>NW_020271135.1:385496-985496 GCF_002803265.2 Melanaphis sacchari | reverse complement strand
TGACTAAATTATTATAATTATAATACGAACATCATAATCGTAACTCAATTGGATTTGTTACGCGACAAGTTTACTTGTCAATATTCTCAGTGTGAAATCGTCTAATTATTCTGATTAAAAAATGACGAATTCCTTCCGTTTGGTGATCATACATGATGATAGAAATACTGAAAAACTAACATCGTTTGATTAAAAATGCTTAAAACTCTTACAATATTTTTGAAGTTTAGAAAAAAGTGAAACGATGTAATTATTATGAACGGTGACTTATATATTATTAACTCAGAGATTTCGTCTCGAAACGATAACCCCCGAATAGCCAAGATTTTTATAATATTATTATAATAATAGATCCTGATGACTAATGGTTAGTGAAATATCTGTTGTAAGACAGTTTTAGCTGATAAACAACTTTTTTTTTCGTATTAGAATATAAATTAAATATTTTATTTTGTATTAACATTTTATATAATAATAAGACTTCATATTAGTTTGATTTTTTTTTTTTTTTACTAATATCGATGATAAGAGACTTAAATTATTAAGAATAATATATTTTACTTGTTATGTTACTACCAGGAATAACTAAATACGGTTTAATCAAACAGTTAATGATAAATAACTGTATATTAGATAGTACCTATATAATTTTAAAATTTGTAATCACACTATTTCATTTTTTTTAGCATCTAGTGACATTTTACAGGTTATTTTTTAACATGATTACGGATGCTTGAATAAAAACCAATTTACAATTATTATAATGAAGAAAAAATACATTAATTTTTCATAGGCTTTTAGTTAATTGATGTGAAAAATCGTTTACGACTAATCTGGCATAGTGCTTATCGAAAATTAAACAAATTTCATCATCTAGTACAAAAAATATTTTTTCAACTACGTATAAAACAAACATTTAAATATAAAAATTATGATAATAATGAACCAATAATATTGTACATAAGATAAAAAAAAAACTAAATTACGCTTTAAATGAAAAATAAATCATTGTGATAATTATGAGGATTGAAACGTTTTTAATTTTAAAATTGAACTTTTAATTAGTCATTTATGAATAATTTTCATAATACAGTGCCAAATCATCAACACCATAGGGGTTATTTAACTAGTAATCGTAAACAGCAAAGCCTCAAAAATATAAATTGGATAGTCAGTCACAAAAAAAATATATATATATTTATTATTTTTTTTTTTTAATGACAAATAAATAAGAAGAAGTATGCTATGATAAGACTTTCTTTAACATATATATTCTCAATATCGATAGACATTTAATCTATTTTACTGAAAAAAGACGATGTATTGGAAATATATAAAAAAAGAATAGTAAATGATAATGACGAATAATTTGTTATCAATATATTAGATGCATGCATTTATTTTATTTATTAATAAATGTTAACTTTTGTAACTAAGCATGTTATTATGATAAAAAAATAAATTTTTTTGTTATAATTGCATTCGAATACAATATTTTGGTTGTATTGTATATATTAATGGAAATATAGGTCCAGATTCTATGAAAGTTATACAATATATACTACCAAAATTTTATTACAAGAAACTTGTGAATAACTATTAAATACAAACAAACTTGAGAAAATAAAAACAAATATAAATAAATGGCGTTATATTACCACTAATATATTATCTCACTGAGCAAACAAGAGCATAAGTTGAGAGCACAAACATTACACACATTTGCGTACTCGTATACAGGTGAGAAAAAAACTTAACTGTAGCCAATGTAACGAAAGATAATGTGTTAGTTTTAGATTCTTGATACCAAAGCAATGTATGTATTGGTTTTACAATGATGTGTATTGTTTTATATATATATATTTTTTTTTGATTCTGAAAACACTTTTTTATCGTAGAAAAAATACTTTATATTCAACTTCGAAAGAGGTAGGTTTCTAGAAAAAATTGAATCTAATTTGTTCTTTGAAATTCTAAAAATAGAAATATCTCAAAATATAAAAAAATAAAATATAAATCTGTTTTTATTATTATTATTATTATTCAAAAAATGGATAATAGTAAAACTTTATCGTGGATAAAATTCTTCAAAATTGATACTTTTTATTTATTTATTTATCTATATTTTTGTTACCATATAGGATGAAAGACCGCCTACACTCAAAATCGTTTTTTATCGTATACAATGAATTACTATTAAATTAAAATTTTTTAACACATTCACTAAAATGACCTCTTGAATGATGAGGTGCACATTCCATATCAAAATATTCGTTCAACAGTTTCAATATTATAGGTTAATCTTAATATTAGAGTGCAATATAACTTATAATCAAACTTAAAATTAATAAAAACAATTGTATTCTATCGTTAGCTTTTACGGTATTTTAATTTTTAAGCAATTTATAAGAAGGTATACAAAATAATTATGTTTAAAAATAATCATAATTCACTTTAAAGTATCGTAAGACACCAACGAGAGATCACAGACATTACTTAAAAACATTTTTTAACTTTTTAGTTTTTATTATTTATCATTTCATTTTAATATTTCACCTAAACACACAAAATTGAAACTGCTGTACGTATATTATGGTATGGTATGCGCTAATAAGATAGAGATCTTATGATAGAACATATGATTAAACATATGGACACGACGTCTTCTTAAACAAACATTTTTTTATTTTTTTTTATATTCGCTTATTACAATTCATTTTTTTTTTTTTTTGTGATCATCACTTAATTTATAGTTAATAAATAATTTCAAAGTGATTTTCCATATTGCTCTACAATGTTTGGATATATATATATATATTGTTACGTCAAATTCATAATCTGGATTTATATGCATATATTGTTCCTAAAGGTTATTATTTTTCATTTGGAATATTAATTTTTAAGCATCTAATATTTTGATATATTTAACACAAAGTGAGTGCATTAGTACGAAGCACTGTGATCGAATTTATCTTTTCCAAAGTTAATTTATCCGATCAACGCAAAAAGAACATTTAAGATAAACCACCATTATATCAATACAATATACCTATTTTCGGAAATAACTATAATATTATGATACTCGAGGAAGTCCGGTTGTCAGTATTCCCATATCCTTTATGTAAATACTTATATGTTTATATTCATCTGTTTAAGAATATTAGCAGCTTTCGTTAAATCATTGACCTGTCAAGATACTATCTTTATAATAGCCAAAAAGTAGTGGAAAAGATCACTTCACATTAGTTACCATTGGTGAAAATTGCATATAAATAAAAAATAAATAATGATAACAGTAAAACAAAATAAAAATTTGTCGCTTCGAATACATTGTCTCGACACAAACTAGCGCATTAACAGCTTATATAATTATATGCCTTTTATCGTTGTGGAATATTTTGTTTAAACGTTTTGTTTGTCAAGAATTTGGATGCGCGTGATCACGTGTGAGACCGTTGAATTGTAATCGTAGACACTTCAATATAATATTGACTATAATATGTGAAAAAAAAATCTTCACGGTTTCATGTGATTGACTTTTTGAAGTCTTAGATCAAATATAATTTAGAAAATGTATTTATTTATTTATTTTTAATTTTATCTTTGTTATATTATTTTGGTTTCCGTGTAAATAGATCACTTTTCGTTGAAAAACACATGACTATCTCGTGTTTCGATTATTATAAACATCGAGCGAATGTATTTGAAATAATTTATTGATATGAATATCAAAATGAAGAAATGCGTCTGCTATAATATATATTTTACTATAGTAGGAAATATTTATTATTGCACTGACTCCGAAAACATGAAAGAAATTATGCCAAGAAAACCAACCATTGAATAGAGAGAATAACAAACTCTAATGAAGGTGCACAATAAATATTATTCTGTCATCTGCAGTTATCGCGGTCGCCAAACACGTATAATATATTAAACATTTTTATTGTTAATTATTTTAAATAAGCACCGCAAGTAGAAAGACGCACCGATTGTCAATAACGATTTCGTTTACGATTCGTATTGTTTATAGTCCATTATTTGTATTATGTTTTTCCTCAAACGTACATTCGTACGCGTATTCATTCCATTTTTCTCTTCGCGGTTATACCCCGCACCACATTTTATCAGCCTTTGTGTTCTGGTAATCCTCAGCGTTCTAATCCTTGCGTGTCATTGTGTTTGTTTGTGTGTGTGTGTTTATAAAACGTGTTAAATCATTGACAGCATCTCCGTCTGGCAGAGGAAAATCGATAAAAATCTAACAACATGGTATACTGCAATAATTATACTACGCGCTTATCGCTAACAAGTTTTCCGAACAATCACCACAACCCGGCCTATTCGCGTCGGAAGAGAGGAGAGGTAGTACTTTGAATCGCATACATTCAAGAATACGTATATTATTATGTTATACTAATCATTTATCATTGGCTGGAAATAATGCATGGGTTGGAGGCGGCGAGATCCTTTGATTTTAACTGTACGGCTGAAAATACGTATTTGCTTGTGTGTGTGTTCATCGACTGTATACTATTTACGAGTTTAAAATAAATTACATACACACGTATCATGCAAATATATTAGTTCGTATTTATTTGAAATACTTTAAATATAGCGGCTACTAATCTAACATAAAATGTAATCAAATACCACTATTCATTAAATTGAAAATGATTTGCGTACAGACTATATAATACATCAAAAGGTCGTAGAATATTTTGAAAACGCGAATATTGGTTTTTAGTAACAAACATAACTATACTATCGTTATTTTAGTATTGACCTATTTCAGTATTTCGAAATGGTCCTGGAGCATACCTATGTCAGTTATGTTTGCTTGGGATAACCACTTCTTACCTATTAAACAAACGATTCGTGTTTGAACTTAAAACTATATATTATATAGAAATTGAACATATATAAATATGTCGAATCAAAAACTTTATAATATATTTATGAAGTTTGTTAGATTATTCCAAAGAAAATCAATTTAAATATAATGTATATTAGTTTGTTATTTTTATCTTTAAGTAGTAGAATACATATTATTATTTTGATAGATTTATAAAGCGTTAATTAAAAAAAAAAAAAAAAAACAATTAAATATTCTTAAATTATATAACAATATTATAAATGTATTATATTTGTACGAAATGAGTCTAAATATCTAAAAGCTATTGAGGCACACATTAATTGTAAAACTGATCATAATATTATATATAATTTAAAATTTGATAAACAATGCTGAATAGATGTATATTTTGTTTCATATACAATTAATAATGATATTAATGATTTACTTGCGATTTACAAGTATATTAAATATTTATAAGAACTTAAGAACTTAATTATCCATTACGATAATCATAAAAAAATTATGCCAGATATACAGCAGGCGTTATTACTTTGAAATTGTATTAAACTCGTGGCTATTCTAATTAGTCATGAAATTCCGGCATTGTGATCTTTGACGTTTCTTCAACGCTTCTTCAACTAAAATGTTTTGTGCATAGTAAATTTTATAAAATTTATTTATTTAACTGGCATGTATATATATAACTAAATTTTAGATATTCATCATATCTATAGGTATAATACAATAATAGTAATATTTTTGTTTTAGCAATCATTTTGAAATCATTTTAGTCTCGATAAGGCATTTCAAGAGAATTATCTGAATTCAAGTACTAAACTATCTTCTAAGCACTCAAAAGTAATTTTTTTTTTTTTAATAATAATAACTCTTTGTTACGTAAAATGTTGGGAAATTCGTATTCAGAAAACGAACGCTCTGAATAAATTCCATCTACTATACAATCGACGAGCGCAAATCGAATTATCTGATAAATATGAGAGTGACATGTTGACTTTGAATGATTAGGTACATAGATCTGCTTAACAAATTTATCTATCCTGTAGTTTATATAATAAAATCAATCCATAGCAATTCAATATTCTAGATAATATTAGAAATTATATTTGTAAAAAATGTTTAACAA
The DNA here is from genome assembly GCF_002803265.2 of Melanaphis sacchari. Lineage (NCBI taxonomy): Eukaryota > Metazoa > Arthropoda > Insecta > Hemiptera > Aphididae > Melanaphis > Melanaphis sacchari. The sequence continues at coordinate 979,494 of NW_020271135.1, read as the reverse complement.
AAGTAGTTGTTATATAATAGTACTGTAGCTTCATCAGATTTTTTTCTCATTAATTACCTACCATGTAATTGAGTTTCTTTAAAATAGCAAAACAGAAATTTTTAATAGTAACGATAACCTAACCAGCTGGCAGCTACCTTTATTAGCTTAAATAAATATTAAATCAATTTTGAGCAATTAATATTTATCGTTTAATTGTATTTTCAGTCAATTTGAAGTATAAAAAAATGTATGCATTTTAATCGGCATAATGTACTACACTTAATACGCCAGCGATAACGCATTGGCACTGAGCCAAGTTTTAGCCACCAATAACTATGTAATACATTGTGCACTGTATTAATAACATTATAAAATTCTTTTTTGTACGGTTGTTCAATACGAAGGGCATAAACATAATTATTTTTTAATTCAAATATAGAACGACGGTCAACATGTGATTTATTACTTTTCCAAAAACTCAAAATCTATAAATGTAGTATAGCAGAGATGAAACTTCCAATATATGAGTACCATATTATATATATTATGTATGATATATTATTATGATGTAATTATAATATTTTTTAGTGAATGTTATAGAAATAATAACTCAACTCTTTGGTTCTTAATCTATAAAATAAATACTTAACACATGAGAAAAACAACATCTTTTTGAATAATATCCTAAATTAAACATTTATCATATTTTAAAAAGAGATTTTAAAATGGTGTTTTATCATGTATTTAAGTTTATACAAAATTGTAGAAAATAATATACTGTAAACAATACTGGAAAATTTATGCGGACCTAAAAGAAAACATTACACAACCAAAAACGTCAAAAAACAATGTTGAAGTCCTAATAATATATTATATACTTTTAAATAATGTTCATAATACATACAATTTTATGAATTCCTACCTTTTTAATCATACATACATTTTTAACATAGGTACCAATTCATTTTCTAAAAATGTAAATAAAATTAAACTTTAAAGTATAGAAATAGTGTCTTCTAGTGTTTGTACAATTTTACAATTTTTTTTTTAGTTGTACAAAATTGTACAAAATAAAATACATATTACTAGATTATTTTGAAATTCAATTTCAAATATGGCAATGCTGTGGTAACGGAACTAAAAATCGCTTGATGATAATCTTAAACAACATCTATTGCAAATTAATTATGTTTAAGTATGTATTGAAGTGTATTAATAATAATAATACTAAATAATAATAATTTAAAAAAACTAAAAATCGAATGAAAAAAATACCTCAATAGCCATCAAATAAAATCTATAAATTATTTGAAATATTTATAGAATTATTACAATATTTTGTTTGTCATTTAAAAAATCTATCAGATTTCAATGTGCATTAAAATATATTCAAAATGATTGACTATATACATAAAATACGTTTTAGAAGCATTTTAAATTATATTTATTTATTATTTTCAATAATTTATTCGACAATTTTAATTTTAAATTCTATATTATTCAAATCACAAAACATGCAGTAAACTAATGAAATACTGCAAAATAAATTATTTTTATGGTATACCGTGTTTGCATATAATTGATTATTCCAATTTAATTTTTAATGATTAAAACTATCCCGAAACATTTAGACGTTAAAAACATATTTATTCTAAATGCATAACAATATGTTTACAATTATATTCACAATACAAATCATGTTTGGATAATTGTTATTCATTACCTACTGCCGAACAAATTTAATTTTAATGATAAATATATAAAATCACTGTTAAGATAAATTTATAAATGGTTAATGATATGTAAGATTTTTCTAAGTAGGTCGCTTTTTTGTAATGCTTTACTTTACTCAAATAAGAAAATGATCGTACTGACGCATTTGCAGAAATGTATAAGAAGCTAGAAAGCCTTATTCGTTTTTAAAATATAATATTTAGTTTAGGTGTAGTAAAAATTTCCCCATTTTGTATAAATTTTTAATGCCACAATGAATATACGAGTACACTCATTCTAAGTGGACATGTCTTATGACAAAATGTTAATTTTTATATAATATTTCATAAATTGAAATCCTTGTCTTTTTGTTGTTCTCTTATTGCCAGACAACGATCAATTTATTGATCAATTGCTTATCGGTTAGTTAAATATTAAATAATAAAAATATTTATTTATTACACATAAAAGCCACATTTTATGGGGATTCTTCGGATGTAAGTCTGTTTCAATTTTATCGAGGCGTGTTACATATATAGTTTATACAGTTTTTCGTCGTAAGATTACGTCTACTGTCTTATATTGTTTACATTTAGCTATTAGGTGGAACAAAATAGTCTTGATGTTATTTTATAATAAAGTTCTATTACTAAAACAAATATGATTCATATCAACATATCATTTTTAAACGACATATCGAGTAGGTAAATTATTTATTCTGTTTCCCTAAACCTAAGAATAAAGGTAATGCGAGACTCATCGTTATCGTCGAAAAACTTAAGTCAAATGAAAATGTCTAGCTTATAATATATAATGATTTTATGTGAATTAAAGAATTATTAAAACACGTATATAGTTGTATTTATAATAGCTTCGAATTTGCATTGAAATGTTGTACGTGAATTCCGACATATATAATATATACGAGAATCGTTCTAATAATATGTGCGTCTCGGGTTCCATACATATATTTAGGTATACTACCGATGGGATTCTGCTGGACAATTCAATTTTTTAAATGGACCGGAATATGTAAACGTGCGGACCTACGCCACACATGCACAGCATGAAGTGAACATTAAACGGGAACGTGAGGGACGGCATAGGACACGCGGTATAACCGCTTTTACGTTAAAAGCGTTTATGAAGAACCCATGGCGAGAGTATTATTATGAAGGCGTTTACGGTTAATAAAAGTCGTGTTTAGACCTTTACGGCCGTGCGTGGTCCGACTAAAATGCATCCACGTTTCAAATGGTCCAGAGCAGGTGTCTTCCGTCTAAAGCATTTCGCGCGTTACAGACAATCGCTGCGTGCACGAATTTAAGCGTATATGAGGTTTTTACGAGGGGGCTGCTACTTAAAACAAAAATTTCTGAGAAATTTAAATACAATTTATTACTTACCTAGCAGTTAAATTCATTCATTTTAAATGGATAAGAAAAAAAAGATGGAAAACGTGTAGTTATCCGATTGCTTTTGAAGGTGTTACAAAAAAATAAAAAAATACAATCGTGAAGTAAAATGTTAATTACGGTTATGGAGGATTAAATGATATTGTATTAATTTTATCTTAACAAACAAATAAAATAAAAATGCATCACATGTACTACTTATATTATATTAATACTGATAATAATAAAAATAAAGATAATATATAATACATTCGGCCTATGACAGGGGTTGTGATTTGTAACTGTAATAAATACACACACACACATATATATAGTATCGAAGCTACATTGGAATTTCGCTAAATACCTACGACTGAAAATCTATAATAATTCTTACACTAATCTTTTTAATTGTTTAGCCGTACAAACAGCCGAATTCAATTTAAATCACTGCAAGATACCGTCCTTAGATATTAGCAGAACACTGACAAACGCTAATAGAAAGAGATTCGTCTAATTCAATTCTATTTTAACTGTGATACACATATAATTGTAGATATCTATAACTTTGTTGATGTTTTTTTTTTTTTTTGCCATGGTATAGTTTAAAAACAAATAATTATATTATACTAACGAATAGTATTGTAAAATATCGTTGACTCATGTCTCAGTATTTTATACGTATGATTTATCAAAATAATTGCATTATTTTATAATTTTATAATTATAAAACTATAATGAATTTTGATAAAACAATTATTATTGTCGTTGCATTTTTTTCCGATTAAAATAATATACTTATTTCACATTAAAAATAAAATAAAAATGAAACAAAATAATATAATAAGAGAACTAAAACCCACAGCTTTCCTTTAAAAACCTACTGTTTTCACTTCAAAAGTTTATAATTTGATGAGAAATTTGGAAACAGATTTATATTTCTGAGATTATTTAAAGCCGTTGACAAAATTTGATAAATTTTAAATCACAGTTTTTAAAATTTGAATTTTAAAATTAAAATTTTCATGACGGTCTTTGAAATTCAAATAAAAAACTTCTTTAGATAATATATAATTTATTTCCATACAGTTTCAATTTATTCTTATTTAAATTGACAAAAATACCAAAAATGAAAAAACGAATGACAAATTACAATTACAAAATCTATGAGTGATTGTCGACTGGTTCAATTTGAGGGTGGCAGGAGATAAATAAAATATATTATGCCACTATAATACTTTGAAACGTTTGACTTTGAACCAACACTTTTTTTTTTTATACCATAATATTATTTAATTGCGCAACCACCAAAGATCGTATTATCATAATGCTCTGTAAAATATTGCGATGTGAATATAAAAATTTAATAAAACCAACACCCAACAGGTTAAAAATGTTTTAATTTATATTTTATATTATTGTTAAAATAATAATGTGTATTACACGTGGTTTTTTTTTTATCCTAACGAGATGAACATGTATAATTGAAAACCTAGAGTGACTAAACTACAATGAGAGCGTTTATTTTTATTTGAAATATTTGTTTTATTTATTTATGGTTTTTAATAGAAATGTATAATACGAAATGTTTAAAACAAATATTAAATTTCTACAAAAACCTGTATTTGGTTTTTAACAGTTTTTTTAATTATGTCTGTGATATTTTTACCCGATAAAAGCAAATTAGATGTAGATTTTTTGATTTCATATTAAAATAAAAAAATGTACTTTATATTAAGTATTAAAAAGGAAAACCAGCGTCAGAGAATCATAGGAATTGCTTCAAATAAATCATAAGATTTAAAACTGCAGGGAGAGACATTAATATGATGCCGAAGAAAAAACCATTAAAAAAGTTACATTTACGACACATTCGTTTAAAATAATAATATAAAAAAAAGTTTCATAAAAATATATTCTTTCATTGTTTCCAATAAATAGTTACCTATCTACAGAGTACCGACTTCATTAAATGTCATCTTGTAATGTGCATGGCAGAGCATGCATGTTATATGTATATACGGACTCTTAAGTTTTGTAAAACGTTTTGAATAATTTTTGTTTTTATTTTATACTTAAAAACGTAAGATATAAAATAAGTTATTACGTCTTGTGTAATTTCTATACGTTAATTGGTAATATCCCAGTGACCGTATTGAAATCATTTATCATTGAATATTACTCTATTATGGTATTGTGTCACTATTAGACTTAGTGAAGTACGAGTGAAAAATAGTTTGTCGAAATATTCGAATAGATTAAAAATCAAAAGTAAATATTTGACACAAAATAGCTCTATACATACTACATACCAAACAGGCACATTTTAACGCAAGACATGTTATTTGTTTGAAAATATAATAAGTATGATAACTTATAACTATCATGGATCAAGTATTGTAGTATTAAAAATTCATATTTCTACCTAAATTATCAAATGAAAAATAATTTTAAATTAAGTATTATAAAAATAAAAATCATTTTTAAAATTAAAAGTTTTCATGATATCAAATTAACCCTAAAAACGCAAAAATAATACGTATTATATTAAGCACAAAGATGATGTATTTTATATTATATTATTATACAATACATAATAAATTGTGGTTTCTATGAAAAAAATTACATGACGTGAAGATGCAGAAGAATTAAAAAATTATGTTTTTATTATAAAAAAAATACATCAGTATCGTATATAAATATATTACCGGGAAATTGTAAAACATCAAACTAACATTTTTTTATTTAAAAGAGGGTTATTATTATTCTTTTATTTTAATTATTGATCAGAACGAGTTTTTAGGTGGTTAATTTTCTTAAGTGAATTCTGTAATATTACAAAGCTTAAAATCTATCGTTTTAAACATAAAAAATAACTTTTGGATTGTACAACACATGTTTTTACAACAAAATACTACTGTATGTTATCATAATAATTTAAAAGTATCGTCGATGTTTATATAGCAACAGTTTACTGTACGCATTATACACGTACCAATCTATGATCTAGTAAGTGCGAGCACCAATGTTTTTTTAATTTTTTTCTTACTTTACAAGTTCCTCTAATAGAAAAATAATTCGTTGATAATTTTTACTCATTTAAAGTACATAAGACTAAAATTTCATAAGTTTTTCTAGTCTCTTATAATATAAATTTGGGGAAAAAATTATAATAATTTGAATAAAAAGATATTTAATTTATAAAAAACTCTCATCAACAAAATTATTATTTGATTTATTTACTAAATACTTTTAAACGTGTTTAATATTACCAGAAAATATTTGTACATACCTAAAATAAATAGGAATGACTGTAACATGACCATGTTTATCTATTTTTTTCCAATACCATGATGTTATGGGGTACACAATTGGTATAATAATATAATACCCGGATAAAGTATTGAGCTATACTTGCTTTTCGCGTTGTCATAGACTGCTCTTCTGTCCATAGTTTAAAGAGAAATTTAATTCGTGAATAATGACATTTTTCAAGTACATAGTCTGAAAAATTTAAGTCCTTCGCGGATGTGACGTTAGAAGGCCGTGTATAAACCCATCATACATATTATCATTGTTGTTTTAACATTAATTCGTTGAAAACTTTGAAGCCCCAAATATGATTATAACGACAGGCATCTAAAATATAATACGACACTGCGCGAAAAATACGGTTTTACTTGGGTAATAATTTTTATCTCGCAAGCGCTTTTGATTTATTTTATAATACACAAACGTATAATTAAGTTATAGAGTTGTATACGAAAAGTTTATATGTCTAATAAAAATTTAGTTTGAAGTAATTTACAGGATTTATTTGGTGTGTTTAAACGATACACGCGCTTCAGTGTCAACACACTATGCGCGTTATACATGTATAATACGTAAATGCGTACATAATGCGAGGAATTACATTATAATACACATACACACACACTTATTAATCAATTTATAAATATAGTATCTGACCAAACAGTGTCATAGAGACATTCGGGCATACAATTACGAATAAATAGTGTAACAAAGTGATCTCCTCGAAAGCACACAATTTTAACATATTGTGTTATATCATTATACTGATAAATATTAATAAATATTATTGTTTTCTGATTTTATTCATAATATTATTTATATTATTTAATATTTAATTAAATTAACGATTGTGTGTAAAAATTCAAATATTCATGATTAAATAATCCTACTTCTACAGTTATCCACGCTTGCCAGTATTAACGTTTTACGACGATACGATAATATATTCAACGTATAATATGAAAGTAGGTAAAAAATGTATTCTGGAGAAGATAATATTGTATCGCGTTAATAATAATTATATGAATTGAAACATTGTATAAATTATAGCTTTATTATTCTGTACAATAATTATAAAACCACTGAGGTAAATCGCACAGGATAGCCCCACGGCAAACCAAAGGATATATTTAATTTATAAGCACCGGAATGAGCATCCAAAGTCGAACAGACATGACGTGTTGACAATTATATGGTTGAAAACCGTGAGCTTTGAACGAATCAAGTTGTTTTTCAAATCATATTTTTTCCTTAACTTCTCTCATATATAATTAAAAAAAAAAAACTAATTCATCGTCAAATAAGCACAATAGTAAATGTTTCCTATGCAAAATTAACGACTGAAAGAACGATGTCGATATTTCCAAACGTTCGGATTACATTGGTTCTCATCGAATTCTTTTGGTGATACTTCGCAATTTTTTTATTCAAAAATACGTCGAAAATGTAATAATTTATTGTATAATAACTTATAAGAGATGACGTATTTAGTCAGTGAGTTCAGTGCTTTTAATTACTGCATACAATTTATACAGAAATGACTCGATAGGTATTGCATGAATTCAACTACATCAATATACAAATACTATGAACGGAAATAGTTCAATACCACACAAATGTGTTTAAATCTATAACACACCATCAATTATCTACAATTAAATATTTACAATACGCGTAATGTTTTTAATAAGGTGTAAAAAAAATAAAAAATAAAAATATATTTTTTTTTTCAAATAATCTAAATATATAGTTTGAATAATGTTTACTGAAACTTTTTTTATTTGTTTATAATAATTATTATTTTAAGCTTCAACGACTAACGTTATTAGCCTTATATACATTATACATATAACTTAAAGCAATTTAATTTAACATTTATATATTTGTTAATAATAGAGATTTTAAAAATTATTTACTATATTAATTTTGGTTAGAAATGTTGGAATTTTTAAGATTTTTTCTTCATTGAGAGCTTCTTCTAGTTTGTCCGGTATTGATAATGTATTTATTGTACTTTTCTGGACATTCTTGGATGATATGTAAAATAGTTAAAACAACTAGTTATTTGTTACATGTGGATGCTGGATTTTTATTTATAAGATATAAGTAGGTTAAGAAAGTTATGTTTGATTCTTGCTCTTGTAATAACGATTTCTAAATCGGCGTCTTTTTAAATGATGTATAATATACCATTTATTCGTACTTTCATAAAATTTGTTAAATAGTCGAATAGAATCCAAAAAAAATTACCATGCTTTATTTGTTTTTGTTTAATCAAATTTTTAATGTCACTAACCAATATGTCAGAGATTGTAGAGTGTATGATTGTTTTGATAGCGAGACTGGATTTTTTATAATTTACAAAAAACCAAAAACTGTAATCGTAAAATATTGAATTTCCGTGTTATTTTTTATAAATGACATAAATGCATTACTTAATGGTTTTCATTATACTTTTTTGAAAATCGTGATGTTGCAATATTGTACAAAACAATTACATTTTGTGTTTGATCTTGTTAAATGTGTTTTGTTGAATAATTTGTACGGTGATCACAGTCATTAAGTATTATTATTAATATTTTGGTTTTTTTTTTCGGTGAGCGGTGATGTGCATTACAGTATTTATTAAATTTTCAGCCATTTTAACGAACGAATCATGTACCTACTATTGGTTAGATTCGTTTTTGTTTCTCAAAAAAAATTTGGACACACTCTTAAATCCTTATAATATAACATCCTCGTTGAAGCAACAGCAGTAGCATATACAACAAAAACGTAATATGTGTCCTGAATGTTAAGTTTAACGTTATTAAATATGATATGCACAAGGTTTATTTTACCAAGAGAGTAGATACATAATATAGCATACTATAATTTTATTATTTTACTTTGGGCCACCTTATTTTTTGGTTACCTATTTTGTTTTTTGTTTCGTGCAGCAAAGCAATGTTTTTTTATACATTCTACGTTATTTTTCAGTAGTAATTTGTTTGATGTCATGTCGGTCCGTACAAATGTATCTGTCTGGGCCTGCGTATATGTTGTAGACGTTTGTGATTGTAGAAAAAGTAAAATACGAAGAAGACTAATATGACTAGAAGGATCGTGCAACTGAAGGAAAATAAAGGTACACGGAACCGGGTCCCATCTTAAAATATTCAGAAGAATCCTTTGGCACAGACACTAACGGTACTAATGAATCGAAAAAAAATAAAGGTTTTTTGAACAATAGACGAACAACCCGAAACGTAAATAAATGACCTGATATAGAGGACATGTCTTTACTTATCTAGATTGGTGACTTTTCAACAGAAGACGAAAAAAACAAAGATGTGGAGTAAGTAAAGAAAAATTGAAAAAGGTAAAACGATTTTTATATTTCTCTTTTGAAGGTTAGTATTGTCAAGAAAAAAATCCTAGTCACACGTATAGTCAATTTTAATTTTCATACATTTTGTATTTAGTGTTGCACTATTACATATTCGATCGTCGTCAAACAGAACGGTTTACAAAACAAGTTATTTGATTATATATTATGCAACTAAACGAAATTACAAGAAATGTTAAAGGCTTCACTGTGCGTTACTCAATTAATGTATTTTATCATGATCCTCGAGAACGCTATTTTTTAGACGCTAAACTATCATAAAAATAAAGTTTTGCATTTATTTGACTATAAATATTTATAAAAAAAAAAAATATTAAACACGATACTTCAGAATAGAGGTTGTTTTTTAAATAGATAACTATTTTTAACATTTAAATCCGACATTCTTCGATGAAAAAAAAAAAGCTTTTTAATAAAATATTACAGATGAAAAATGTTATTTACATCGTATTATGATTAATGATTATGCAATAAAATTGAAAAATTATACTATAGCGTGAGTAGCAATATTTTACTGATAACTGAAGTTAAGAAACTAAAATTAATTTTCATTAGAATTTAAAACTACTAAAAGCGGACATTTTCAATGGTCAAGTAGTAAAAAGGAAATAATAACTTCAAATAAATAATGATATTAAACCAGAATTCAGAACGTTATGTGTATGTACGTTAAAAATTGATAGAACAAATAGTCTATTTATTTTTTTAATTACCAACTATAGTTAACACACTCAGGTAGGTAATTATTTTTTTAGAAATTTATCCTATCATTCATTCTAATAGGAATAACTCACTGACTGCGGTGTTATAGAGCCTAAGCTTTTAAAAAAAATAGGTAAGTTAATACCACTCTGCTGTACAATAGGTATCAAGTAAATTACTATTGTGAGTGTGTTAAATTTTAATTAAATGATATATCATTGTATAAGAAAAACGATTCTGAGCAGAAACGGTTTGCAAGTTTATATCACTAAGTTTATTTCATTATATATTTTTTGATACAATTATTCAAGTAATTTATTTTACTTTTAGTATTATTGTATCTAAGTAAAATAATATTTTCCAAAGTATTGCATTTATTAAATTATCAGTATTAAATTGTTATTAAGTAATGTTTATTTATAGCATATTATATCGACTTATATAACTCAAAATGTAATAACATATTTTTGTATATATCGTAAAACAGTAAACTTAGATTTATAGTATTCATGAATAGCTAATATTTCAGAATAAATCAAAAATTACTCTATGTATAGTAAAATTCATAATAATATAATACACGTAAAAGTGTTAAGTTCCCGAAAATATTTTTAAATCATAAAAATTAAAAAACTAACATCGTTGTTATTATAAAAAAAAGTAATTTCGACCAAATTTCAAATTAAAGTAGCAATTAAAAAATAATTGTTCTTTTATATATTTTATACTTTATAGTCTAAGAATGAATTACTTATAAAAAATATTGTATTAAATTTTCAAAATAGAGTTATAAAATAAAACATTTTATGAATTTTTAACTACCAAATAGTTTATATTATATTTTTGAGATTTTGACAAAATTTCAAAGTAATTTCAAACTTCAAAGTAAATAAAAAAAAAAAATTGAGCCTATGTATTTTTAATATTTGTATACAGACATAAGAATATATATTTTGGATTCTTGTGTTAAATTTTCAAGAATTTCAAGAATTATAATCTAGCAAATAATTTATCACTGGCATTTATAAAAAGAATAACTAATACAAATTAAAAATTTCTCATGCCTATAAATAACTTTAAGAGTTATAAAAAAATTTAAAAGCATTATTGTTTAATGAAAATAATAATATACAAATTTGATAAAAATGTCAACTGTCAAGTATCTAAGTTTATTGGTTTTGATTGTTTTGAGGTACAAAAAAAAAATGAAATTGATTTTATTGAAAATTGGATTTGTATAATGATTTCCGTCCTTTTTTGCTTAATTTTTTTTCCTTGATTATAATAATAAGTACTTGGAATTTTAAATCCTCTCAAAAGTACAAACTGGTTCAAACTTTAAACCCAAAACTATCCCCATTTTTGAAAGTCAAAGCATTTATTAATAATTTTTTGTTTAACCATCCTGAAAAAAAAGAAAAAAAAAAAAAACATTAATTCAAGATCAATACATTCATCGCTTTACTCGGAATCTAAAATATCACTTTTTTGTAAACTAAATCACTAAATACTTATTTTTTTGTTTTTAATGAAAATAATTGTGTACAGTGTAATCACACAAAAATATTTATTTATTTTTTAAATAAAACTTTAAAGTATAAGTAATTAAAACTGATTAGTTAATTTATTAATTTGGTTAAAATAATGAACTATCGTGTTAAGTTAATAGAGGTAACAATAATTTACGTTTCAACTATTTTTTTAAAAGTTTTTATCAAATTCACCTTTTAAAATGACTTGTTATATTGCTGTTGTACTTCTTGAACTCCGTTCATTACACCACTGAAACTGCCACGAATGTAAATACTTAGGTATTAATAGTTACATATAATTATATTATATAAGTAAACAATACATTTACTTCAAGATAATAAACTCTGCTATTATTATTTGGAAGTATTAATTTTTTCTTGTTGTATACCAACATGACTTTTTGTTCTTGTATTTTATATATTTAGCTTTTATTGAATCATAGTAATTAATAGTATTTATGATCAAAACACAATATAGAAAAATGAATTCGATGTATTTACAATTAACATGTATTATCTAAGTCTGTTACATAATAATATGAAATAAGTAATTTAGTTTTGCTTTATAAAACAGAATGTAAGAGATTTTGATCACCAATACATTTGTAATACTTAAATATTTGTAAATTGTATAGTTTTTTTTTTTTTTTTTTTAATATGAATTTGTATCATTTCTATTAGAATTAGATATATAAATTATATTTAAATTTTTGAAACGTATTTTAAAAAGAAAATTAATTTTCTTTAAAACCATTTTTTTTTAATTTCGAAAAACTGTTTTTTTTTTTTTTATAAACAACATATTATATAAATACCACACGCAAGTCTATTGATATATCAATTTAAAATCAAAATATTGATAAATATTGACCAAGCTCGTTAAGGAATCTAAGTCTATAAATATAAAAGTTTCGCTACCTACCACCACACTAGTATATTATCTTTTTGAAAAGCTTTAAAATAGTGATCATGAAGTATTGTTCCATGTGGAAACACGCAGAAATATAATTTTATCTTCCAATAATAATTAAAAATAATCGATTCATTCGATTAGATATGATCAATAAGATGTGCACAGATATGCACTCAGATAATTTATCATTTTGTTTATATTTTACATACTGACAAGTCACCAAAATGCCTTCACATATCCTAAATTATTCTCCCCTAATAGGAGGCAAACACTGCATCCCAACAAACAGCCATACAATGATTTGTGTGAACAACAGAAACACTATTTTTCGGTGAAAACAATACATTTTATAGCAAAACGGATACTGTTATTCCGGACACGGTGTATGGATCATAATAATATAATACATACAAAACATTTCGTGGGTATAACATATAAATTTCACGACCTCCCACCTACGACTCACTCAATATTTCATACACCTTAATATTTTCATCTCAAGTCCAGCACTGATACTATGTGTAGTTAGGAATAAATAAATAAGACCGGCTAACACTGCAACGGGTATTTATCATTCTGTATCCGAATTTTTCCCAAACAAACGCGTCAATGCCGTTGCATGCAGCTGTGTATTACCAATTCGTTTGAATTCCAGACATAGAAGGATAAATTTATGTGTTCAAATCATGAACGTACAAAGCTTGATCATCGCATTGTAAAAATAGTAATAAGATTTGATGCGAAATCAATAATTTGGAAATTCTTAGAAATATTAACTCAGCATTGTCAGCACGAAATATATAAAGCAACCAAGACAGCGGCGGAGCTAGCGAAAATACAATTTAAAAACAAAACGTATATCATATTTTCTTTTTTTCACGTTTGGCGTATACAAATTGGATTTACGTAGACTTCTTAATTCAAAAAAAAAAAAAAAAATAAATAAATACAGAAATATATTATAATCACATGCATTTGGTTGTAGTTACTTCGAAGTACTCACTCACTAATTGTATACCTATAAGAATGTATTACGTACAAAAGATATTCAATATATTACCATGGTAGAAATATACCATAAATATATTTATATACAGATTAATTTATCAACTACGATTTCCTCATTTTATCCGTTTAATTATGCATGTTATTGAGATCCGATTTTTGAAATTTATGATTTTAAAAATGTTTAATTTTTTTCTGATGAGAATTCACGATGTATTTTTTTTTTTTTTTTTAATGATACTCGATATTTTCAATTTATTTAAATACTGAATAATTAATATGTTGTTTATTTAAGAGGGGTTTAAATTGTATATGCATGATGTAGGGGTAGATCCTATCCCAATTCAATCCACTCATCTGAGAATATTTAATCAATGCTTGATATTTTTATATTAATATATTTAAAAAAATATTTTTTTCATAATTATAAAATTAAACGTAAAAAATATCTTAAAAATAAAATAAACTATTATGAAAAAAAAAAAATAATGATAAAATTATATAGATAATGTGTATTTTTCCTTTTAGTGTTACAAGACGTATATAGATACAATAAATTAGTGGAGCCAATTAAATGTATTGCTCCTTATATATTTCCCTCATGGTGTATATGTTACATACATTGTAACTTAAAGTTTACCTCTTATGTGGTTGAAGTGTTTAATTACAAACCACTCGTTTACTTAATACCAACGTATTTAATGTGACCTAAATTTTGAAGAACTGTGCATTTATTATGTGACGTTTAATGTATGATAAACTCCCTTAAAAATTCCCAAGTACCTTCAAAATTATGACTGTAGCAAAAATGGAAAAACATTTATTTTAATCGATCTGATGTTACACAATTAATTTTGTATTGTTCTTACTCTCGTTTTTTTCAATCCATTTTTGCTGTTGAGTTTTAAATAACAATATATTCCATGACCACGATCGCGTGGTATCTAATGTAAACAAATTGCTGACAGTCAACTGACCGTTTTTATTTTTAAATAGTACATTTGTATAATGTATTTGAATTTAACTAAATTGACACATCTTCACGCAATTCTTTATTGGCTATTACGATAAATTGTTTGCATTTCGTAAGTTATATTTTTATTTACGTTAATATAAGACTTAAAAAAAAAAAAACACTAGCAAAATTATGATAAATAGATTGTTTGCATGTTAAGCGTGCAAAAATATTCAAACAAATTTCAATTATCTAACATTGTCTACATAACGAAAGAATAAAGTTTGCGATATTTATCTTAGTAAAAATAGAAGGGCGACACAACGAATTTTTTTTAATATTATTATTCTCGCGTTGTTAAATTATTACATAAAAATACCGTAAAATGTCAAACTATCTACTTCACAATAACACGAAAAAAATTGAATGCACTGAAAAACTTTCAGACTTATTGCTACTAATTTTACTGTGGAAAGCAGACATGCTATGTCTATTTAACTGATTACTCAACATAAAGCCGGACATTTAAGATAATATCACGTGTGAATGTGCAATCGGATAAGTACATTTTTAAGACTACATCAACACATTTTTGAATGAAACACATTCTGAGATATTTTTACTCTATTTGATAAGATATCATATTGCCAGTTATCAATAATTACCAAATAATCGATTTCGGACACGTTTTGACCGATAAGTGTATGAATATTGTGTGATGAGAATAAATTAATAATAAAATCTTAATGTAGCCAATGACTACGGACATGCTGTTTTCTACATCTATAGGCTATAGTAGATTCTACATATTAAACACATTTAATTGTATTGCAAAATGGTCTCAAAAAAAAAAAAAACTTTTCAGTATAAAAATATGGTCATACCTAGAACATATTCGAGTCAACAGATTATTATATGTTGTCCTTAAAAATTTAGAAAATCTCGGAATTGGGATCCGATCAACAACTTTAAATCGGATTTTTACGAAACCGTGTTATCTTGTGTTTTGTTTAATTTATTTGTGAGTAACAGTATTTTGATATTACCACAATATTACAAAAATTTTGAACATTAAATGTTAAAAATTTTGAGTGAAAACCCGGTTCTATTATTCTGTAATATGTCCTTAATTAAATGGGTGTATCGATATATTATATCCGATGATATCCGATAATGAGCCCAGAGGTTTAGATTTATTTTCGGTTATCATGAATTTTGAAATTAATTTTATTATTTTTATCATATTTTATTTTTTGAACGTTTTGTTATTTATCGTGATGATAAGTGTTACTTAACTACATGACTAATCATAGTAAATTAAGTGAAATCCAAAGTATATTTTAAAAACGTTAACAAAAATTTACGAAGGTTCTTATCGCGGTATTTAAAATTATCAAAAACGTTGATAACAATTTAAATTTATACAAAAACAAATTAATTTAAACGCTAATAGGTACTTAGTAAGTACTCATTACGTAAAATAATTAATTTATTAATAATTTACAAAAACAGATGAAAAAACTAACAAAATATTCGCTTATGACCAATTTTATAGATTTAATGATGTATCAATAATATTAGAAGAGAAAAATATTACACTACATTAATGTGCGTCACGTTTTATTGGAACTACTAGCGTCATGCCAAATGGACGACGGCTTTGTGTTTAAAAATTTCCAATGAGAAGCAGTAGAGAAGTAAAAAATAAAAAATAAACAGTTTAATTTTTATAGCTTTTATAGCTGAAATATCGTAAAACCATTCATTAAAACATCTACTAAGTATAGATATAGGTAGTTAAATAGTAAAACCCTGAAAAGATTTTTCAAACGAACCCAGTTCGCGTTTTTGCTGTACATACATGCTGAGTGTACGAAAGTTTGTTGGATGAGTGCGCATCACTGTGATTTCTGAAAGTATTCCAAAATCCCAAAGCTATCGAATTGAATTTAAATTCCTGACGGTTTATTTTCTTTACCCGCGAAATACGGCAATTGAAGATGACTATGACATATACTCCGTTGTGGTAGTTTGTAATATGTATACTAACCGTCAGAACTATAAAGCAACAAAAAAATCATCCAATCATTACAATATTTTACAATTAAATTTTTTATTTTTTACTAAATAATGCTGAAAGTCAAAAAGTCTGAAAATAAAAACCTAAATGGTTATATTTCATTCATAGAAATGTGAGAAATTGTCTTTCGGTTGAACAGTTAACGCTAAATTACAAAAAAATAAAAAAAAAAATATGCTTAATACTATAAAAAAAATATTTTCCATTTGCTTTTGACTTGTACATCTTCTAATCTTTAAGATTTTAACAATATTTTAAGAAGATTTCTATTACACGCAGGTTTTATAATAATTCAAGAAATTTGTGTTTTTTTTTTTAAAGTTGTATAAATGACTTTATTATGAATGTTAGTATGCATCTCTACATATTATTCTGGAGGTTTAAGTTCATAAATTTTTGTATAATTAAAGTGTTTAAAAATTGACTTGTTGTCATAAGTTTTTTTTTCAATTGTTAACTATAATAAAAAATACCATAATTACACAAAATATGTTAATTTTGAAACTAATAAACAAACTATGGTTTAATGGTAAATATATCATGTGATATAAAATGGCATCCTTTAAAGGTATTGCATTCGGGCAACTGTCCACCACTACCTACCGGAAAAATCACACCTGCTTGTATACGATCTTGTAAACCATATTCTATTGCTGTAGTAAAAAATATGACGAAAGTATCGTATAAAATATAACGAACGCATGACTTAAATATTCAACTAACGCAACGTATAAAGTGAAAAAAACTATAAGTAATCGTCTGGTTGGCTTAGCTCAATCTGTTCTTGCCAATAATAACTGTCACTCGGTCTCAGAACGAAAGCAAAAAAATGAAAATGAAATTATGTATGCGTACCGTTATTGTTGTTTTACGTTTTTGTTTTGTGGACAGTTAATTCCGAAAAATAACTTCACCACCGCAGCAGTAGCGTTTATATAATGTGGATTTTATACACGCTAATATACGCACGTATTGCATAAACTTTGACGTTCCGGGTTCTCATTTATCATTTCGTGTACTTTGACCGCAACGTACATTATAGTCGCGAATGTAAAAATACGAAAACGAATTCTTTTCAAAAAAATAAATAAAAAAAAACAGACCTGACCGTCGCTTGCTATTATAATACCAGTATAATTCGTTTATAATTATTTGGCTCTATAAAGATAAATTAAACGATATGACCCTTACGCAGGGTAAAAATAATATTAATATATTATTTTTTATTATTATTTTTATTATGAGCTATATTGCTATACACAGTGACTATGTGCCGAGAAAGTCTTATACGGTACAATAATATAATAACCAAAATGAATTTCATAATTATTTTATTTTATTTATTTATTTATTTATTTATTTTTTTTTTTTTGACTTTACTTCCCACTTGCTTGCGATATGATATGATTTCAGTCGTAATTGATCGAATTTTTTCGTTTGATATACTTGAGTGATTAATGTCTTAGTCGTGAAATATGATAGATATTTTTATAAATACATTTTCTAAACGCCGTACGCATATACGCTTAGTATATACTCCGAATAGGTCGATTTTCTATTTTCTCAATAGGTTTTACTCGGCAGTATTAAGAAAAGCTATTGAAGTGCAAAAACCCAAACGATTGAAGATCTCGAAACCTGAGTTCCGTTCAAAACCGGCATTTGAATTCTATGGTATTATTTATCATACCTTTCAAACTGAATGTCCAACGACTACAACAATAATGTATGACTACTATCGACCACCCGTGAGGATAGAACACCCTTGTAACAGAATATTTATCATTATCCTTTAAATTCAAATGTTTATTCTTTTAATTTTAATGTTATATAATACATATATCCATTTATGTATATAACAGTAGGTATATTAATTACTAGTTATAAGTAATTTTATTTGAATAAAATAATTTAAAAAAACATTAAGTATACAGTCATCTATACATAGGTATTGCTTTCATCATAGTTGTCAAAATAATATTAAAATATTATATTATAGTTATTCCCATGACAAAGATCACACATTTTTTTTTCAAAAAACCACTTAAATTCACATAAAAAAATCATTTTATGTAAGTATTATATAATAATATACACCTTGGTCATTTAAGTAATGATTTTTACTCCCCCAGAGCACCCATGTATAGTAAAACTAGAATTTTGATTTTAATAGTATTTTTAGGTATGTCATTTAACTATCTAAAATAAAAATTGACTGATTAAGATCAATTTAATATTTATCAGAAAAAAATTTGGATTTTTTTTGTTTTGTTATGATTTATTAAAATAATTAAATTAATTTTTATTAAAATTGATTTTTTTTTTTTTTTTTTTGTGAAAAAATTATAGTTTAAACTGAAAATTTTAAAAAGTATCCCCACAGTCATGTCAAAATGTTAATGAAAAGACAAAAAATAAATTACGAATAGGTTAATCTTAAATTATTTATATTTTAGAGCCATATCTATTAAAAAAATATCAGTCTAAAACTTGAGCTTCCTAAGTATGATATCAAAAGTAAACTAAATTTGTAAATATATGTGTAACGTGTCCGGACAGTGTCATACAAGTACTGAAGTACCTAACCACAAATATTAAAGTAATATTTAGTCATCGTCATTAATAATCAATACATTTATAAAAAGTGAAACACGTATTAGAATAATGTAACTAGACAATTATTAATTTTTTTCGTAAAATGGTGAAATCGTTTTGCCATGATCATGAACAAAGTCTAGTGCTTTTCAAAAACTATAAAATCGAAATCGAGACTAAAATCTGAAACGATATTTCGAGATGGTAGTAAGTTTTTTCAGTTCTTCTGCGATCTAACGACTTTTATATATAATGTAGCTTCTATGTAATGTAATAAAATCAAACAATATACATTATTTTAAGGTAACGATGTACAGTGTATGTTGCCTGATTCAAAAATATTGCTATACTAGATGTAGCGTTTATATTTATGTTATAGGTAAATGATAAAACCTTCTAAAGAATATGTTGAAGATTTATTGTTATGGTTTCAGCAGGAAATAGTAAAATGATGAATTCCAACCGACACGTATAATATTATATGTAAAATATAGCATCGTGTTTTCAACTTGTT
This sequence comes from Melanaphis sacchari, assembly GCF_002803265.2. Lineage (NCBI taxonomy): Eukaryota > Metazoa > Arthropoda > Insecta > Hemiptera > Aphididae > Melanaphis > Melanaphis sacchari. The sequence goes on along the minus strand of NW_020271135.1, from coordinate 959,409 downwards.
TTACAGTTATTTTATTCACGCTTGAATCGATTAAGAATAATATGATGTAATAATATTTCAGTCATATTATATTATTACGAGGTAAATAAATAAAAAAAAAAGAATATACCTATATACTCGTATATATATATATATATATTATATTGATGATCATAAATTTCAATAATCAACCTGCAATGGTTATGATCATTTATAATTTATAACATTATTGTGAATGTTAGAAAGTTAATATAAGAAAATAATATTGCACTAAATTGAAAGTAAACAAATTTCTTATGGAAATAAAATACACAAAAAATTAAGAAAAAAAAATTATAACCTCATTAAATGGATTAAATAGATTTAATCGCTAAATTAAGTTTGACGCAAAACGTATTTTATTCTGCCACCTAATTATGAATAGCCATCGTTAATTTTTAATAGTGTGTACAGTCAGTCGGGAAATTCGCGTAGCATCATAAACCCATTTTGAGCCATTAAACGTTATAAAATCTCAAACACTAAGCTGAGAAGGGACTATTGAGGAACTAACTGTGATTATGAATATTTTTATGATACGATGGATACAATATCATTATAATAAGCGTCTAAGGTCCAAAGGTTCATTTTTATTATCGTTTCATGTATTTTCTGGACCAGAATGGATTAAAAAACCACGATTAATCAGTGATCAAATGTATAAGAGTTATATATATAACTTAAAATGTATAAATATCATAAAAGTATGAGTATAATATATAGATAAGTAATATACAACATCATGTGTAGGTCGTATAATTCGATAACATTTTATTTTAATGAAGGTCTGGATTTTTAAACATTACCTATTATAATATTATCATAATACTGAGCAGTGAGCATATAATATAATAGCAGTTTTTAAAAGTAAGAATTATGAACAATTAGTTCAACATCAAGTGAACAGAAAAAAGTTGTCTTGTTATATTTTAGAATATATTAGGGGTTAAGGAATATTTAGTCTTATTTTGTACATAATATTTTTAAATATTTTGTCAGTTGTGAGAAAATAATACTTATATATTTAAATTTTGGAATATTATTTACCTAATAGTATCTTTTTAAAATTTTTTATGAAATCATATTTTGATAGTTATCAATTATTTTCGAGTGAAAAAACATATTTTTCACATTATTTATATAATATTATCGGCGTATTTTAACTTTTTTCTAACTTACAACATTTGTATTTAATTTCAATTGTATAAAATATATTTTATCTCTAATAAAAATAAAGCTAAATAAAATTAATCATGGGTGGTCATGTGTTTATACAGAATTATTAAAATTATTTTAGTGAAATTATTTTTTTCGTGGTTTAATTGTATTTAATTAACATCAATATTAGTTATTATAATATTGTTTTGATTAATAAATAATTTAATAAATATTTATTTTTTGAAATGTTTCAATTTTATATTGCGTATATAATCTTTATAAACTTTAACCATTTGTCAATTTAAATTTGAAAACTCCTACCTGGTAATCAGTTAGATATATTATTAAAACAAACAAGCATCATAATAAGTAGTTACAACGTTATATTTATGGCGTAAATAATGTGTTATATGTGAATGAAATCGTTTTAGAAAAAATAAATGTTTAATTGTATCATACTGGGCTGTGTTACGTCTAATAAACGATGGGAAATCTTTCACTTGGTCTAAGAAAAGAAAAGAAAACCAAACAATATTATAATTTCTTCGCCATTCTTATCTGTACATACTTACGGATGTTACAGTATCTTTTAAATACGCCTTTATAGCATTTATTACTCTTTTTATTCGCTTAGTACAATTTTCGCGTTGTCTGTTACGTTGTTAGTAGGATATTTCAATTATATATAAACTACTATATTAAACAGTTCCTAATAAAGGTAGGTACCATATAGTACACTATTCATACAGTGTATGGCATTCGAATAGATTAATTTAGTCTTTATCGAAAAAGTATATGTTTAAGTTTCATTTTTAAGCTGTTACGTATTTTAAATTGATTACACATAGGAGCTTTTTTTTTAAATGTTCAATAGAAATATATTAAAATTAAACATATATTACTTAGACTATTGATTTTAAGGTAGAAATAGCGTTTCATTTTCTGATATTGTAAAGTCCTCAAAATATTAAGTCAAATTAATTGTGTCAATTTTGAGTTTTGTTTTTCAGATAGGTAATTGTTTTCAACCAGAACTTAGTGACATGTCAACAAAGAGCCCTAAATGAAACAAAAAAAATGTTATTTGTGACGCTAGGTCAAAAAATATAAGATATAAGCATAAAGGTATAATTACCAATTTTTTAAATAATTTATGCGTTTTTTGAATACTATACGAAAAACGCACTTAATCTTCCATGGTACTGATTTTAATGTTTGCTGAACGTTTTTATCAAAAAATAACTGTCCTTTTCTTATATTGATGTCTTTGCAAACACACATAAAATATATTGGTAATGTAGACAGTATACTTCACATTACTGCAGTGAGACAGTCAAAAGATTTATTAGTATTATACTCGTACATGATAATTACATAAAACAGATGAAGACACTACGGAAATCTGACTGCGAATATGCGTAGTTATACATTTAAGTAATTTAACTATAAACAACAGTAGTATAGTATAGTTTTACTCAAAGTAAACTGATAACAATAACAAAAAAAAAGGAATCCAAAACCTATATTTTAAAGAAAATAATTTCTCTTCCAATTCGGATTATGAGCATTTTATATTCGAATTAAAACAATTTTCTCATATAGTTGTTATGAAATCATAGAACACCCCTATAATTTACACAATTTAAATTAATGCAATCACATTAATCATTTTACCTTTTTTGTATTTGTATAATACTTTGTATTAAACTTATCTTTTATGATTTTATTAGACCAATAGTCTTCTATAACAATTAAAACAGTACCATTGGTACCATTTAAGTTCCTCAATTTTAACATAATCATTAACCGTATGGATAAGGATAACATACACTTTATGATAACGTTAAATTTAATAATAACTATAAGGATAATGATAATTATTTAAATGACAAAAACGATACGTACTTTACACTTCACGAAAACCTCAAGCCTTTTGCCACAGTGTACCATCGTCGTTGTTGTCGTCGACGTTGGCCACACGCCAGTCTGCGAAAATAAGGACAACAACCGTGGCGCCAGTCGTCCTCACGCCCACGCATCCTTTGATCGCCATTGTCCTGGCGGCAGGCGTTTTTATTGTTTCAATTATAAGTAATGGAAATTCATTACGGATGGCGCCGCCGAGCACTGAACGAGTTTGTACGATGATCACGCTGCATAATAACCGCACGTACATGGTATATGGTATGCAGGAATAGTCGACACAACGAGTCAACAGGATCTTCACCTCAATAAACTCTAAATTTTAAAAAAACGACCTTTTCGGAAAAAAACGAAATATTCAAATGCACTGTGCTCGTCCATCCCACAAAACTGTTACTATAATATATACCATTTTATAAAATGTACTCAATAATATCGTTCTTGACAAGTATATAGCCTTTTGGTGATCAAGGTTGTTTAACTTTACTTTCACTTTTCTTCACCTAAACTCATGAGTGGATGTTACGGATTTTGTTTTATGTTAATAAAACAGATCATAATATGATTTCACCTGTGAATCGAATAATCTTATAAGTTTCTATTTTCAGGTGTTAATATTCAATCAATATCGTCTATTAATTGAAATTCGTTAATAAATAGGCTCTAAAATATTGCTCTTAGCGAACCACAGTTCAATATCAGTTTTTGTGTTTCTTATCTTTTTATACGTATACACGTTTTGTACTTGAAAAACAAGTATTTAATATTTTAGTCAAGTTCATAAATTAAAAACAAATTTACGTCAACGTTTGATGTTCATTTGAATAAAAAACAATAGTTAAGTAATATTTACTTTTATTACATATATAAATCAATAAGGTTTCTGATTTTTACACTCTGTATTATCCGATTTCAAATGTTATATTTTAATTTCTTTAGTTATATTTCACTAGATAAATGGCGTTTTTTCTGTAATTTTATTTTCATATTTCATCTAGGTATGTGCAGAGTTATTTGTACAACAAAAATAAAGGATTGCATAATGACAATAACCTATTTACGTATATACTGTTCTTACGGAGAAATTGTATTTTGACGTGCCGAACAACAATAAATATACTAAATAATATGTATCAACATAAAACCAGTTTGACTCTTTCCTTTAATAGTCAGTCTTAGCTTGATTCACAGAATGATTATGTATAAGAGTATTTGATGGAAGTATTTGTCAGACGACATAACAAAAAAGTTCTACAAACGCTTCACGCATAGTGCTTTTTAGCTAGTGAAAAAAGATTGTTACACCACTCATACGACTCGGTTATTTTTGGGATATGAGACAGTACATCACTCAACAATCTTAGCAACTGTTTAGTGTATAATATCTTACAAATGATAATCCAAAAGTTAAATTATTGAAAAATACCTTATCACTACAACCTCGATTTTTAACGTAGAAAACAACGATCAACCGATCAGGAATAAAAAATAACAATAATAACGAAAATATAACTAATGGATTCAATTGTCTTAGTATCAGTCACACGCGATTGATTGATATACGAAATGAAGAAATTAGTAACGAACAGTTTTCGGAATCATGATTTTCTGTTTCTGAAAATCATATATTTGCAATTAAAAACATAAATCTTTACTATATTCTGGTCAGAAGCAAACAAACGAGTCATGCTTAAGACGAGTGTTTTTGAATGAATCTTCGTTTGAAATTATGTATATATTCATATTTACTTAATGTTCAAATAAATCATATTATATTTCGAATCATATGCAAAAGATAACTGACTAGTAGATCTCAGAATTTGAAGGTTAGCTGAGGTGAAATGAGTTGATGTTACATAAATAGTCCATTATAAACAAAAAATTATTATCATGATACGAATGATATTATAAAAAAAAAAAAAACAGTATACTTTCGTACATTGCATTCACAATATATTAAATTAAAGCTTTGTTGTTATTATTATTATTGATTTACATTTTTCTACTTTCTGTAATATGAATCTTCGACTCTTCACAAACTCAAAAACATAATGTTTTTCATAATATAAATTAGTTTTGTACTTTGATATACATAATATAGAAATAAACACACATAACAACAAAACTTTTCCGTTTGTTTTATGTTTCTACTGTTTCTAGACTTTCGTTATGATATTAAACGTCTATACTATTATTATATAAGTCAGTGCACACTGCGCATCGTCAATATAATTGCTTATGCAATCAAGTTAAACAGATACACTAAACTAGTTTACTATTTGTTTTTTTCTTTTCCGCGCATATAATAAAATTATTATTTTAGGTGATGTCGATGATGACACTTGATTTTGAGAAGAATTTATTTCACCATAACTCTATTGTGATTAAAAGGTAAGAGTAACATAGATTATTTATGATTTTAATTATATGAGTATTTACTTTCTAGTATACATAATATCATAATATTGAAGGCTTCATAAATATTACAAATTAAAAAAATAATGTTATAGGTATCAAAATTAAAATATATTTTATCTAATATCATTATACAAGGATCTTATAATTTCATAAACTATTATGTATTATATGCTATTTACGCTTTAAATTTGTATATTATTATAAAAACTGATTTTAAGCTATTTATTCAACTTAGGTTCCAAAACAAATAAACGACTATATTAAAATTATTCTTTAGATATATTTTTTTTTTTTTTTTAATATTATAGAAGCTGATATAGGTTACATCAGTTTAAATACAAATTATGTTTAAAGTTAAGTCGAACAAATTCAATACTTAAATGTTTACACTCAAGATTTTTTTAAATTTAAATTCAAGAAATTGGCAGGTGGTTATTACTCAGATGTGTATTAAGTGTCTAGTGGGGTATTGTAATGAATATGTGAAATTTTAATTTAATAATTTATCATTGTATATAAAAAACTATTAAAAAAAAAAATTACTATATCATTAAGAAAATTACATAATATGTTTTTTAATATACCTTCTTAAAATTTACTATCAATACTACGTTCAATTTACGATAGATGAATTATTTTTTTCGAAAATATTACATTGGTTAATATGTTATTAATTGTTATAATAATATAATATATTTATACCATATAATATTGTTGTTATTAACTTTCAAAATTTAGTTCCACCTTACCGTAAAGCAGCGTGAACATTTTCATGATAAAATATTTTAAAATTAATTTACATATTTTGAAAAAGATCATTACGTTTAGTAAATTTATAATAAGCTTAAAAGTTTTAAGTGTTCACAAATAGTATTTTTGTATTCTAATTTATAATATTTCTAACATAAAAAAAAAAAATTAACATCGTCATTTATCATTACCTACAAAATGTAATTTTGTATCAATTTAGCTATAAAAAAAAAAAAAAATGTGTTATTATATTTTTTTAGATTTTTTTAGTTCTAATAATAATATATGAACTATTTATAAGAAATATTGTATTATATTTTAAAATCTGATCTATAAAAGTTAATGATTTTTAAATTTTACTTTAAAATATTTTTAGCTTGTAAATGTTCATAGTTTTGAAACCTTTCATAAGCATTTGAACCTCAAATGAATATGTAATTTTAATAATTGTTACATGTATAAGAAAAATTTAAGTAAGATTTTATATTAAATTTTCAAGAACTTTGACAATTCGAATATACTTTTATCTTCATGTTTAGAAAAAAAATATATATTATTTATAAATAACTCAAAATGAGTTAAATATTTAGAAAAATAAACTATTTGTAAGAAATTTTAATATAAATATTTGGTAAAAATGTTAAGTATATACAGTTATTCATTTTTGAGTTAAACCAAAAAACTATCAAAAACTAGTAAAAAATCTCGTTTTATTTTAATTTTACTTTAAAAAAACTGAGAATTATTATATTTTACTCTTGAGAGTACCAATTACACCCACGTTTTTAGCTTAAACCATCCCCAAAGTTGAAAATTGATCCAATTTTACTTCCTCAAAAAGTGATGACAGACTGAAAAAAAAATACACCAATCATTGCAATAAAATCAATACATTTATTGCTCCACTCAAAATTTAAAGTTAGTTTGTAACCTCGATGTTGAATTTAATTAAAAAAAGGAACTAGGTTCAAACTAAACTTCGAGTAATTGAATAAAAGGTAATTCATACTTTTATTTGGTTGTAAATTATATTATAATACTAATTAATAACAATAATATATATATAATATGTGTGTGTATATTATATATACGAGAATTATTCGTTCAGTCACAAATTACTAAATTAAAAAACGCTGCACAGTATAGTACAATATGGTAAACGAAGTATAATAGTCTTGTTTTATTTCAATTAAAATATAATATCTTAAATATGTAGTTTCACTAATAAATTTGTTGTAAGAACTAACCTGAAATATTAAATAAGTGAAGGTGAATTATGATGAAGCGGAATGATTATTATTAACTAGTCAAAGTATAATAAACTTTTATAATATTATAAAGTCATTGTACCTTTTTGTTTTACTATATGAATTAATACTTTAGAATGTATTTTATTGACAGATAAAAAATAAAATAAAATAAAATACATGAATTTCTTACTGCTAAGTTTTGTACCACACTTACGACAATAAAATTAATGAACATTGTGAACTGCTTCAATATTTACAAAACTTCAGTCGTTTTTAAGTTTTATGTCGTCAGATTTTTAATGATGATAACAATTATTCTATTCAGTTTACATTACAAGAAAAATATGATACTATTTATTATAATTGCTTTAGATTATTAAATGCGGTAAAGCAAATAAACGATTTCGGGGCACGTGAAATGGTAATATGAATTAAATCCACTGATTTCCAATGCTGCACGATATCATTGTCGTGTTGAAACTAAATATGTAAAAATGTAGAAATAATATCCATTATAAGATTTTTTCCATATCATAATATTATGAGTACCAGTAGAAATTCGCCGTTTTAATTTTCATCCGAAATTAAACGTACCTCCAATTTATTATGTTTGTCGATATCTACGTTGGTTTCATTAATATACTGTATAAAATCAAAAGTTTCGAGTATAGGCATCCGAAAACTCGACGTTGAAAGGTTGAAAAAATAATTTCAACAAGTCGGAAACAATGGTGGAAGTACGTTTAAATTGAAACTCACCAGTTGTTGATTGCCTTTACTTTGATTTTACGTCGTGTGTGTGTATGTGTGTGTATTTTGTCCCGGCAGGCTGCGCGGTATCGCCGTTAATGAAAACGTTATTGAGAGAATATAATAGTCATTGATCGCCAACTCACCGACAATACCAATAAACGCTTCCGAACATTTTCCCAGTTGCAACAATAAACGTATCAAAAAAGGTAATTGTATTTTAAAAGTTGTTTTTTTTTTATTATTATTATTACCATTGTTATTCTCTTACTTTTTCAACAAGCGAATACATGAGGGTATTGCATCTCTTATTTGTCACAGTAAATAGGGTTTCAGGCAAAAATGACTTCAGCGGCGCACGTGTTATCTGACCGGAACGCATTTCTGATGTTGCCGATTTGTATTGGATATTTTACGCTTGAAAATTTACAATAATGTATAATGTCTAGTCGTTGTTCATGCACACGGTCGAAGAGTGCACTTCTAAAGCATTTCTACACAATAATAATATACAAAGTGATTCACCAAGCATGCTCATTCTCGGCTTTTTTTTTTTTTTTGATTTAATAATGAATTTACTCAAACACTGTAGTATTATTTTAAATACTTTTTTTTTAAGTAATTTTTTTTTTTTGTCCTTAAAAACTGTTTTAAAATACATAAAACGTATGTAATATCGGATCTGGTGTTTATTATACTTGAACCATTTTTATAAATTATAAATATTGATAGATAAATGTAAATTACCAATATATTAAAAATATTATAGGTAGCTCCCAAATTTCCAAATCCATATTAATGTACCTATCATCCTTAAAAATTTGAAAATATTATATTCTTTAAGAATATTTTAAATTTCTAAAAATTCAGATTTTGAATGTCTATGTTATTGAAAAAGAAAAATATAATGAAATGTAATGTTGTTTGTTAATCACTCTATATATCACGGAAACGCATCCGTAAATGACCTCTACATGGACCGCCGCTAACAAACATCATTTTTTTTCGAGACATATTTAATATCCAAATACTTCTTGGTTTTTACACTAAGTTTTATATAATACGATAATATTTTATAATTTTATATCTTATAATTATTTACATTCAACATTAATAATAGCTTAAAATGAGCAAAATATGATATACCCCACAGTATTTAAACTTCTTTCAACATGGACATTAATAATACATCTAGCTAAGAAAAGTTTTTCTACCCCAAGACAGATAAATATCAGATTTTGTTTAAGGCCAAAAGACACAGAATTTAACTCCGCTGTATGTTATAATTGAATACTCGTCGTGAAATATACTTAAATAAAGTAAAATTATAAAGCGATGCATAGATTTAATAATTTAATCATGTTATAATATATGACTTAATATTTAAACAAATAATTTTAAAATTTTTTATTTGATGTAACTATATTGTAGAATATGAGTACGATAAAATATAAAAGTAGGTAGTGTATTCTTCCTATATACTTTGAAATCAAATTCTTATGTGTTATATACATTTCACGTATCTTCATATTAAATATATTTTTTTTTTTTTTTTTTTATATATATCTGAGCAGTATTTCGAATACTCGAGTAAGAATAAACCACTAGGAGTGTTTTTAATTTATTTTTTTTTTTTTACCGAAATTCATGGTTTTATGAGTCTATTGTGATTTCTTAAATGAATTTATATTATATGGATTCCAGTTGCGTAAATTGAATACGTATGTTACTATATAACCTTAATGAAAACTCGATGGCTATTTTTGTAACTTGAATTCACCAAATCGGCTGACAGTTGTTTGGCTAGACATATTATTATAATATTATTATCCAGTCCAACTACCACGCCCGTACTTGAGGTTTCTTTACTTGTATAATCGATAGTCCAATCTCTTCATCCACCAATTATTACGGGCTCGTAAATTGTGTAATAAAGAACAAAATCGTTTAAGTCATTTACGACAATTCGAGTTTATACAATTTTCGATTTTTTTCCAGTATTATATGCTACCGATGTTTAGTGATTGAAATCAATACTCCACCGTAAAAATCTAAGCTTAAATACCTATATTACTTTTAATATTATATAATATAGTATATGCTACATTATCAAAACGGATTTAAAATAATATAAAAATCAAAGATTATAATACATTCTGATAAACCATTTTCATTTGTAAACATATCATTCATAACTTGTTGTACACAAATGCAAATATGTTATTGGCAAGTACCAAGCCTAAAAATATATAAATATATTATATATGCTGTCATTCTAGTACTATTAAATATAGCAGAATACAAATTACAAGTATCTACGAGGGTTGGATATTAAAAGAAAATCGATATTCAGTGACATTTTTTAATCGTACTATATAACAACATTTGCATAGGGTTAGGATATTGCTATGTATTGAAGTATTGTGTGACTAGATTGATATTTTCCTTTTAAGAACCCAGTGAATCCGTAAACAGTATTATAGAAATACACAAAAAAATAATAATGTCTTGGAGTTATTATTTTTAATAGAAAAGTATACTTTACATTTTTAGTCATTAGTTTACATTTATAGTACAAACTATACTATGCTATTATTTTAACTTAATTTAAAAAGTTATTATTTCTTTCTAATTTACTATTCACTTGCGTTTCATAATGATTAATGGCGCTCATACACTGTTTGAAATTTAATTTAGTAATGTATTATGTTTATAAACTAGTTAACTACTAATTAAACTAAAAAATTAATAATTTATTAATTATTTGGAATTGAAACCAGAACGTGAGCAGAAATTATAAAAATTACCTTGATTTAAAAATTTTCTTGTATGTACCTATAATATGATATTATTTTTTAATACTTTTTTTTTAAAATATGTAAACTTACTCTTCTAACAAGCATCACTACCAAAATAACACATTATGTTTATGGGTATAGTGTACCTATATAGTATATCGGTATCTACTACCAATACTATATATATCTTAATCAATTTCTATTATGTAAATACGTAGTTTATTTTGTCATTGCACTAATTATTCTAATCAATAACTTTAGCAAAATACGTACTTACAAAAAAATTATGAATACTGTGTTTTATACGGAATGATAATAATAAAAAATTATATTGAGTACTCTATCGCACTAGAATATATAAAAGTATTATACTATGTATATACGACATAATAGCATCAACAGTGTTTTTGAATCTCACAACTCAACCCTGCCCTTGTAACTACTGTTGTTAAGGAACAGTTACCGTGGTTAAATCTTTAATGTCGAACTCCGAGAACTCATTAACCGAATAAACTATTAAAATAATTATAAATAATTATTTCAGTAAGGGGGCGTATTTCATATCCTACTCGCAGTAAGGCTATTTTACAAGACTACTGTTTTTTATGTTTTATATGGACTATGTAGTATATACACTTATTGTTTCCCTCGTCGCTATTTTAATCAATTTAATTTTTTTTCTGCACAACTCGGAGTCTACTATTATAATGTAATACTACATTCGTTTATATTTTTAAATAAATGTATTGTGTAATATATATTTAAAAACTAATACAATTAGTTTAAATTTATTATTCTTGAATAAAACATTTTTTGATAAAACATTTTTATTTAATGATACCTAACATTGTACCTACAACTGTATATTTAAATTAATAATCATTTTAAGTTTAGATAAAAATAAAATATTGAAAGCTCTTGATTTTTTTACTTGAGTGAGTAAGTGATTACTTAAAACTACATAATACATATTTTAGTTTTATTATTGATAAAAACATTGATTTATTGATAAAGTTAGTGTTTTTTATGTTAAAAACTTTTTATAAATATTTGTACTTGCGCTAAAAAAAAAAAAAAAAAAATACAATGAACTCATCAATTTTTTATCAAAAATATTTGCTGATTTAATTTAAAAATCCATATAGGTCAATTGGATAATAAATTAATGTATTTATGGCTTCGAATCCGGGCCATTACCTGTAATCACTTGTCAAAAATATCTAGTGATTTAGTGTGAAACTTTAAAATATTAAAATACTAAGGATGTATTAATCACTCTAACCATAAACGTATACATTCTCAATGAACGTATATGTATTTAGGCATAGATATTATACCTATATACACACGCACACACACACCCATATATATATATATACCATGTGGTACGAAGATTCGACAATCTATGCTCTTTGATACCTCATATCTATGTCAAGTCACTACTGTGATGCTGTAAATACAGAGTGTATGAAGTCCATTAGCTGCGTTACATAATAATATGTGGGAAACTTGTGTTCTGCGCGTTATAGGTATACCGTAGTTATGCTCCGAACAAGACGCGTACCCATATTAAAGCGACACGTATCGTACAAACTTAACACATAAAACCAAAATTATTTAATTATATGTAGTACGTGGATGTAAAGCTACGTCCTTTTGCATAGTCATGGCGTTGTTGTGATAAGCTGTTTGCTTAAAATGACCATTATGAACACGTAAATAGCTGATGTGGTCTCACATTGTTGAAATTTGCGCGCGCGTTTTATATTTCAACAACGCAATTATTGCTTAGTCTTTTTATAGATATAATTTTTTTTTAAACCTTATTATAAGGTTTAGTTAAACCGATTGTAAACATTGCATAGTTAAATTACATTTCTTTTAAAAAAAAAAAAAAAAAAAATATTAATAATAAAAATAATACCGCCAAAATATATAAACAATTTATTAGAAGCAAGTTTAAAATATTCTAAATATTTAATAGAATAAATAACATATAATTCTACAGGAAAATGTAGATAATTTAAACAATACAATGTTTATTATGAAACAAATTTAGACAATGTACTAACTTTATTTTTAAATATATAATTACTTTGTTGAAGGTAAGCTAAAATGGTTTATCTTGTTTGATACTGTAAATTTATTAAAATATCATCCTTATTATTATAATAAAACACAATAAAAAAATGGGTTGCATATGCGATACAAAAATAATATAATAATTTAATAACGATAACTTTTTTATGAATATATTTTACAAACGGTCCAATTATTTTATTATTATTATCGTTGGAAAAATTATTCTATTTCGAACGTACCTGACGAGAAAATAAATAATTATTATTTCGTTTATTGTTATATTAGACCTAATAAAATGCGACACGAATGACACAAAAAAATCTGAAATTTAGTCATTTAAAATATAAAATTATTATTTAAGACCGAAACAAAATATATTAAAATGTACTGGAATATTTTCAGAAATATTTAGATATATGATGTTGTATTGATATGCTTACTTTGTGCATCATTGTAATAAATAGGTATACTAAAATATAATAAATAACAGCTCATTTATTGAACATGGGTTACGGTCATCCTCAATATAAAATATGTACAACACTGACGTTATACGTATACAACTCTAATTTATATAACAATATAATATTATGTAACTTATTATGCCTTTTACAAAATATGATAGTTCTATTAAAATATTTTAATGTTTCAGGGGTGATTAACACCGTGTAGTTTATTGAATTTTATAATAATGATTTAGCTAAAGATATTCCAACATTAATCCAATGAGTGTGGGCCATAAAATATTCATAAAAAAGTTAGGTATGAAATTATACATTCTTGAAATTACCATACTTGCTCATATTTCTATCTAAGCTACAAGAAAAATAAAACTATATTAAGTTGTAAAACTATGGTTTCCACATTTTTTTCTAAAATAAAAAAAAAATATGATAAGATTTTCAAATAAATTTCCATTTTGTATCTAAAGTTGTATATTTTATCATTAAAACAGTTTATTTTCTAAAATTGATAAAAAAAAAAAATAAATAAAAAAAAACAATAAATGTATAAATAACAATACAACAGATTTATTTATTAATAAAATACTATTATTACTTATAAAACAATATAATTATCTACAATATTTTACTGTTCACATATTCAACTATTGTTTAAAAAAAAAAAAAAAAAATTGTTAATTAATAGTTGTTATGTTTCAATTATCTTTGATTACTATTTATTAAATATTTTATACTACTATTGTAAAAAATTATCTTGGATATTAAAACATACCTTACTGTTAATATTTTATGCTATCAAGTATGTTTTACATTTTTTATTTATTCGTTACAAGAATTAAAAGACTATAATTAATAAGGACTATATTTTATATAAAATTTGACAAATGATTTAATAAAAAATTTAACAACAAAAAGAATTTATTCACATAACATTAGCATTTTATTAATGTTTTTATAGCACGTGCAAAGTGTAATTCGGAGTAATCACAAACTTTTGGTTTCACTTGCTTTAAAAACTTTTTTTTTAAATATTTTCTTATTCGTCTACATTTTCTTATTTTCGTGTGGTTTTTTCCTCCAATATAATTTGATTTTTTTTGATTTTACTTCGAAGTTAAAATGTTTCAGGTTCGTGAAACTATTGTTTAGTTTTTTAATGTTTATTAAATATTTATTATATTTTATTGGTCGATGTAAAATACCAATGATTAATCACGGTATTTAGATAATCGATAAACAATTATTTTTATCAATAAATGTATGCTTTAGTTATTACGTTAAAATTTATTTACATAATTTAAAGTCATTAAAATACAACATAATTGAAAATATTTTTTTTTCTAATTAAATATGCAATTTTAATTTTTTGAAATTGAAACAAAATATTTATTTATTTTTTTTTTTTTTTTTTTGAAAACGTTGACATAACCAGCAAATGTTGAATTAGTAATTACTTATTTATAAGTATTTAAAATGTTTACAAGTCAAGCGAAAACTTTTAACCCACTACCTACCTATCTAAATTTTAAATACAAACCTATGTTTTAATTTTTTACTGTAGGTTCAAAATTCTCTAAGTATATTCTAAAAGATTACAGCAATAAAAATAAGTAAAAACATATTTTTTTTTTTTTTAATATTATTTTTATTTTTATTTAGCATTATTTAAATTATTTGAACTAGTGTTAAATAAAATACAATAATTTTGAATATTATGTATATTATTATCTAAACTGCAATGTTTAAAATTATTAGTTAATAAAATAAGTCTTAATATTAGTAATTACGATTAGTATATTATTGTATTGTTTTTAGTTGATAATATAAATTTTATGTAGACACGAATCAGCCTCGTTACAAAGTTTGACAAGTATTGACGATACAAATTTTACAGTAAAATCTGATATCTTGAACAGTTAATTTATAAGTATTACTAAAGATGAAAAAACGTGGTTTAATATTTTATAATATATAAACGTTTGTTTTAATGTTTTCTATAATACGTAAGAATATTGTTATTAGTCGTTATCATTATGATAATCGTAGTTCGTTACTAACACAGATTTTTTATTTATATACATATTAGTTATTCACAGGGTAATTTTTTTTTTATAACGTATTGGATTATAAAAAAATAAAATAGTTAATTTAAGCTATTTATAAAATATGTGTTATTTATCGGACTTATCGGTAAAAACATATACAAGATTTATAAACCATGACTTAATATTTCAAAAAATATTAAAATTAGCAAAATTGATTAACTTATTAGTTTTATCTTTACAAATAATTATCGATAAAAAGAAATTCATTGAATAAATTGAAAAAATATCAACATTTAAAAAAAATAAATCCTTGTTGTTATAATGCAAATAACAAAGAATGTAACGATCAAATTAAAACTTAGATGTATCTACATTTAAAAAAAAAACACATATGAATATAGGTAACAATTTATAAAAATAATATTGTTCTCAAACGCTAAAATACAAATTAATTGTAAAAATAACACGATTTTCGGAAATAATATTATCTTTGTAAATATATTTAAAAATTATAAGAAAATCGGAAGTTAAATAAATACATTATTGCAAGATAATATGAGGGTTGACATGTTTGGTAAATCACTTTGTTTATCTATCCCATTTAAATTACTTATTATGTAAAATTATATACCCGTCTTTAATAGTATATAATTATTCTCTTATTTCTGATTTTAAAAAGTAATTAGGTGAAAATGATTTAGCTTTTTTTTTAACTTCACAACGCGAACCGTTTAAAATATATTATTTTGTGAACATTTTTGTTTATGGCTTTTTTTTCCAATTATTAATTTGATAGTTTCTGTAAATGAAAAATGCGTTCATGAATAAAGGCAATGCCGATATATTTAATTTTTTTTTTTTTTAACACCCACTGTCATTATTTACATAATTAATAGGTTATATTTCGCACGAAGGGTCAAACGAATTGCGCAGATTTTCTGGTAAGTCCCAAACAAGTGGCAATTAATATAATACGCAAACCCCTCCCATATTGATAAGGGGATTTTTTTTATTATTATTGTCATTATTTTAATTGCCCAGATGAGAAAATTTAATTTTAATATTCCTTCGAAAATACGGTCACGAACCAAAACTATTATAATGATATTATACCTGTGATGCGCAAAATATATTGTATTATTATTGTGGAGTGTCGTGGCTTTAAAATATCCCAGCGCTAATTTATTGTTATACCGTTCCTTATATAGCAAGTCCCTGGCAACTTGCTAGTTTGTCAACATCTGGGTCAAAGGTCTGTAATTCATTTTTTCAGTTAAATTGTGTAATTTAATGAAAGATATGATATGATTATCTATTTTATTTTTAAACTATTTGAACCAATCGTTATCAAGATTAATAAAACGTTTACTAGTTCGTAAGTATCGATGGAATTCACATATTTTAAATTCAAATCAAAATTTGACTACCTGTAAAAAGGTGGAATTTACAAATGAAAAAAATATTACATTTAAAATGCTGGGTGATCTACTTTTCCGCCAAAATTGATCTTTCCGATTACCGCCACCACAAATTTCAGTTTCTATATTTTGGTAACCTCTTATCATATTAACAAATGGAGTTATTAATAATTGGTAATGATTTTTCAAATATATAAATAAAAATTATAAAATTATAATAAATAATAAATATAAAATATTATATAAAAAAAAATAATTAGGTATTAAATTTTAATTAAATATATGATTTTACAAAAACATATTCAAGTGATACTTAATATTAAAATTAAATATTTATTTATTTTATTTATTTCTTATAGTTATACGCTATTGATTTTACAAAAGTATATCGGCATATTTTTCCCCTTTTATACTGATCAATTAAATACTGGTTTTTTTTTTTGTCGTTTTAAAATTTGGCTTCGTGGTGTGAACATATTATCTGTGATAAACTATATTATATAGGTATATTATGTAATATTTTAATCATTTCAATCAGGGGTTACCAAAATATAGAAACTGAAATTTGTGTTGGTGGATAAAGGAAATATATATTATTGTACTGGCGGTAAACGGACTTGGCGGTAAATGGAAAGGTCGATTTTGGCGGAAAACGGTGACGCCCAAAATGCTACCTTTTCAAACTTCCTGTTATTCTTTTTCTGAGAAACATTGAAAACAATTAAAAAGTATATGTATTAGACATCAAAATCTTGAATAAATAATTTAAAAAAATATCAAGTAAGGCTCTGAATTATTACGAACTTATAAGTCATTGGTAAAAGTTTTTTACCCGTGAGAAAATACAAGTCTAGTAGCATTTTTGTAATATATTGATGTTCACAGAAAATTCCAGATTATAAAATCTCTTATAAACATTACTTGTGTCAATAAATAAACTTTAAATCAATAAGAAATTTTTAGTTGTTAGCATTATATACTATCAGAAATGCTACTGAAAGATATACAACAAACGAGATAACTATTTCTTGATGTGTTTTACCAATTTATTATGATTGGGTATAGAGTAAAACTGTAAATAGAAGTAAATCATATACTCAGTCATACATTATACTATATTTTAACACACGTACAAACGCATCAATGGTCATCCGTTTTAATCGTACACAAAAAAAAAAGAAAAAATCATCGATAATATCGAGTTTAGTAAAAACCAATTTAATATTATGTTGTCACGTAAACCAAAATTAAATTTTTGGATATCAGAGTTGTTTAACCTTTTTTTTTTGTATTTTAGTACATTTAATTTTAATTTTTGATAATTTCGACGCTTCAGTAATTAAGTTGTCAGATTTTTTTATTATTTTTATCATATCCGACACTTATGATTCTCATTTCTTCATTATGCTTTACCGAATCAGAATAGGATTATTTTGGATTCAACAGTTAACAGTTCAACATTGTGCAGTTATTATTCATAATTACCAGCCGTTTATAATACCTTGTGTATAGATAAGAAGTTCAGCAGTACCTATTAGTATCGACCAGAGACACTGTTGCCTGTTGCCTTTTACCTGTATTTATTTTTCTAGGTTATTGTTGGTATTATTGAAGAAAAGTATATTATTCTAAATGTTTCCATTGAATATGTGGAAGCTATTTTTTTTTTTATTCTCCTTGAAGTTAATGAATTTTGATAATTTAACATTTAATTTATTAAAGTATTATTTCATTAATTTTTTTTCTTGTTGACTTATAAATCGTAAAAATATGTCATTGGAGATTTTTTAATCAGCCAGGTTCACAGAAAGCTTACTTTATATATTTAAAAAATCTGATTACATAGTGTCATATTCATTCGTTCTTAAAAAATAAAAAAAATGAACAGAAAAAAGAGCTTGAATTATCTTTGGATGAGATTTTGTAAATTTTTATTAAAAAAAAAAAAAAAAAATAAAATAAGACATCAAACAAATAATACACAATACAATGCATTAATTAATTTATATTGCTGTACTTATATAAGCACAAACTACATAATAATAAGATAATAATATATTAACACTTAATAGTTTAATTATGAATAATTTCATTCACGTTTGACCAAATAATAGTAATTTATACATAGAAAAGTATATCATAGTTGAATAGTTTTATTATTTTTATAATTATGAAGTTTTAGTATAAACCGTTATAAATCTATTAGGTATTTTTAGATTGAAGTACAAATTTAAATTTAAAAAAAAAAGTGAAATGTTATAATATTACGAAAAAAAACTAAAGATTGTTGGAATTCATTAATCATTTTTTTATTAAATATGCTTTATACTTTGTTGACACACTCAATTTTCGAATTATTTTTGGAAAACTCAATTGAATATCTATTAGTTTAATGATTAAAACTACTTTTCCGAGGACAAAGACTTTTTTTTATAATATGCCAACATAAGTTTAAATCTTTGTATTTTTAAATCAAATTATAAAATAAACATCTTAAAAATGTCTATCTTGTATATAAAATAGCATACAAGATATATAGAGTGGATAATTATGGATTAATACATAGACCTACCCTAAACTTAATAAAAATATACATGAATATATTATATTATTCCCGTATTATACCAAAGCTTTGAGATTTAAGTTTTTAATCGATTTTCCAGTCAAGCGTTAAATAGACAAAAATGACAAATTGATTCAAATTTTCTCAACTTATATTATAAATTATTAAACAAACATAGATAAATAAATCAAAAAAATAAAGACATTTTTTAATCAGTTACTAAAAAAAAAAACCATTTAATCATAATTATTGAGTATTACTCCTTTAAAAAATTCTCCGATTCAAAATATGTGTTGACACATTTTTGAATATAAACATTTAACAATGTTTAATTATGATGAGTTTTTCTGATTAAAACGTGTATTATAATATTATACTATATTACATAAACTGAACAATAAATCAATAACTTGTTTTAAGCTACCACCCATGTGGACAGATGAACCAAAATATTAGGATACGAATAGGAGAAACAATAACATCGCTAATAATAATCAATATATAATATTATGGAAGTTGTGGTTTTAATTCAAAATGTTCATATCGGTGGTCTATGACGTCTGATATGTGCCTGTCTTCTAAATGTTTGTCCCTTAAGAGTTAAGGTTTTATGTCATACATATTAAATATATATCTTTATTTTGTAATTGCGAAAAACCGAACGAAAATTTAAGTGGTTTCACATTTCGTGACGTTTGTCAGCAGATAAAGAAATACTTAACCGTTTTATTTTCGGTAATTTTATTCTAATAATGTTTTAATAAGCAGCCTAGGTTTTAGGTCACTTTAATCCAAAAACGTCCGCCAAACTAGATGTACGATAAACGAGCTTATGACGACCAATCCCTCGAGCATTGACATTGTATCGGTTATTTTTCCAGGACATTTCGTGGCACAAATGTTAAGGAAGCATCTCAAATTCCAATCCAACAATCATTGCTAGCAGATAGAAATTTCTGAATTAGTCTTGGGACAATATTGCATGATATGCACGTGTTTTTGCAAAAGGTAAAAAAAAAGATTTAATGTATGAACAACAGATGATTGAATTGTTGAAACTAAAAAACCTTTTTCGTATTCAAAGATATAATATAAACATAATATTTAACACAAAAAAAAAATAATTTAAAAAAAAAGTATACTCCTTGACCTTTTATGTTACAAAAGAATGCTGATTCTAGCAATAGTAATCAATTGGAATGACGTAACTAAAAACCGTTAGTCGCCTAAATAAATAGGTATTTCATTTGATGCAAACAATACAGCCATTTAATCTTTATTGAGCTAAAAATATAACATATTATACTAAATACGTGAAACGTTTTAGTCACGTCTCGTGTTTTATTCGTAAACAAAGCTTATTTAAAAACTCTAAACGATTATTATATTTTAGAGTATAGGTTTAACGTGTATCTTATCACGAATGAATTTAGATGGCTTTCAATTAATAACAAAAGAAAGTACGATATTAAGTTGTGATAGTCAACTTTAGCATAGCTCTTCAATCGCATGTATATTTTAGTTGGACATTTGATGATAAAGGAAAATCATTTTTTATGACTTATAAGTAATTACAACATGAATCACTCGAAATCACAAAATGTACTCACCGAAGGCCATCAATTCAAAAAATAAAAAGAACAAAAGAATGAGTTATTAGATTTTTTTTTTTTAAATAACCATACGAAATTGTTTAATTGTGTATTAAACAGGAAAATATTTAACGTTATGACTAGATACTTAAAATTTAATTATTTATTAAATTATCTGGAACCGAAACCCTCTTTCAAATATTTTAGAAACCAAAATTGAGTTTTCGGAGTACCTATTAATGTTATATTTACATATTTTTTTGATCATAATGTTTTGTTAATGTTTTATTCGTACATAAATTATAATAACATTTATTTAAATCGATACTTATATTGAAAAAAACGGAAAGTATTTCGAAAACGTTATTTTGATCAATTTTTGTTTTATCTAGAAACTAAAACCAAAAAAATCGGTATAGACCTCTGTTATAAACTACTAAAATATAAATCTTGTATTAATAATATATAAAGGCCTTTACGACTTACGAATGATATACGAATATATTTTTTGGTTCATCGTGTAAGCTACGCTTAGTTATTATTGTCTCTAAATTCTTAACAATAAATACTTTTACACATCATTTTATCAAATATAATCTAAGATGTCAAAATTAATTACAAGCAATTTATACGTTGTCAGTACCTTAAATGTCTGTTAAAAATTCATCTAACTATATAGTTGAGTTATTTGCATAACAAAATATATCAAACACTTATTAGCTCTTAATAATAAAGTAGACGCACTGTTTACTCTTATTTAATACCAGTGTTCCGGAACTTTTTTATAGGCATTCAAACACTACAAACACTAAAAATATTAAATTTTTACAAAGCTTTCATCTGAGTTTAGTTTTTTACTCTTGTTTCATATTATTTTAATATGCCATAACACTCTTCATTATTTTGGACTTTGGTATAGCAATTATTACTATTTTGTGTTGGTAATAAATTTCAAACTTATAAAAATTGAACTTCCATTTTTTCATACTGAATAATAATGTTTTGGTAAAAGTACCCGGATAAGCATCAATAAAAAAAAATTACTAAAAACAATATTATGGATCAAGTGCTACTGGTACTAGGTAGATAATATTAAAATAGACCAGTATACCTTTAATAATTTACTAATTTAAATGAAATATAATGGACCTTGTCATAGAAGTCTAAGACCAATTAAAAATAATAAAAGTATAATGCACTCACTAATGTGAGATATTATAAAAACGGCTAATAACAGACAGTTTTTTTTTTTTTTTTTTTTTTTATCACCTTAAATTTTATTTCTACAGTCAATTTTTTTTTAACTTTATGAGGTGTCGTTTTATGTGTAGGAATGATGGATTGATGAAGAGTATCAACTCGTCGGATAAACTCCGACAACCGTTTTTAATATAAACCGTAAACGATTCGGTTAATTCTGCTTTATAGTTCTTGTGTATGTAGGAATGATGACCAGGTTTCTGGTAACGGTGTTATGGTATGATCGTATACGGACCCATACAATTTATAAATGTCTACGTCTGACGATATCACGCTAACTCGTACGACATGCAATTTAATCGTCGTACACGCGCTACAATACAAACACTAATACACCAAGGGTGTATATGTTACTAATATACACGTATATAGAATAGTAAGAGCAGAAAAACGCATTATGATTCGGATTCAAAAATGATGATAATAATAGTAATAGCAATAATAACATTAATAACCGTATAATACAATAAAATCGGATCTCTCGGGCGTACCCGGTTAGGTTACTGGCCATAAAACAAACGCACACGACTTTTTGTTCGCTACATCAATGACAGTAAGTTGAAATAGTTGTATACATATGAGTTCGTTATTGTGTGCTCTCCGGTCGCACGTACGCGTATTTCCTTCGCTGCGGCATTTCTCGGATTAAAAACACACAACAATATTACGATCTGTTAGTCCAGCTAGCCGGATTTCGTATTGTACAGTAACGCGTTCTCGAGTTGTCTTTAGTGATGGGTAGTTGTGGGAGGGAGGATATTTAATAATTTATTTTTCTACTTGGTCGAGCGTTATAAACTATAATGTACTAAGCCACTTACGGATTTTCGATTTTTTAACGAAAAATCATCAGAAAACATTTGTTATTTTGGTTTTTGACCAACGCGATGACTATGGATACGAATAAATATTACGCGCGTGGTTATACAAAAATTGATGGCATTTTTTGTTGGCGGCGAAATAACTCGTTGTAACAATGATGAAGGGCGAAAAATATTTACCAGCGACAAAGCTAAAACATAAAAACCACCCAAAAATCACATGGACAAGATGTTCCGTAATAATAATATTACGTGTGTACATTTTTTTTTCTTTTATTTTTCATTTTTATGCGGACATACGAAAACCGACATTGATTAATGGGTTTAACGCTGATTCGAAATTAATTGAATTCGCATTTGCCAGGGTTCTGAAACGATGTGTTTTCGTCAGTAATTCAATCTTAGGAAATTAGCCATCATATTGTTGTTATTTTCAAAAGGAAAATAGTCTCGTGTCTCACGGCAAAATATCAATTAAAATAAAATCCTTTTTACGAACCGAGGAGAAAAATGAACTTTTTTGTTTTCGTGAACAATTTTTACATCTTAAACGTATGCGTTTCGAACACTATAATATGCTATATATTTATATTAATTAAGAAACGTTTTATTTTGCGGATAGATTATGAATGATGATTCTTATAACAACCAACACACGTAATCTGAAAGCATATTAATGTATTTAAAAATATATTTTTGTTATTTTTGTTTACAAAAAAAAGAAGTTATAGTCGTTAAAATAAGCAATATATATATTTTACTAAACTTGGCTGTTATTTTTTTTAAGTTATTACTTTTTTGAACGATAACAGATATCTTTTAATTCCAAAATAGAATATTTTTTCAAGAATTTCAATACTTAACATCAAATTCCGAAAAATTAGTCAATTAGTTTTGACTTATAAGTTTATAAGTATTTACAGTTTCCGATGAGCGGAGAAGTAGACAAAAATTGTGTTGTATAAGTAATTCACTCCAATAAATGATAATCTTAACTTTGAATAGGTACTTAAAACTATGTATTTCAAAAATTGTGTTTTATAATGTTTTAAAACTAATATAATATAAATTTAAATACTTTTCGAGATAATGAGTGATATAACTATTAAATAAACTACACAATCATAAAGACCAAATATTCATAGTTTACCGTATTTAAATTCCAATTTTTTAAAATGTTTAATAATTAGTTAATACAAGATATTTTATGCTATTCAAAAATAGTTATTGTATTTTTTTTATCATCTGATAAATAATTTGTAACGAAAATAGCTAAGATTTCTATAGTGCTGATTCGGTATCGATAACTATAAAAATTAAAAAAAACTTTATAATTTTTTAACTGAGAATTTTATAAAATTTTTCATTATTATGACGATTATTTTAACTTGATACAAATTTTGTCATGCGTTATTCTCACTAAAACCTAGAAATATAAAAATATATAGTAACAATTTTTTATAGATATTTAAAGTTCAATTTTTTGATAAAATTAAGAAATTAAATGAAAAATAATGATTTTTACTGTGTCATTAAAAAAATGATTGGTGGGTGCTTGGAACTTTTGCATAATGTACTTATTATCGTATTTATTGTATATTTTAAATTTTCTATATAGAATAATATTTTTGAAATATTTGTATTAATTTTGAATTATTGATTATGTATGCCACATATTTATTCACAACATTCTATATGAAGTTAATAATAATAAGTGTAATCTTCTGGGAAAAAATTAATTCAGACTACTGTATTACTGAAATAGTATAAATTACTGAAATAGCTATGTAAATTAATATTAATAATATAAAAGCTAACAAAAATTGCAGCAAAAACATTTACTCTAAAATAATATAAATATTCCTAGTTCATTCTCTTAAATAACCAAGCAATATAATTTAATAATAAAGATAACTCTGTAAAGTACCTTGGTGTATTCTTAGGTGAAAAACTCATATTGAACGTTCATTTAAATAAAAATCTTATCGAAGAATGTACAAAAATGAAGACGCTTTATCCCTTCGTTAATAATAAATTAACCCTCCAAATAAAATCATCAAAAGGCTGCAACATATTTTTCAATCAAAAAAAATGTTTGAGAATATGTCTAAATGCCCTAAGGTTCATAAAGAATTATCAAATTCACTACGATTCACCTCTTTCTTATATTCAATTATTGTTATTATTATAGTTATTTTTACGGTTAGAGTTATAACCATATTATTTATTAAAATATTAAAATTATCACATCAAGTTCGATTTATGTTAAAAAATATTAAAGACTTATCATTAATATATGATGAAACTTTGATTTTGTAGAAGGCACTAATAAATATAATTATATCATTGAACAATCCCATATAAGTATATTGTAAATATATGTTTATTTTATTTTAACTAAGATCGTAACGAGTAATGAAGATATACGTGATTATTAAAAATTAACCACGGTGCAATATAATAGTAAAAAATTTCCATGAAAAGTTCATTCCCAAATATTGTTCATATCTTATATTAATTAGTTTTTATCTGTTTAGAATTTAGTTTTATTTTTTTATTTTGTGTGTCCGTATACTGAAAAAAAAAATAAAAATAGAAAATGGTTTTGCACACAAAAAATGCTAGTCACGTTTGCGTCGATGTCCCTCGCACTTAACTACATCGTTTCTTCTGTGTGTTATAATGAAAATATGAAAAAATAAAATAAAAGTCCAGCCGGATGACTAATGTCCTTATTACGTGCTCCAAACTGATGATTAATTTTAACGTTTAATTTAATTAAATTTAATATTTATTTAATTTAAAAAAAAAAAAAAAAAATATTCACTTGAACAGCATACCATTTTCATCGAGTTAGTAATTTTATTTTCGCTGAGTAGCAGCAATATAAGAACAAAATACTATTAAATAAATTTTTATAATCGAGTGTAATAACTTACATTTTAATTACTAGGCTCAAAAAACGTAAACTATTAAAAATGATAATTTGATTACCTACTCACTTGCTTATGGTATAATCTATTATAACCAACATATTTTAATTTTATGAAGTACCTATTCAGATATTTGAACTATAAATTAATAAACAAAAGGTACTTTAAAGGCATGCTTAATGATATTATTAGTAATTGCGTTACCTTTATCATTATGATAGAAAATAGATTTATTGATAAGTATTATTATTATACAAATGGAATTTCGATATTTTTTAGTAAAAATCGCTAAGGAAAAAAAAAAAAAACTTTATGTGTAATATAATATTTTTTTCATGAGTTATTTTTTCGACAATTTTACATTTATATGATATGAGAGAAAGTTTAAAAGCGAAACTTTTTAAAGTGTGTAGGCTCTTACCCATCCGTTATAAAATGATGTAGTTTTCGCCCACCAGATAACTTAAAAACGTTATATATAATTATAACTGATTTGTTGATAAACTTTAAGTAAAAATCCAAATTATATTGTAGGTTTTTAATCCTTTTTATGAGTTTATAATGGAATATAGGTTTTTACTCTTAGTATCAGCAGCGTCCTGGAATAATAAATAATTTTAACTGCAAACTTACACTAAAAATCAAATCTTCAAATAATTTTTATTTTTTTATTAATCAATAAATATTGTATCAATATTTTTGAAGTCTATTAGTTTTATTTTTGTATATAGTATAGTTTGATTTTTATTATTTAATATTAATTATAACGTTATGATGTACCTAATGTTATATGACCAAATCAACTTCCAAATTAATTTAAATTTCAGATTTATTCATTTTAACATTTTCATTCTAAACTAATATTCATACTGAATCAATTAGAATTTAAATTACCCTATACTTTTAAAGAACTCGTACTGACCTAGAAAAATATCGCGTAAGATTTAGAAACTACATAATTTCTTAAGATTAAAATCTACAACTTTACTTATATATTGTTGTTTATCCTTTAATTTAGATATTAAGTATTATCAGAGTAGCATCAATTAATTTTGTGAATTTAAAGCTAGTTAAATTATAATATATATTAAGTAGTTAAATAATTCTATTTATTTTTTATTATTTATGTATTTGTTTGATAATATGTTAATGTTGAACAAACATTAATATAACAAACATATAATACATATACGTATTATGATAATAACATTATTATAATATATATTTATTTTTTTTTTTTTTTTATTGCTTTAAAATATCAAATTATATTTAGCTGATTGTATTTCATTTAATGCATCTAATAAACCATTTTAAATAAAATTTCGTCATTAAGATGGTTAGTTAAAATGCATTGTAAAATTAATTTTCAAAACAATTTTGAAGCTAATATATTCCTTAAACAATTAATTATCATTATTTGTTGATATATTAATAATATGATTATAGGTGTACATAATATTATAAAATATTTTTTTAATAATATTATCAACATTTTAAAAATGATAAAACTTCAAAAGAGAATATTAAAACATAAACCGTTAAATCATCTTTCATTTTAATATTATATTAAGTCCAAGAAAATTTAAACAATCTTAAATTTTAATCTAAAAAATATTTATTTTATTATTATTATTATTACTTTTTAATTATATTATACAATTTTTATAATTAACACTCAATCTAATATATATTTGAAAAATAGAATATCTTGGTATATTTCTTCTTATATATGATTAAATTAATGATGCAATTTAGATTTACTTCTTCATATCTATGGCTATCTGAGAATATGTGTTGAAAATTTATGTTTATCTTGTATCATTAATTAATTTTGATTACAAAACGTATCAGAAACTTCAACAAAAATAAATAAAATAGAATATGGATTGTAAAACTATAATTATTTAGTTTGGATAATATTTTAAATTTTGCAGTAAAAAATTAAGCTTAATTATAAAATGTTTATCTAAAAGTTTTTTCAGTAATAATTAACTATTTTTTTTTTTTGATAGCTTTTGGTACTTTTTATCAAAAATAATTTCCTTTGAAAAATTTGTTTCAATATTTAAATTCTCAATCTATTATGTGTACATTTTTAATGTTTAGAGCTCTTAAAACATTAAAAAATTTGTTATTTATCAAACAAATAAATTAGTTTATAAGATATATAATCACAAATAGTATTTAACTTAAAATTTTAAAATAAAAATATTTTTTTTTAATACAATTTTTCAGAAAAATATGGATATCTGTAAATTTTTTTAAACTTTTCTGTATAATTATTAGTAACTAGAATACTGTATTTAAATTTGTTTTATGTGTAAACATTTGTAGTTTTGTGGATTACACTGTCTGATAGTTAATTTTAAGATCTAAATTATATTCGTGCTTGGACGCTAAAGCAGTAATTGCTTGGTGGGGGGATTTAACTATATAGAAAGGAAAGTTAAGGGTCGTAATTTTACACTTAGAATAACTTATAATTGGGAATTAAAAAATTAAATTAATTAGTCATTTTTTACCAAGGTAAACTGTCACGATAACACTGTAGCAACCGTAATATTATTGTAATCACTAGAGCATGGAAAAACTATAATATTGTAAAAACTCAAAAAATGCCATTAAAAAATAAAAAATTATAAAAGTAAAAATTTAATTTATTATTAATTTAAAGTAAATTTAAAACAAAAATATGAATTGTATAATTAATAATTGTTGTGCTTTTTTATCTTTTATTAATGACATAATTTCTAAATTACTACTTTGTACTATTACTAAACTTGTTTATTACAAAATTGTTGGTGTTTAATCAGTTCGATATTACTATTAACTAGAGCTCGAAAGTTGTAGGAATTACATATTGTTCTATGTTTTATACTTCTATATGCTCTCGATTTATAACAGATCAATCTGGAAATTTGAACAGTACAATAGTAAGTTTAAAAATCGAAAATTTAAATGCATATATTTTGCATAATATTCAATCTTAGGGGAAAATTGCATATTTTTATTGATTTTCGTAAGCATATTGAGAATATTTTTTAACATTTTTTAAAAATGAATTTTTTTTCTAAACTTTTATATTATAAATAATATTAAATATAAAACCCAATATTATTTTATATAGGTATTTACCATTATGTCGCAGTTGAATATTAATTTGACGACAACGGTCCAACATGCATTTACTTTTTAACTATTTCGCACAAATATGCCGAAATCTTATTTTATCATCAATAAGTAAGTTATTGTTTAAATCTATCTTAAATTTATATATTGTCTGTTCACTAGTAAATTTTGTTTTTTACTATTGATATTTTACAGTATTTTTCCAATTTAAAAATATTTTTTTTCTGAATTTTAAATAATATTTGGATGCATATTTTAAAATCAGTTATGCATATTTTGCCTATTTTTGCCCCGTTAACCTACAAGCCCTAGTATTAAATAATAGTTATATTCATCATATAATTATATGAAAATTAGCAATATTATTAATAGTTAAATTGTAATCTATAATATTATTTTTATTGGAAATTCTTAAGACATATTTTAATAACATGGTCGACTTAAATTATTTATTTATTTTGTGCTACTGTATGCAATTATTTAGGTTCTTATATTTTTAACAGATGGAAGAAAATTATATTTCTTAACTTAATCAATTGTGCGTAGACTTCATGTATAATTGATGATTTTAATATTACGAAATTATAATTAAAAAATTAATTTTGTTTTTAAACAACATTTCAAAAAGTTAAAATGACTATTTTGCTATTGTTTTTACCGGGTTGAAGATTTTAAATTATATTTAGCTCTGTTTGAATATACAAGACAAATAAAAATATTTTTGATGAATGTGTAGCAATATCAGCGTATACATATGAAAATAAAATAAAATTTGAAGTTATACTATATTTTTATGGCAATTTAAATTATAATTAAGATTAATAATTTTTTTATGTTCTATTAATCTAACACAATAAATTTCTGCATAGATATTTACTAAAACAATAAATAACATATATTGTTGAAGTGTTTATTCAATCACTCAGATAAAATGAAAAAATATAATAAAGTACGCTATTAAAAAATAAAAATAAAAAACTATGTCAAATGTCAATTTTTCCATATTGTCAATATTTTTTTTGTTTTTTGATCATTGATTATTGTATCCTATTCAATAGGCTATAAAAGAAATGCGTTCTTCGTTCATACATTTTATATTGTTTCTTTACGGTAATGTTTTATTTAAAATAAGAAAAATACACGTAAAATAAAAGCTAAAAGGTTTTCATCGAGAAATAAATAACAGTAATGTATATATTATAATATGTTTATTATTTCAATGAGATGTTATAATAACTGCCATTAACAACACAAATAACAAACTCTTTGACATTTTAGTTAAAAGTGTTTTTTATATCGTATTTATTATTACGCCTTTTATATTGACTTGTTAAAGCTCGATAAGACGTTCGATGTTATATTATCAATATAACGTCTTTAGTCTGTTTTCAACAAATTCATATATTTTTTTTTTCATACTGTACAATAAATCCCCATTGGGTTAAACTATCTTATGATGGGTTCAAGTTTAAGAACCAATATAATGATCAGTTAAAGTGTTTGAATACTGAGTAGGAATTTAGACATATCTGTGAAAAAAAAGAAATTAGAATTACATTTTAAGTTTTTTTTTTTTTTATTGAGGTGATACAAAATTTAGCACAAAATAATGTAGATAATCGTTTAACACAAAAACCAGCATTTTTGTATTGACGTATCTATTGTAGTTTTAAAGTTGATAATAGCTCTGAAACGTCCCAATTGGTTTCTAGGTAGTGAGACATTTTGGTTTTTGTCATAAATATAATTTTTAATTAAAATTTATAAAATAAGTAAAAATAAACATAATATTATTATCATTCTTTCTTTTTTTTTCTTAATTGGTCTAGTTTTGTTTTTTATGAGTATTACTGTAATACTTTGGTAACTATTTATAACAGACATTTTTTATAAATTCTAATCTATTAATTTTTGAATTTGCATCTTAGTCCGTTTTTGTTCTTAAAAATAATTTCTTAATTTTAGACTTAAGGTTTTGTAGTTAGTCTGCACTTTGCAATTTTACTTATTTTTCGATTTGAACTTATTTTATTGATTAATTAAAATATGTTGGAATATACAAAATAGAAGCAACTATTAGACTTGTAAAATAATTCACAGCAATTAGTTGTTCGTTTTATAATACTAGTATATTCAGCCCACATTGTTGGTAAAAATTAACTATTTTTTCATCATAATTTTCTAGTATATAATTAAAGAGTCTTTCAAGCATTTAATTAATCAGTTTTAATGATATCAAATCATTAGTATCATAATCGTTAACTCCTTCAAGTGATTATAAGAATAAACTAGAAATCTATTTTTATGTTCATCTTATTTTAGATTCATTATTTTTAAAGAAAAGCTCTAATTGTTGTATCTTCTTTCACCATACTTGAATCAAGTAAAACTAACAATCTTTTAATTGAGCTAAAAGCAATACTTCAGAAATCGCTATTTGGGCTCTTTAAAAATCGATATGTATTTGTTTGGGTTAAAATAATTTTGAATTAAGCAAAAAAGTTTTTGTATTCGTATCATTAGTTTTATTTGGAAAAAAAAAAACTAGAATAACATAGAAGTTATTTGAAAAAGTGAATTCAAAAAGTTGATAAAAATTCTTGGAACAACTTTTAAAAGTACCATCAATAAACACAATTTTTATTTAATGTAATACTTTCAAATTTCTATCGTATGAAAATCCAATAATATTGGTTTCTGTAATGTTGAAAAAAAAAATAATCTCTCCAATTAATGAATAAAATATTATTATTTAATATATTATTAAGAGTCTCGCTCAATATTTTGAGCAACGTTGGTACTTTACTACACCGATTAGCATGTATATTTTTTCTAATTTTACATAAATCTGGATCATTTATGATTTAAATTTCGAATTTAGCCAACTCACAATAAATAATTATAACTTTTGTTGGTCGTTCTTGAACTTCTTGAGCTTTTCGTTTTGAATTGTTGTTAAATTTCTATCTGTTAAGTTTTTTATCATTATCCTTTTCATAGTTATGTATTATACTTTAACAGCCAATTGTATTTAAATTATTTATTATCAAATACGACGTATATGTTTTCTGTAGTCTGTACACTTGTCCAACGATCAATGTTGTCAACCATTTTTTTTTTTTTTTTTTTTTTTTAATCAAAATGTTCTGTTATCAAAACTATGGAGAAAATAAATAGAAATACGTCTTACAATGAAAAAAAAAAAATGATGAACTAAAGCTATTAAGATTATTACACTTAATATGTTTTCCATCTATTGCTTCTAGACTATTTTAGAAATTCGTTTTCTTTTAAAATATATATGATTTATTCACCCAATCTTCTTTAATTGGTTTAGGCATCTTTTTTTTTTTTAATTTAAATTTGTCTATACTACTTTAA
This sequence comes from Melanaphis sacchari, assembly GCF_002803265.2. Lineage (NCBI taxonomy): Eukaryota > Metazoa > Arthropoda > Insecta > Hemiptera > Aphididae > Melanaphis > Melanaphis sacchari. Next base: position 926,656 of record NW_020271135.1, on the reverse strand, counting down.
AAATAGGTATTCTTTACGATCACTCCGCAATCGCACTTCATTCCACAAAAAATCAAATTTGAATCCAGCAATGAAGCATGTCCCAATTGATAAATGTCTAATAAACAAGATAAAATCAATAAAATAAATACATTTTGAACACACGTAATGTTCTCCTTAATAATCATCGGATTAAAAATAGTATCTAGCTAAATTCTCTCCTAACATAAAAATAAAATTTTGTTAGATGGCATGCATCTTTATTATGAATATTGTATGCTTTATTATATTCAATATAATCGATAATATCTAACTTAAAATTAAATTTACATTCTTATAATATATTAATAATGTCTTAAAATTAAATAAAAAAAAAAAAAATTACTAAAATTGTTATTTATGGTAGTTCAAAAATTTGAAGGATCGTACTTATTTCCACACAGATCGTATCATAAAGTACAAATACCACTTATGGACTTTGATTTGTGCAAATTCCACTAAAATGTGTTAAAAAATAAAACGATAAAATTCTATAAGCTGTACCTGTGTCATTATGTGAGAACAATGAAGATAGAAACAAAATCAATGTTATAAATAATTTATTAGATGATAAACAAACGGGTGATTCGTTTACAAAAATTCACGGAACAAACTTAAAGATTTTTATTATGCTGTAGGGCTGGACAGATATATTTTTCGATGTATTTTTTAAAGTATACTAAAAATCTGTATAGGTCTTTGTATGGTATACTATAAACAGTCTAACCTTTTAACTTTTACGTTTTTTTAAAATATTTATTTTCTTTATTACCTAGTCTTTTTTATAGTTATCTTTATATTTAATCAATAAAATATTTAAGTGAAATCATAGCGTATTAAGTACAACACGTTTTTTTTATTTTACCGACTATTTTTTCACTGTTACATTGGAAACAAAACATAATTTATTATATTTAAAACATTAATGATTATGAATATTTATTATTTTAAGACAACACATTAATTATTTATATTAAGAGGCCGTTCTGGTAACGAAATTCGACCATAAAAACACGTTTTCGTACTTTTCATTTGCCTTAACCCTCGTTAGTCGTAGAAACATAACTTTTCACAAAAATAATCTTTAGAAGCTTTACTAAACAATTTCATACCAGGTTCTCGAGTTTTTATTTTAAACTAATTATATTTGCACAACATTTTTAAAACTATTAAAACGCCATACAAAATATATAAAAAAAAAAAGATAGAAAAAAACTGGAATGCTATTATTGTCTATACAAATTTTCCCAGTTTATTATGATAAAAAAAAACATGTTTATACGACTAATGGGGGTTTAGGAAAACGAAAAGGTCCAAAGAATGTTTTTGGTAAAAAAAATTTAAAATGTACAGTTGTCATGTGCTACTGTGAAAAGTATAGCGACAGTGTTCGATAGGCTGCATACGAATTGCGTCCCAAAATACAAAAATATGAATCGTAATATCCGAGTTGCGTCCGTGGTTTGTCCACAATACATCCGAGTTGTGTCCGTGATTTTCTTGTTACATGTACGAGTTGCATCACGGTTAATAATTGATTAATTGGCTAACAATATACATATTTTTTTTTCCAATTTTACAGACTGAGGACTGTTATTTGTATAAATGGTGTATAAATGGAAATATAATAGTTCATTTTTTCACTGAACATTTTCACTATTTCAAGATTTTCCATTGCAAAATTAAATAAATATAAATAAAAATTTGATGATTTGATATGGAATGTCGAAATTTGACTGATGTTAATTGAAATTGCAAGGTGGTATTTATAGATACGATAGCGATAATCGAAATTATCTACGAGTTTATCACCAAAAATTATTGTTAGGTAATGGCTAAAAAACGCATTGACGCAATTTGTACATGTCGCGAGAAAACCGCGGACGCAACTCGAACAAAATATAATTCATGGACGAAATTCGAATGCACCGGTTCGAGAATAATGTTCACCTTGGTCCCTAAGAACATTTCAGTCGTACTACTCCTTAGATCAAAACTGGTTTTCATATCGCGGCTGAGCCACTTGCAGTTTATAAATAAATTAGCTAATACGAAAAACATGTTTTCGGACACTAGCCATCAGTAAAGTTTATTTTTGAAGATATTATGACTACTTTGTAAAGCGCGAAGATAAGGCAATCAGATTAAAAAAAATTGTTGAGTAAGCTTTTGGTATAGGAATTACTTTATACATATACAGTCCAGGACTTAGGGATTAGGTTTAACTAATCAGTTTGAAAGTAAAAGTTCAAAGGCGTTGGTGGGTTAACATTAGTGGAAGTATGCAGTCGACACCGGTGAGAGCGGATTACATGAAAAAATCTAGTGTTAAGTTAACCAGGAGTTAAAAGTGATCGGGAGATAGTTAGGAGCAGACGATTGAAAGATTAGAGTAGCCTCCGATTTCAAAGCATAGAAAGGTGCAATTTTTGCCCAAAAATTATTCACCATTCATTGTTATGAAAGGGAGGTTGGTAGAATAAATTAATTTTTGAAAACGTTTAGCAGTTTACTAAAGTGAAGTAATGGACGAGGAAGGGTTGAAGTTGTTATGGAATTTTTTTCCAGACATTTTATTTCTTGGATCTATTTAGGAGAGTTGTACCTATGAAAACAAGCATTTTTGTATTTGTAAAAATCTTGAATGAAATGGTGAAGGCAATAGCTTTGGAATAAATTATTGAGGCTTTTAATTTCTTGAGTACCAATGAAATTCCACCACAAAAGCGGAAGGGAATAGAGATTGCATCTTGTTTATTAGGGCAACTAAATAAATATGTAAAATACTTTTATTGTTTTATACAAAATATTTTATTTTATTAAAATGCACATAATTATGACCATTTTACATTAATATTGTACATATTATATTTTATTAAATAAAAGTATATATTTTAATATTATTTTTTTCGTTTAAATTACTAATTATAAAAATTGTGTTTAATCTAAATAGTGTGTTTCAATAAATCGTGTTATTACAAAAGTACACTACTATAAAGTTGGAAACGTAACATATTTTATTGTCATTTTAATATTACCTAATTTTCTACATAGGATATGCAGGAAGTAAGTAAATGCGCTCCATGTTTACTGAAAAACTAATATAAATTCAGATAATTTCAATATATTTATAATTGTATACATCATATCTTAAGTAATAGTGCAATAAGTATAAATAAAATTATGTTACAAAAAATTGTTTCTACTTTATGCGTTTCGCCGTTTTCTTATATATTTTAGGGGAACAGAAGTTTCAATCAATAATTAGTTTGTGAATTCGCGCGTATCATATTCAAATTACTTAAATGACATAAATACAAAATAGTCAACAACATTGATGAGAAACGTTCTTAACGGCTATTTGTAAAATAATAAATATTAAATCATAATATACCTCTCTAGAGAATATAGAGTAGCCCTGATATGGAGATAATGGGCGTGATTGTGGGCGACCGCCACGGCGGCAAGATGGAATTCAACGCCATCTTTTGAACGTTGTATATGTTTTACTTTAACCATAATAGGCTCTTAAATAAAAATACGCACGAATGTAAATCTGTTAACAAAAAAAAATAAATAATTTTTCTTGATCATGAATTAAACTACTGTATTTTGTAAGTAGGTACGTATCTTTAATAACATAATAAAATTATAAAAAAAAATTGTATTATTTTGTTCTCGTGGAAATATTTTTACTTTAAAATGAAAAAACAATTGTTCTTTATAACTTAACCCAACATAACCCTAATTTAACCTAACCTTACCCTACTATTAATTACTGATATAAATAATACGTATTAGAATAGCTGGTGGTTATTGTGCTAATACAAATGACTGGTACCTAATAAAAACTATGAAAGTCCGAGAAAATTATTATGATCATATTTAACATAATATTATTAATTATTAAGTATAATGATAATTGCTTTGGGTAGGTATTACTATTTTACTGTTATTAATTAATTTATAACTAAAGTAATAATAGATCAACGCATTTAACCTAACCGAGAAGGCCGGAAGTCGTAACGCTACGTAATAGGTTTGGAGGGTACCTCGAGTTTTAAATCTAAAAGTAACTAAAATAATCAGAAAATATTGATTTAAACACTTCAGAAAATTTTTAAATCTCAGTATTCAATTATTTTATTATTAAAAAAAAATAATAATTATAATATAGCTTTATCTATAATATTTTAAATTATTACTGATTATTTAGTCTATATAATATTTATGTATATACGGGTGTATTTAAACCAGATAAACCCAATAATAATCAAGAGGTATAATTTCTATAATTTATGTATTTTGTATGAATTAAATTTATTTTAAATAGAATAATAACTAATAGTTATATTAAAAAAAAAAAAAAAAAAAATCAAAACCAATAATAACATCATAACTCGTAAGTAATAATAATAATGATGATAATCTATATAAAAGAAGTAAAAATTTGTGGGGTCTTAAATATTAGGTATACACATTTGGATACTGAGACAACCGATAAATGTATAATTTTTTTTATTATTATCACTATGTATAAACAAATTGTATTAGACAAAATTTTTTTATGTTCTACTTTAATACCTTTTCTGATAAGTGATAGGAAATAAAAATGAAGGGTAACTAAAATTTTAACATAGGTAAACCATTGTTTGACAACATCAATTTACTTATTTTGTAGTAATCCAAAAAAAAAAAAAAATAATAATAATCGTAAATTCTTTAAACTTTTCACCGAATATATAAGTTATCATTTTATATCCATGGCATTATTTTAACTCCCTTTCAGCTATTTATAAGCAAAAGTTTAAGATTTTTTCAATGATTGTCGATAAGAATATTTTTCACTCGATAAAAAAACTCGAAAATATAATACAGGATTTTTTTTTGAATCATTATTATAAATATATTTTAAAATATTAAAGAAAATGCAATTTTTATTTTTATTTTTAAGTTGATTGCTATAAGTAGGTAAACAAATAAGTTTTATTATTTTATATCATGATTTAAATAACAACTGTAATTAATAAATGTTATAAATGAATTGATATTAGATGTAATTATCAAATAATTATTTATTTTTATCCGTATATTTTTAGCATATTTTTAGTCTAGTATGTCTGTTCTTGATTATTTATTGTTATGTACATGAATGTAAAAAAAGATATAGGTACTAAATATTATAATATCTGTTTCTTTAATTATTAATAAATGATTGCCTTTATTAAAACCATTCACTTTATACTACTATAAATTTGAAAAAAAATTATTTACTTATACATACCAAATTTTTTTGTAATTTTTAAAATATCAGCTATAAGTTCATTAAATTAATAGTTCAATTTTGTTTATTTTTGCTGTGTGTAGACTTGGTTATATTCGTGGTTATCTATGAATGTTGTAATCATAGAATTTATATTAGTATAAAGTCTATGCTTGAATAGATAATATCTATGGTGCCTTACAATAAATAATAGTATTCACGGTGATACGGTTTTTGGAAAACCATAAGTTAATTTTTATCTTGCTGTTCAATTAATTTACCCAGTGAAAATTATTGCAAGTAACAAGCATTTTCCGGAAAGTTTCCATTTGGAATTCGGGGAAAAAAAACGGTGTTCAAATTATATTTAAAAAAAATATATGTGTTGTTAGTTATTTTCTTAATTGGTTCACTTCACACCTAAGGCTATACTGTTGAAAATGTACCATTGTAATAATATAATTGACAATATTGTCTCATCCCACAGAAAAATAGGTGTAGACATAAAGACATCCCTATATATAACAAAAAAAAAAAATATAAATAAATAATAATAATAATAATATGGTAATATTCTTTATATATATGAACATTATATATTTATGAAAAATATTATATGATAATATTATAATGTACGTAAATGTATTTTTAAAAATAATTAATAATGTATGGTTTGTAAACCAGTCTAAATAACATTTAATCATAAACCCAAACATCAATGAACTATAATTGTACCATTTGCCCATTACATTGATTTAATTAATTATTTTTTTTTTAATTTTAAACGAGCTGAACATCCAAAATATTAAAAATGTAGGTAACACTAAACTTATAAAAAATTTAAAAATGTATAAATTATATTACGTTTATAATTACGTTATTACGTTATAAATTATACAGTAATTGTTAATCAGTTAAATAGACTTTTATAATTGTGTGCATTATGAATTATAATATGTCATTGAATAAATTATTTAATATGGTTATATTTTATTTTCAGAGCAATAGAAATGAGGATTCTACACTAAAATGTGAGTTTTTATTTTTATTTTTATATTATTATTATTATTATTTTTTTTTTTTTTACTACATTTAAATTTAATATTAATTATCCATTGAAAACATTATATAAAAATCAAACGATTTCTATAGTACATATAAATAATACAAAAAATGGTTAATTTGTATACTAATATTTAAATAAATATTAATTGCAAGCATGGTTATATTATAAATATCTAGGTTCATATTTTCGTAAAACGAATTATTATTATTTTTCACGCACAAATCCATGTCCAACATTATGTTTGATAATATTATTAAGCAAAAAATAATATTTATGTATCAATATCTCACTGAACCACGTTTCAAGAAATTGAAAAAAAAAAGAAACAATTTTAAAACTACCAATAAACGATCTAAAACGATGATGATATTGTTTATAGAAAACGGCTGTTATCAAAAAGGTTGAAGGATTATTGCACTGTAGGTACTGAACTATATTACGATAACGAACATTATATTATCATAATGCTCATATGTGAATACTGGACGAATCACAATGAAAATATGGATAGTGTATAATATTATGTGTATGAAACGCATTTACATCGTAAATTATTTAGTTCAGATGTCATGCCGGCGAATTTTCAGTTTTTTGTTCATCGTAAATTTCAGAAGGACGGACGCGGAAATTCCATCGTCTCACACGCGTGCCATTCTCTAGACACCCACAAACGTCCTGCAATAACCTGAAGACACATGCCCGATAATTCAAACGAATCAATACCAATCGAGTTTGCTATTTACGTTTTTTCTACATCGGCCAAAATTTGCTTTTCCACCGAACTCTCTGTTCTCTCCCGTCAACTGCGTGTAACCTAATATCTATGTATGCATATAAAAAATACCTCAGTCGTAAATCGTTTTTCGTTACTGCACCGAGTACCCCGACCCATCTGCTCTATTTCACGTCCGTCTGTACAACTGCAATGTCGTTACCGCATCAAACGGACAAACATATTTATGTCTCCGATACGACAAGCAGCCGTTGAAATGTAAAAAACTACTATCAAACGTCTCTCTGTCGAAATCCCATCCATATAAATTATTATTGCTATGTGACTGTACTTTCGTTTTGAATTATGCACGTACTACTCTGACGATAAAATTATGACGAGTTTTTTTTTTTCGTATTTTTACAGATCTATAGGAATTATAAGAGACTAAAATACAGTCGAGTCTGTCTTCTGTGAAACGTGTGATTGAATAGCTTACGTTCTACACGTTTTTATCAAATTTTTTGTTGTTTTTTATATTAAAGCACATAAATTATCCAAAAAAATTAACGATAAGCGGTAACATTATGAATTATCTCTCTTCGATTTTTCTTTTCAAAGCCAGATATGTATTTGAAGTATTTATATACCTACATTAATATTGACTTGATACAAATAAATACGGTTGCCATTTCAATATGTTAACTATTTTTTACACTGTAAAAAAAAATCATTAATAATATGCTCTGTTAATTTTAACTACGTATAACGGTCATTTTAGTTTTGATAGAACGAAAAAAATACCCAAGTGGTTCAATCTTGTTTGAAAGTTTCAGTTGAGTTCATAGTTTGTGTTCTGCTAAGGGAAATATTGTTTGGTGCGCTGTGTGTGTACATTATAGGTAGGTACATATAATTTAGTCCAATGTAATTTGACCTTTAAATTAATAACCAACATGTCGAGTTAGTAAGTTTAAAGGCGAAGTTTTTTTTATAGATAATTAGTCTAAGTTTGTTTTCATTCTTGTGGTGTATATTATATGATAAACACACCTATCGCTAATTATATTAAGTTCACAGCTCATTCCAACATATAGTGTTACAGTTTTTTCTATACATATAAAATTAATCATTTTAAATTAAGGGTATTTTTTTAGTGATTAAAGTAATTATAATATTGTATTCAATTCAACTCGTACATATTATATTCATTTATAACTCCGCACACGATTAATCATAATAAAATATATATTACGCAGTAAACATTTACACATGATGCAATTAAAAAAAAAACCATTATATTATTTTACCAACGTAATAATATACAATAATATTTATATTATGATAAACGTATACTAAACAGTCTGAACATCTGTCAACTTGTGTTTCAACTCGCTCAAAAACATTTCATTAGTTGTTAACAGAGAATGTCTTGTCATTTGAATAACATAAACTTGCAGAATTATGTTTAAAATAACCTTATAGTAAAAAAACGATTCATTCGCCTTCAAAAAACAAATGAATGTCAAACAAAGTTAAATTCTCCAAATGTTTTTTGGGTTATAACCTTTGTTATAAAATACATTTACGGTTATAGTTTCATGTCACTAACCGTTTTATGCAAAGTGTAATAAACCCTTATTAAATGACGAATTTCTACAAATATACGTTTTATTAATTGCTGATTACTTTATTTGGACAAGTCAATGAAAACTCTTATTATTTTAACATCATTGAAAAACAACGTTTAAGAAAACATTTATTCGAGTTTCAGAAATGTAAATATTATTTAAAGGATATGAAACCGTTTTAGTGATAAGCAATACAATTATATCAATACAATTTGATTATTGGATGTTGTTTACAATTTTACAAATTATTGTATTTAGGAAAAAAACTATGTAACAAAAAGTAGATAAACTGTATTTATAAAATTCAATTTTATTTTATTGACTAGTATCTAAAATTATAATTAACTTTAAATTTACGAAATTCGAATTTTAATTTAAGAAATATAAATTATCTACAATAACAATTATTTGATGACAATAATATACAGTTAAAGAATGGAAATATGAGGAATATAATATTATTTTGTTTTTGGAGCAAACTATTCATAGCTAAACTAAATAATATAAATGAATAATTAATTTATTAATTATAACTTATAAATAATAATTACATTAAAATTATAAATATTATATGCATTTACATATATATAGTATATATTATCAATATACTTATTGATAATATTTTGAAACCTTTTTATTTTATACAACATATAAAACTATTGTAAATTTTCAATAAAATGTTATAAATTCTTATGTTTGATAAATTAAAGTAGCTATAGATGCAACTCAATTATTCAGCCTATGACTATTTTTTATAAAACTATAACTCTTTTTGGTAAATTATTGTGTTCACAGAGTTTGGTTATTGATTAACCCGTTATTTATCGGATTTCGACCATCATTGCCTTCCAATTAGATGTCATTGTAAAATATCGAAGAATATAAAATTATAAACGATGATTACTGTGATATAAAATAGAAAAAAAAAGTGAGCGTGATCTCGGACGAGTTTCGCAACGACTGTTTTCCCCGAGGGTTCTTATCCCATTTCTATTACGCGTATAATAATAGGTTTGATCGGTACGGCAAACTCACGGTTTTTAGTGAAAAACACTCAAGTCGATCGAAATCTGGTCGTAAGTGCGTGTACGAAAGCGTCCCATCACCTATTTATTTCGTGTAATTATAAGACATATGTCCTATACACACTAATGATAACAATGTATATTGTACGTCTACTACGGTACTGCGCTCCCCCATACACATAACTCGGACACACTCGCGCACTTTGGAAATTATGATAATGTGCAGTCGACCGTCAAACGTTTCGGATAAATGAACGGGGCTCCGGCATGAAAATATTAAAATAATAATAAAATTGACGTTCTACTACATTATAACATATTATTATGTACTGTCACGGAGATGACGCGTGTCGCGCACGGCGGTGTGTTGTATAGTTGTACATCTACCGACTACCTCGCCGGTTTTGACGAGGCTCTAAATGTTTTGACAAGAGCTTGTTAGCGTGTGCGGTGAGCTCGACAATTCGCGTACAGTCGTCCCTGCACCGTGTGGTTGGTTGCTTCAGTGCACGAGCGTGTAGAATATATACCGAACATGTCGTGTATATAAATAAATGTATATATATATATATGTGTGTGTGTGTGTGTGTGTACAGTATACACACACACGCATAATCTATTTAACCAGATAGACTAATTAATCATTGTCAGCCAATTTTTGTGTTATTGACAAAAAAAAAAAAAAAAATATATATATATTAATAATAATAATGTTTCTACATCTCTTAAAGTCTTTGGAACACCTATGATTTATTTTTATCTCGTAATTTTTTAGGTTTTTATCTTGAAAAAAAAAATAAAAACTTGTCCGGTATGCTAATGTATGAAATGAATGGAGTAGTGGATCATGACTTTGATAGCGAACCCGTTACACCGTTTTTACTTAAAATTTACTATTTGATATTTAGTTATTCAATATTATTTTAGATTTTTAGCGGAGCGATTTAACGATTTTAAAACGATTGATTTTACAATGATGTGAATTTTTATATATTTTGTTTATTTTATGTGTTGTGTGTGTCATTAGTGATCAGTGTCATAGCCTTTTGAAGCGATGAAAACGCTTTGAACTTTAACATTGAAAGAAGTTCTTTTGAAAGTTTATTGTTTGAAATTATTTATCATTGAATTTAAATTTAATATATACAATATATTAGAATGGTTTACTTAATGACGAGATACACTCAACTTCTACTGAACATTAAAATGGTTACTAACTTTTTCTAATTTTTTTTTTTTTTTTTTTTATTGCCTATGTGAATTATTAAATTTTGTAAATCGTAAAGTTGTTTGTTGTAAATAAAAAAAAAGTATTTTTATTTACGCCATGATTTAAAAGAACAATGGAAATTAATAATTATTTAAACATTAAACATATTAACTATAAATAATGTATTATAATTTATTGTTATCTGTATTGGTTGTCAATTTGTTTTTTAGTGTATTTTAAATACAATTTTGTTTTATAAAAATTGAAGTTTAAACATCGAAAAAATTAGATATTTCAACGAAGTAAAATAACTTTAATTATTCTTCTATAATTCAAAAATATTGATGGTGTGGACTAAAAACTTTTATGTATTTTATTATACTTTCTATACACAAACTATTTAAAATGTCAAGTTATTTCTTATTTATACCACGAACCTATTTTCTCTATTTTACGGAATGACAGTATTAATTTAAATGTTTATAACGATTATCAATTATGAAACATATTATATACTATTATAATAACTAAATATTAATGATATAATAAATGCTATGTAATTGGCAAAAGTTAATTTAATGTACCATGCTATTAACAGTAAAATTAATTTCCATGATGGGAGTTTACAAATATCATGATATATACCAAGGCTTGCAAACGTTATAATAACGTAATTATTATAACGTTATATTTGACAAAAAACGATTGAAATTTGTAAACGTAATTTTAACAAAAAACGAAAAACATAAATATTTAAATAACATAAAACAAAACATAATAATTAACTATATATATATATATCGTCAAACAAAACATAACACAAAACGTTATAGGTATATAGTATATCATTAAATAAAATAATTAATTTCCAATTGTTTAATAGTTATAGTTTATGAAATATATTAAAAATTTTAATTCTGAATAACGATAAATGCAAAATTTGTGTAACGTTTCAATTATAAATAACGTATAACAATTTTTTTTTCAAATGCAAGCCCTAATATATACTCATAGCATTAATTTTAGAATAAACTAGAATATTATAATCTAAAATCAATGCTTGTAGTATTATAAGCTGACAGACCGTTTTTGATCAGAATCGTTTTTCATATACAATGATTACAATGATTAATGTAATGTAAATTTAAAATTTTCATTACAGGGACCTGCTCAATAACGAGGTACACTGAACGCCTACTATACAACGTTGTGGTTACCTATAATTGCTCACTTTTATTTATTTTCACCGACGTTTGCTATAACAGCGAGAATAAATGTAAGAACAATTTATTAATGTCTGAATACTTTATAATATATTTGAAGCAATAACTGTCGTTGGTCTTTAAATGTGGTGTAGTCAAATGTAGGTCAGAAAAGCAATATGGTATAGTCATTTTTCGCTCCATTGTTTTAATCGTTTGTCGATTCATTTTTATTGTACGTATAAATCGTTTAATAAGTTATTCCAAATGTTCTTATTTTCAATACCATAAACGTCATTTAATATGGTTTCGGTAAATAAAACATTAAAACCGTTTTGAAAAAAATCAATTCTAAATTATAATTTTCAACGAAAAAAAGTTGTACTTTTTAATTGTACATTCTAAATAAGACATGTATGTTTCATTAATAAAATATTTGTTGTTTTGGTCGATTTTATACATTGTTATTATTTTTTTTTTTTTTTTTAAGATTAAAAAAAATTCTGAAATCAAAATTAATAACAAGGTATATAATATTATTTATGAAGGATTAAATTGAATAATTACTATGAGAAATTTAGATAAAAGATCTCATCATCTCGACAAAGTATTTTATATTTTTTATGAATCATGATAACCTTTATATTTAAGATTTTTCAGCATATTTTTATCAAACTTGATTTTAAATAGTTTGTAATTAATAATTATTATATACGGTTAATAAAATTCGATAAAATAATAATATTATAATTTGAGCTATTTTCTGCTACATTCAAAAATATCAAATTGGTCACAGCAATGTTTGCAGCAAAAAAAACAGAAAAATATTATGAAATTTAACTCATAGTCAAAAAATGTATAAATATATATAATAAATATTATATTTGAGCAAAAACTTTCATGTGTTATTGTTACGACCTCGAAGCGAAATATAACGCGTTGAATGGTATTGTTACTTCAACATTAAACAGTTGTAATTCGATTTAATCGTCCTCACACACCCATTTTCCAAAATGACATTTTTGACGAAAAGAGTGTCACCAGTGTCGGGTTATCTCTAAAGCGTATTTCTATATCATATAAATATTATTATTTCTGTTCTAAAACAACTCAAAATAATAATAAACCGATGTAAAGAACAAACAATATTATTTTGATCGTTTTTTCGGTTATTTTTATGACTACCGTTATTATTTCTAATAAATTACACATCTGCTGCAGATGGAGAACACAAAGAAAGTATAATGAAAATACAAAAAAAAAAAAAAATGTCAAATTCACAAGAATTTAACTTCAACATGTAGTTGTATGATTAACCAGCGGTAAGCTTGTTTTATTTTTAAAGATTTCGGTTGACGTATAGTCTTGGTTTAAAAATGTAGTCACGAAACGTCAGTAAAATCAAAAACACAACACGTTGATGTTGAAAAACGACTCTATTCTAATTTTTTTTTTCCCCTAACGACCTAAAAATATTTTTAATTTCAATATTTTTTTAGTTAACAAGAATTTTACCTAAAAAATAAGACCGATGATTTTTCCACCATCTGAGAATCGAACTAAAACATGAGTTTTCTTGACATTTTCTTATTTTACCATTACTTACATTTTATTTGTACAGAGTAAAATGTTTTGAAATCTTTTTTTTTCTTTTCACTAGAACTGTAAAATCCATAACCTTACTTAAACGTAATCTACGTAATTTTAAACCAAAAAATAACAACAATTTTTCAAAATTTAAATAACAAAAATTAGGTACCGAAATTTAAAAGTAGCAGTGCTAACAAAACATTAAGTATAGATACTTTAAACTTATAAGAGCATTTAAAACCCCAATCACGCTTATGAGGTAGGCCTGTGCATTACTATTTTACTATATAAAGTTATGTTTATGGGATCAGAACGTATAACGTTGTTCGGAAATGTCGACGAAATCATATTAGTATTTTAAAAACGTGCTAATATACCGGAACCACATATTTTATCGAAAGTATAATATTAATTATAAACGCGGATCATGGTGGTTGCAACTTTAACCATTATTATTTGTAACTGATTTTTGGGAGACTACGTTAACGTTGTTGAAGTAATTACGCATGCATGCACACAATGTTACGATTCGTCTGCAGATGGTATTAATTCCGAGTGGGTTTAGCTGCTGTTGGCAGAATTGTTCTAAACTTGGTGTATATAACGACGCCATCGCAACACTATACCTATACACATTATATCTTTGTGTACCATATAGTTTGGTGTTTAGCCGGGTATCACACGCGAAGTTTTATCGTCAGTCGTCTCGGATCGTCGAACGACAACTACTGGTGAGCGACCGGTGGCGTAAACGAAAACCAAAAGAAAAAATCGTCAGAGAACAAAAAAAAAAAAAAGAAGGGTTTGGAGCGATTTTGGAAACCGTATATTATTATAGTAATAATAAGTATATATATAACAATATCATGGAAACGGACGCGTCTCCGAGACCAGGTGGCTAACACAAATCTCCAATATTATTACACCGCCAATTGACTTCAAAACCAGTCGAGTGCGAGGGTTAAGTGGATAGTATTTGCGGTATTTTGCGGAAAGCACTTGGCGCAGCGACGGAGCGAAATGCGTTATATTTGTACACCGCGCTCGTGACGCGAACGGTGAAAAATGAGATAATTAACAACAGATAACAACAACAACAACAACGGCAACAACGCAACAACACAAATAACGTTCTTTGCTGGTCTGTTTTTATTATTAACAAAGAGACATATTTTATTCGACTCCATATTTCGTCGCGCCGTGGAAACTTTGGCCGGTAAGTTATGTTATTATTTTCGGGCGCGGACGGGATAACAAAAAGCTAAACATTATTAAAATGCGTCGGCTAATGATATGTTTTCCAAATGGCGTAAACTATAACAAAGCGCGAAACTTTACTCTGGTCAAATATAAAAATATGAATCGAGCGTATTTTATCATCGCGACAGTTGGTGAAATATCAAATTGAATTTTACGATGCGCCGCCAAATCGGAATGCTGCAGCGTTTTACATTTTAATACTTGTGCATCGCGATACTTAATACGTTATCACAGTGATATCGTTAATATCGTAGACTTTGTATTTCGTTGTTTGTACTATTGATTAGGAGACAACATTTCGGACAAATTTCACTTGATATTAAAATAATTATCTTGTAGCATAAAATCTGTTCACCCAAAATACTTTTATTGTACTGTTTACATGGTCAGATAATTGACAATTATTTTACTAAAACAGCATCTGCATCAGGTTTTCATAATAATCAATAACGAAAATCTACAAACTCTACAAATTACATTGCTGTTAATAATATTTGTGTGGAAACATTTATTTTGTACTCTAGAAAAAACGTATTACTATTGTAAATAATATATTGAACAAAATATCTTAGAGTTCAGTTGTTTTTCAACTATTGATGAGTTTGAATGTATACAGACAGTGTGATAATTATGGTTGCTTATCTCCTAGCGGGTTTTCGTTTCTGTATTAAAATATATTGAATCGTAATTTGCGTATTTCTAGACATCTTAATCATATTATGTAACTTGTGTAGGTAATAAAAGACTTAAGACATCATTGAAAATTATCGGAATGAAACAAGTTTTAACATTATATGTGTATTGCGATTTGCGTTAAGAAAAGTTACCTTTTACAAAATGTTGAAAGCCACAAAACAAAAATGATATTGTTCAATTGTAAATTTGATTTAAAAGTAGCATCTTAATACCCTAATAACATTATTCAAACTAAGAATATTATATAAACTTCTTCTAATAACAACTTTAAGAATCTAGCCGATTCCGTTTATTTTATGAGTAACAACTTTGATAAATTAGATAAAATAATCAGTGATGTATTAGCATTTTAATAAAAAAAATGAGAGAAGAAAATAAAGTGTTGAAAGAGCAGAATATAAATTTGAAAAGTGGACTTATGTCTTTGTGTTACTACATCAATATCTTGGAACAAAAATGATTGATTATTTTATCAAAAATATTAGTATTCCAAAAACTAAAGATGAAGTCTATGCTAATACAGTTGAAAAAGTTGTTGAAAAATTATGTGTGAATTGTGTGAAGACAACTGTTGTAAACGCATATCGTTTATAATCTAAAATCACGAAAAAATCAAGAAAAATAGTTATTCTAATTTCAAAAAAAAAAAAAAAATGTTATCACTAACTGAAGAAAATTAAAACTAAGTGGAAATATGGTACACGAATAATGGGAAAATTATGCAATACATGTATATAATTTTTAATATATTTTAATTGAAATTTTTTCTTTGAAATTTAAGTTTTTAAAACTTTAACTTATGCTTGAGAAGCTGGTTCAATGTTCTTATGGTTTAAATATTTTAAATTTTGTATAAAAAAAACAAAAATTGTAAATCAATTCAAAATGAAAATAATATTATTTATATTTACTTCAATTACTAACTATATTCTATATTTATTTTGTATTATAAACTCGACGGCATGACTAATTTAAATAATCGTATTAATAATCAAAAATATAGAAAAAACTATTTCGAGTATTTATTATAAAAATAGTAACTATTTTAATATTACATATTATAATATGAATATGAGAAGTATCAATTTTAAAGCAATATAATTTTATTATTTCTTGAGAATGACGTTTAAAATAAACAAATTTATGTCATAGTTTTATTTGAACTTGGCATGACACGGTTTTGTGTCATTACTAGATAACTGGTTGTAATCTGTTTTTCTTTTCTACAAAATGAAACCAAAAAGATTGAGTGATAGTCTTTGTTTACCAACTTCATAATGCGGATTTTTATGATTTTAACTTTTTAGAGAATATTAAGTACTGCTGCGGAATACTATCGGATAACGGTGAAAATCTTAATAATTATCTTTGAATTACCAATTGTTAAACCTCTTTTACATATTTCTTAGATTATTTTAAACTAGCTATTATTAAGTCCCTATTTAATGAAAAAAATCAAAACAATATGACTAACTTTAGTCCTTATCTATAATAACAAACTTTTCTTTTTAAGATATATAAGAAAATAATAAGTTATAATAATTAATTTAATGAGAGAAAACAGTGTATAGCTGACTATTTTCAGAGTTATAACCATCAACCATCATAAATACGATATTCTTAACAATCAATAGAATTGAAATAATATAATTGTTTAATAAATCGATACTAAGTTGTATTATTTTTGATTAATTATGCAATTATATAATTATTTCCACTATAACTTTTATTCCGTCTAATTCTCTAACAGTAAATCACTAATTGTCGTTAATTTATTCTTTTCATGATTCACAATAAAAATATAACTTTCTACTCGACTACAAGCTACGGCTTAAATAAGTAGATATTTCATTATAAGTGTATTATATAAATAAATAATAAAAATATATTCAATGTAAATTTTATTTCACAAACACAGTATTGTAATTAATTATACAAACATTGGTATCTAACTTAACTATCTTCTAGAAAGTTTCTTCTAAAATAATAAAGAATTGTAAATAAAAATCATAAATTTCTATTTTAAATGTTTATTGCTATCGTAACAAAACATATTAATTTCAAAGATAACAATCCAAAATAGTGATTAGAATTATTTATACGAGTATGTATATTTATTGCGAACACTTTTTAATAGTGTTTTTGAAAATTTTATTAAATGATTGAATATAAATAAAATATCCATTAAAAAAAATGTAACTCGACTATAAAATATTATAATAAATATCTTATAGTTGACTAATATTATTTATATAAAATATAATTATTTATATATAAACAAGCTATTATCTTGTGAAATTATGACATTTATTTTAAAGATAACGTTCCAGTTATAATTATTCTGAGCAGTTGAGCAGTCATAACTGTAAATATAAAATATTATATCCGTCGAGTTTTCAAAATAATCTAATACGCATTTTTTAAATATAAAATACATATTTAATTTTTTGTTCTGATAAACTTTCCATGGTCCTCTTCAGTAAAAACGTGAAGCGAATAATCGGACAAGTTGTGTACCTTTTGCGCACGGATTATGAAACCGAACGCATACTTGCAGCTGGAACCTGCGATGGTTTTTTGTTATAAACTTTCGTTTCGGTGCATATTAACGACCATAATAATAATGATTGTTATAATAATAATAAAAATAATTAAAACTATAGTTTTAGTTGTAGTTGTGACTGTATGCAAATGATTTAACGATATATAAGAATATAATATATTACACTCACTGCAATTGTTTCGGCGTGTTACCGTTATTTGCGGCACTAAGAATTTACCGTCAGCATACAGTTGATAGAAAACATTATTAGCATTATTTATATCATACGTTTCGTGGTTTAAACCACACATTCGCGCATGTGTATATACCGTGCAAACATATGCGTATAGTCTATATTATAATACTATCTAATGTGAATAACGTGTACCTACGGTTGGTGGAGTCTGTGGCGATGGTGGCAAGGGGATTAAATTATGTTCGTATAAATACCGGCTTGCAGCCCGAAAGTTAGTCCCACGCGAGAAAAAAATTGCAGTTTTAAAATTTTCCTCAAGTTTTACGTGTTTCTCGTATCAGTTGCGCGACGGCGGTGTAGTGGTGACGGTGACGGACGTCCGGACCCTGACGAATCGGACTAATGACCGGCAAGCCAACGCGCCGCACCCGTCAAACGAGTTTTTCCCTCTTTTTAGACCAGAGAAAGTGGCCCGCGAATCGTCGCATGTCGTCCGGAAATAATTCCGGTCCCTCGGGGGAAGGGGATTGACAAATAGTTCCCCAACGGAATCCAAAGTCTTCAGAGACCACTCCAAGATTTTGGCGCCCCAAACCTAATTAAAAAGTTTCGCGGCTCTATATTACGTACTATATACTGCCGACCGACAATGTTCTCCTATCATACTATTCATACTATAACGAACACCATTTCCGGATGGAATTCAGTCGAATCAATATCTTATAAAAACCAATACGTATATAGCATTTAATAGGTGTACCCGAACTAATACGATATACTACACATTATCACGTAAACTTAGACGTACAAATAGATAATACGATTGTTATGTATTGTTACTGTTGTCTATTATTCTTGAATTACGTCAAATGTCACAAGAATAGGAACCGATATCTCACTTGAACTCGTATTTATGTTTTTCACAAACCCATCTTTAATGCCGAGATTTTAACGTGCATTTCAAAGTAATTACTGGATTTCGTAACATGGCGTCTTGGATAAATGGTAAACAGCTACACGGCAGCGTCGTGATTAGAATATAAATAATATTATTATTATTATAAAAAAATAAATACATAACAATATTATGATGTCAACACTAGAATTATATACACTGGCGTATCTAATAAAAAAATTAAATATCCCATCTTGTCCGATACCAGGATCATTAGCGTGGACTCGACATTATACGGAGGGTAACAGAAATAATAACGTAACTGACACTTATAATAATTAATCAAACTGAATAATTGTAAATAATTAATAACAGATTTTTTTTCTTATTAATATTTTTTTATATACATATTGGTCAGAACAAATTTCATTATGTAATTGGCTGATTTCATTCGAACGTTTTTTCTCATACATTTCATTTTATTAACTTAAAATTTATTTATTTGTTTTTGGCATCGTGGTACTGCGCCGAGTCGAACCAAACCGACCGTTTGTCGTTGACCGCTACCGCGGGACGGTAACTATTTGGACCCTAGCCATGTATATTATACCATTATTATTATATTATACTTACCACATATACCAACCGTCACCACAGGAAGTAAACATTTTTTTTTACTCAGAATTGTATCAATTAAACCACCGGAATTCAAGGCAATTATTATTATTATTATCGTCGTTGCGAAAAACCATGTCCCTATAACCTAAAACCACGAGAAGTTTAGTTTAACTTTGTTAATTAAGGAGAGGAAATTAACATTAATTGATATATATATATATATATCTTTATATTTACGATTATGCCAAAATAATTTCCAAGGTTGGGTCATTTTTTACCTATTTATTTTTTCAAACAGTACGCATAAATAATATTCAATAATAGTATTGTGTTTAGTCACAGAACAAGAATAGTAAGGTATATTTGTAATATAAACTGATAGTTGGAAAGTGCATGTTGATTTATCAAACAAATTTAATATTGTGATTATCTACTTGATGTTTTAGTGTTATAACTTTCAACTTTATTTCTTTATATTTTGTCGGTAAAAGCTTGAGTATAAAATAATGCAATGGTATGATATGGTTGAAAACTCCAGTATTATAACAATATTTTTTTACGATATGACTTAATAGTTTTTACTATTTATGATACCATGTTATGAACCCTCAATATTTTAATGGAGGCGCTTAAAGTGTTTCGAATTTCGTGTATAGTTTTATTTTTGAGTACTCAACAGAAATAGTGTTATTTCATGCTAATATATTATAATCTTATGAATTATATAAAAAATCATGAAATTAAAATAATTTGTGTGTATTTGTAGACTGAATTAAAAATAAAACACTTTAAAAACGGATAGGTTCTATTTTAAAATTGATAAATATGCATTCCTTTATTTTCTGTTATGCAATTTTTAAGTACGAAAAGAAAATTAAATTATGTTTATAAGTAATCACTGAGACTGACGTTTGATCTGTGGCCTACCGCCTGCATGATAAAGATTTCAGAAATCGTTTGTATTTTTTAAGTGATTTTTTGTTGTTTGTACAATATATTATATTATATAATTTATTTGCAACCAACATTTACATGCATAACGTTTTTGAACATTTTTTGCAAACAAATACATCAACATTTACCGCCCATTACACTGTACTTTAATACGAACAAATAATGAGCTGGATTTTCGACTACATTGCGGGTCATATTATTCATATTTCTTAGAGTTGCATGGTTCAGTCATAAAATATCATATTATAAACGAAGTGTATATAATCGTTCACAGTCCTTTGCATTATAATCTAACTTATATAATATAAAGCAATACTGACTTAACTAGTGCATTAGTATTGCTTGTTTTATAACACATAGATATTTTAAATTTATAAGTTATAACTAATTAAATATACTGCTTTGATCTGTAGCTTTAACAATAGTTTACTGAAAATCGTGTTTCTTCTTTGTTGCCAAGATGGCAAGATATAACTTATCAGGATATTTCACGAATATGTTGATTATTATACCCAGAAAATTCACACTCCAAACTTTGAATATACAAAACTACAAAACACTGCCCAAGTCTCAAGTTTTTTAATCAAAAGTGGTTATAATATAGTAAAATCATACGATTTCATTTCAAAAGCTGCAGTCGTCATTGTAATTTTTCAAAAATCAAACATAGCAACTAAACATAATATAAACGCGACAAAAACATGCCACCTGCAATATTGTACTTGAAATTAATTAAAAAGTTTTGCAATTCTCCGGTTTTTGTTAAAATACTTGTCATGTTTTTCTAAGAACACTGGTTTCAGCAAAAATATCAAAAATGATTTTCTGCTATTAACGGATTCATAAAAGGT
This sequence comes from Melanaphis sacchari, assembly GCF_002803265.2. Taxonomy (NCBI): domain Eukaryota; kingdom Metazoa; phylum Arthropoda; class Insecta; order Hemiptera; family Aphididae; genus Melanaphis; species Melanaphis sacchari. Next base: position 904,927 of record NW_020271135.1, on the reverse strand, counting down.
CTCGTCACGTCATGGAAATATTATAATATGTTAAATCCATCATTGTGACAATAACCTAAATTTTGACTGTTCAATTTATAAAAACATGGACTTAATTGATTTTGTAGTTTAATTTCATTAGGGTCTACCAATTAAAAAAAAGTAATTATACCATTAATGATATAAACTTTTATTAAATTTATTGATATGAGGCATGTTAAATTTGTATCATAAATATATGTTTCTAAATAATAATTAATAGCTAGTTCTCGATATTGAGTGTTGCCTGTTGGTAATATTATTATAATATAAAAAAGTTAGTAGGAACTGAGAAAAAAAAATACAATAATTCGATATCGGTATACAACAATAATTCTCACCACATATTATAACAAACGATATTATGGGAAGCGCAGAAGGATGAATTCTCGTAGCTACGAGCTATCAATACCGTCACAAATTAACAACATTTAAAATAAATCTTTTTATGACATAAAATAATGTATTAGAATAAATTATAAGTACAAATAAAATAGTTTATAGATCTAGAGTAAAATAAATAGTTTTGCCATACAAATTACTCAAACACGAGAAATAAAACGTTCCTGTTCAGTTTAAGACAACAATTTTGTTGAAATCGTAAAATTATTGGAAAGTTTTTTTTCTTACTCTGTTAAATAAACAAGTATTCACTATCTATAAATAAATATCAGTTAAACGTAATTAATACTTTAAAGTAATTGCACTAAATTTAGAAAACAATAACTTTACATTAACTGTCCTATTGTTATTTTTATAATGTAATCATAATATATTTATTAAAATCAAGTATGTGGATGCAAAAAAAAAAAAGGTCCATGGTGTTTTCAAATGTACTTTACTGTAAAACAAATAGTAACATTTTTCACTGTTAAATTTATACGGAAAAAAATTATGTTAGAAATCACAAACCTACGATGATGGGTACTTCTTTGAAAAAAAAAGATTATAAATTCTTGTTAAACTTAATGCAGTAAACTAATAAAAAAAATAAAATTTATGATACAGTAATAAATAACTGAATTGAACTAGATATCATATTTGTTTTGGTTTTTACAAAAAGACCAGTGGATATTATTATGTTAATGTTTATAATTATATCATATACTGAAAATATGATATAATAATTATATTGCTATGTATAAAAATCAAAATATTTGAAGTAGATGCTTGAAGACACAATTTTAGATTTGAGAAGTGTTTTTTTTTTTTTTTTTGTTTATTTTCTAGGTTAGGTAAGGTAGAAAAAATCGAATCATTAAGTTTCTAATTTTGCTGGAACATTTTTGTCCTATAATTTTCCATTTGTTTTTAGTTTAATAAGTGTTAAAATATCTCTCATATTTGCATGAAAATTCGTTTTTACGTTGTTATCAGTAAAATAGAGGTAGATTCATTCGTTAAGTAATACATTTCATTAACTGCAGTTACTTTGTGTCGATAAATTTATCAGTTTCTCATACGAATGTAGAAACACATTTTTTTATTTAACACGAAAAGTTAATTTTTATTTTTAAAAATATAAATATTACAAGTGGTATTTTTCACATTCACATAATAAAATATATTTAAGCTCACTAGTCTGCTGTAGACAAGATATTTTTGTATCACAATTTAATATACCTAATAAAAACACATATATTAAAATAACTGCAGTGATAAATTATTTATATCAACAAAACGTATCACGAAATATTAGAATCGTTTTTCATAAACAATTATATATCATTGAATTTAAATTTAACTCACCCATAATAGTGATCCACTTGACATCTAATTTACAGTTAAGTGGTTCCTACTTGTCTAATTTTTTTTATATAACTATTAAAGCATTTTATTAAACTATAAGTGTTTCGGTAGACTAACTACATTTTCGTTAAAAAACCATTGCCCTTATTATATTAATATATACGAATTATATATATATCTATAATACGTAATATATATTTATATATAAATTCATACATTATACATGTATGCATATTTATATAATGTATTGTTGATTATTGTAATTAACTTTTGACTTAATCCACCAAACTAAATATCGGTATGAGTAGATTTGCGGTACGAATCTAAAATAGCTTAAAATTAATTTAAATGTTTTTAAAATGTAATTTTGTATAGGTACTACATAGATTTTGATAATAATTTATACCTATACGTAAAAGTCTTAGATCGCCACTAGAATTTTGTTTTGTATTATTACAAAATAATTAAAACTGTAATTCATTGTTTATAATATTTGAATTTTGTTAATGACAATGCCATTAATTTGCTTTACCTTGGCTATATTATAAAAATATAAATAATTATTAAATTTTCATGATTTTGAATAATATTGTCAACATTTAAACTGGCTCATAAAAAAAAAAAAAATATTTGTTTTTCATTTTTCCTAATTATTAAGTAAAATACTTAAGAAATTGTTTACTTTTTTACATCTCAAAGCATTAATAACGTATATATACTGTTCTACTAGAAATATAATTATTTAATACGACTTAAATATGATATTTCACGTATTATCCCCACTCATAGAGCGCATTAATTGTCGTAAGTTAGAATATCATGAACGGTTTGCTGTCTGTGTATGATATAGGTAACAATCAAAATAATATATTATAATATCATTTTGTTTTCTAGTTTTCAAGTTTTGTAACGTTTACCAGTAAAATGGTTTGCATTAAATATCATCGCAACCCGTACGACTCGCGATACTACTAGTACACGTTATAGTTAGATAAAACAATTGCTCTCATACATCACTTAATATATTATATTATATAATATATTCTATGGTTAAGTGCTAATAGCGTGTCGCCAAATAACTAACTTTGACTCGCTGAAGTGTGCGCAATCGTTTAACGGTACACACACTTACACACTATTATTATATATATATATATATATCGTAGAAATTTGAAACGTACTGAAGAGTTAAGTTCTTTGATTTTGGCGTATTGCGAAGCTACTTACAAAATGTCAACATATTATACATACCAGATACTGTAGAATCACTGTCTCTCGCTCCATTTCTCTGTCTTTATCTTTCTCTCTCTCTATCTCTCTCTCTTTCTTTCTTTCTTCAGTCTGTAATTAAACACACATACTAAAATACCACGTTGAGTAATAAATGGTTTGTTCCTTGTAAAATATGTACACGTACTTATGTCACGCCGCAATATATATACACGGCGATAACACCTAATTATCAGCAGGTTAGGAGTGCGGGTGTGGTACCTTTCATCTTATAAGTATATATACGTTAAGTCGAATGGGATGTTACGGAATATAGCGGGTCATGATTTAAATCCATTATAATATAAAATAAATATTGTATTATTATAAAATAGTTATATTGGCGCATTTTTCGGTCAGTATCGCTATGCCATTTAATAGCAATAACAATTATTATAATATATACATATATTATAATATCAAACATCATAATATAGTGTTATTATAACTATAGTGATATAGCATTAATATTGTTAATGATTGGTGAAATTACATGTGAGAAGTGGTTGTTGACAAGGTAATATCCAGAACATACCAGGAAGTTCAAAATTACACCAAAAATCAGATTTATTATTCTCGAGTCAGAGTTACATCACTTTTACCACGGTTTTACATTTTATGTCAATAATAAGTGTTGTATTCTTTAAGTATCAAATAAAATATTATAAATTAAAATAAAACATACACATGCATAATGCGACATTATCATTGATCAGACTGATTGTTGTTAACGCACGAAACATAGAATGATTGAGGAACGTCATATGCTATTTGATTGTAAAATTCGTATACTCGTATACATATTTTTTTTTTTTTATCGTCAGTTTAATAAATATATATTACAAGAAAGATATTAAAAACAAAAAAAAAAAGGTTTATTTGATAAAATTTACGATGACAGTCATTCATTAACTTTTTTAATTCAATTTTTTTAGTGCATGAGTGGCATGCGTGGCATTATTATTCAACAGTTTTAATGAATTAAATGCACAGCTCTAAATAATTAATACTTATACATTTAAATTTCAAATCATTCTGACGATTCACGTTTTTTGATTATAATAACAATTAACTCGAACATATAGTATACATGTTATGATTGGATTCTTTTTAATATTTTTATTATTTCATCAATATGGTCGGGTATAAAAATATAAAAATGCTGGTATAGAAGAGCATAATAGCATGAAAAAAAAATATGTATATTGTGATATTAAATAATTTTAAAACCTATACTGTAGTTCGTGATCTACTGTTTCTTTAAAATTTTTCGGGTTTTTGACAATGCACGTGAACGGTTTCGTTTATACACTTCTAAAATTGTTAAACATAATCAACGGCATATACCGTCTAGGTAAGAATATGTATCTATAACAAAGGTACTAGTTGAAACATTTGATCGTTCATTTTTCTCAAAAATATGTTCATGGAAAATATAATAAATAAAAGAAGAAGGATAAAAATAGCTATTGTAAAACTAATACATTTTTAGTTATACGTGGTAGAATATAAAACTGAAAAAAAAAACCATCCCGAAAAATATACTTAATTTTAAGTCGGTGACCAAGATTTCGTGAATAAAAGCATTTTCTACTTCACTGCAAAATATCAACACAATATTCTTACGATTATAGAAAAAGAAATTCGAATCGTCATAAATGTATTGACGTCACTGTTATTTAGTGTATACACATCATAAAACGCATTATATATTCCGAATGGAAAAATTATAGTCAATAATAATTTTCCAACAGTAATTTTTTCGACAAATATAACAATTATTGCATTTTTATCACCTTCGGGTACAATAATAATAATAAATAATAATAATTGTTGGACAGTAAATACAATTTTAATTCGAATCTACTGTAATCACTAATTAGAGTTAATCAGATTTGGTTTGAATTTTTATTATTCCAGTTTTTCAATTCAAATACGATTGGGCTAATATAGTAATATATATACATATTTTTAATTTCTAATATGAAAATATATAAATATCGTTATTGATAAAAGAAATATCGTTAATGATTAAATAAACTCAAATAATTATGACACAAAAATATATATACAAAATAGAGAAAATAGACAATGCGTAGCTCTGTATTTTAATAATTTTTGTTATTTAATTAATAATATATATATATATATTTTTTTTAACGATAACAACTCATTATGGTAAATCTTTAAAAAAAAAAAAATACAAGTTTTGAAAATGCGCATTTGTTAATTTTTGAATAAATAATAATATATATTATTTAGATTATAAAGTTTTTTAACGAAAAAGGATTTTAAATTTAAATTTATAAGTACTATCCAGTATCCATATTACAATTTACTTAAAAATTAAATTAAATTCATTTGAAATAGTTTGTAGGTACTAATTATAAATTATAATATATTTTTTTTTTTTGTCGAGAAATATATTATATTATTAAATTGATATCGTAAAAAAACTTAATTATAGCAATATTATAAGCAAAATGTTAGTAAAATGTTATTTTGCAAACCAATTTATTATGCTATAAACGAAACTTACACGTGGTTGATGCAAAACATTTAAAGTCTAATAAAATTAAATATTAAAAAAAAATTTCATTTAATAATGAATGATGCACGGGATTCCCAAATATTAAATTATAAATTTCGATATTATTCTGATCCACTAATGTATTATATAAAATAAGTAAACAATCGACATTATTCCGCAATACATAATATCATACCTATATGTTTTTTAACAATAGCGATCATCGGGCTCAACAATATATTTTCAAGAACCATATAGCTTTTAGATTTTTGACGATGGAACGGATTTTCATTTGCAGGTGCGTGGTCACGATAACGGTGGTTAATGTTATTTAGGATTTCGCGTGGAAAAAAAAAGTGGACGCGAGTCAGTGTGGCAAAAATTAATCGTAGGAAACCCCCTTCAAAGCACTTATCACAATGGTTTACCGGTGCAAATGTGCTTGGAAATATCGTGCGACGTGGGCGCAAAATATTTACAGGTAAGCCCGCTTCAACCATCCCCCGCCAACCGTAGCCCAGACTGTCGAGTGCCGACGCTGCCGTCGCCGGCCGGCGTTTTACGAGAGTGGTCTCCTTTTGCGTAAACGCATTTATCTTGGTCGGACGAAAACAGGCTTTTATGTGGCGCAGACAGGGCTTCGGGGTTCCGATTATTAAATTGAACGTGAAAACTAATCGGAATTTCGCGCTTTTTCCGGATTAAATATATTATATACACGAGAGAAGAAAAACGATTTTTGTGCCACGCGCGTTATCGTACCGACCGACATCTCTCAATTTAACACCAGAGATGCATCATGCAAATATTTTTTGTATTAAAAAGTTAAGGACGCCTAACTAAAGCGCGCTGATTTTTTGAACTATTGCAACAAAACAAAATAGTCTATTGAATCACGAATAATAAAATGATTGTATGGACACTGGACAGCCATGGTTAAGAAATTTTTCTTAATTGTTTATTCGGTTATGAAATATTGGTTTGAAAAAATTGTATGATAAATAGTAATAAGATATTCTTAAATTTTATAAATAATGCACGTAATGATGAAATACACCTTACAGTCAATTACATAAACTCGAGTCCTAATTAAATTATCTTTCGACGAAACTACTAAATATTATTGGATATTATTCATCTCGTTATCTGTTACTGTAAAAAAAAATAATTAAAATAATTGAATAACGTATATTATATTTTCCTATTAAATTGTTATTTAAAATGTTCAGTATTTAAATTGATTTATGCTGAAAGATTTTAAATGGATATTAAGCACCACTGGTAATAAAACAATTTTCAAATTTATATATTATAAATTCATCCAAGCATCTACAGTAAATATTATCTTATTGCGTGGTTATTAATCATAAATGAGATTCTATAGTAGTGAATAGAGTAAATAGGTGATGGAGATTAGAATTACATACCCAAAAAAAAGATACATTTTTAAATTACATGTTACCTTTTGAAAAATATAGTCCAAATGTATCCAACCGATAACCATGTTCCGTGACTCAAAGGCGTCAATTTATTTTGTACTATCATAATTTTATTTAATTCTATTTTTAAATACACAAAGGTTAGGTTTAATTATTTAACTAATTTGAAAAATTCAAACTGTATTTAATTAACTTCAGGTTAACTTATTTACAACAAACATTTTAATTTCTTTTAGAAAAAAAAAAAAAGAAGATTTATGATACTTTGTAATAATAATTATAAATTTAACGTAAAACATAAAAGTATTTTAAATAGCTATTTGAATGTAATCAAAGTAACATTTACTACCCACATTTGACATTAGCATAATCACGGTGGGTAACAAAAATCAAAGATTTTTAATTTTAATTTGAGTTTAATAGTTTGCAGAATAAATAAAATTCCATTAGATCAAAACGTAAATAATATATTATACGAGTATTTAATATAGATCTTATTTATATTAATAATACTTTGAATTTGGACAAACCATTTTAGAGAGAAGACATGGACAAAGTTCGTGGACAATTATTTTTATAACCGCATACTCGTATGATTCGAATGCATCCTAAAATGAGTTTTTATATAAAAATAAAAAAACATCATAATTTCGTAATGTAGGTGAGTCTGAAGATCTACAACTTTCAAATCTCACCTGTCAAAGCTTAAATTCTAGAAAATCTACATCAAAAACCCAGTGTTTGTTTTTAAAGATGTGTTAACCAATACTGTGCGTCGTATCGTTTGGTTGAGTGGAAGCGAACACTACCGGATCTCACAAAGATAATAATATGATACAATATAATAGTATTAAATTCAATATTAAAATTCAGGTGCATAAACAATGTTGTGAATCGCGTGCAAAACGAAAACCGCATAAGGCCTGAATGTTCGACTGAGAAATGTGCGATATAATGTTTTTGAACATGACATGCGCATGGATTGTTTAGTATATAAAGTTATTGCTAAACTTTTGAATTGCCTTTCAACCGTAAATATATGTATATATACACGTCCAAAAACTCTCAACAGTGTTTCACTCGTATGGTCTCCGAATAGTGTTTCCGGTTGCGCATTTGTTTCAGGTCCATAAAAAAAATGAATTGTAGCACACAGTCACCAAACCAAAAACACCTATTTTAACTGTTGGTCACATATAGTATTATAACAACAGATATGCTTTATGTATTTATCATACGGAACTCCTTTTCCTCGTGTCAAGACCAAAGTTAATCGCTCGTGATGACCATATAATGTATGAACCTAACGTTTTATAACTGCATAAAGTAATATTGTTTGTAGTTATGAACATTTTGTATCACGCTAGCTTTTATATGAAATATATCTAACGAAATAAAATATAGATATATAGTTTTTAATCAACGTAGAAGTATAATATCAAAACACATAGTTATTATAAGAATTTTACGATAATATTTAACACCAAAAGATCTTCTAAAATTACTATTATACGTATTTTATTAGAGTCTTACTGACACACAATATTATATCCAGTAGCAGCTGTACTCAACAGAACTAACCTGTAGATGTTCGGTTTTGGCTATTTTTATTTAAGTGGTAAGTTCTATTTATTTTAACATTATAATAATTACAGTAAATCCTCTTCTAATGAAACTTTTAAGTAACGGACGAAACACCAAAGACCGAAAGTGTTCAATGGTATTCAGAAGTTTCACTGAATTGAAATTGATTTAACTATCAAACTTTATAACATCGAATTTTCAATCTAAGTATCTGACCATCTTAAAAACAAATATTAAATTAATATTTAGATATTTAGTAAGTACTATAAGGCGTTAAATATATTTAAGAGACTTCTATATTTTCTGTAGATATTTTTATACGTGATAATGGTAAATAGTTATCAGTTTAGTTAGACAGCTGTATATACTATTATGAATAGTATACTAGAAAAATAAATTTATAAGTTGAAATTTAACACAAAGTATTTGCACAAATTAGTTGGTCAAAATACTCTTTAAAATACAGTAATAGTTAACATTGCACGAAAGAGCAGTGATTAAATTTTATTAGTTGTTCTAATGTATGTTTTAATATTGCATTATGCATTTTTTAATATTATACATTTTGTATAGCTTAATTTTTTTAGGTATTTTAGTTTATTATTTTATTAAAAAAAAAAAAATCAACAACGATCAGACTAAAATAAAATACTTATTTATATTTCTTTATAAATTACTACATTCTACATTATAGTAAATACATCATAAAACTAAGTATTTTTAAGAAATAAAATAATAAATTATTAAAAATAATTTAATACACATTTATAACTTATAGTTAATTTTTAATTTAGTTCACAATAATCATATTAACATAATAAAATAAAAGTTTGACATAACGTTTGGAAAACAACATTTTTTTTTCTTATGGTGGGTGGAGATGAACTTTTTTATAGTTTAGATGAACTGTTTAAGAAAAATAATTTATTTTAATAATAATAAAGTATTTTAAATGTTTAAAATGTTTGAGAAGGATCAACCAATTGACACACAATTATTACGAACTAGTTGAATTAAGGTTCTAGTACGATAGGTGGATATTTAGTGAATAAATTGTTGAAAATACATCGTAATTTATAATTTCTAGTACCTATTTCTGTATCTGATTATATCGATTAATATTTGAACTGCAGTAGTTGGCAGAATATGGATATATTATATGATATTATATTGCTATGATACATTCTATGGGTTTTCAATACCACGAAATTATTTTCAACGGATAACGTAAATATTTGGAAAATGAACAAATAATACTCAGATATTATTTTTAGGCTGAAATTACAGCATGTACAGGACCAGATTAAAAGAGAAGTTTGAAAGAAGTTGAAAGTTTACGATCCAAGAATTGGACAATAAACGATGTATAGCAACATTTTTAAAACCAAGCAAATAAAAAATGTACGAAAAATTGAAATCGAAGAAAAATTATTTTAATTTCTAGATTTTATTGCATACAAAATCATCTGTTGTATATCATTACTTATTATTATTATCATTATTGTCGCTTTTGGACTTAAATCAAATTACAATCAACGGAGTTTCATTTTACTAACAGTAAACTAAAAGTAGTTAGTTATTTTAGTAAATGAGTGAGAAAAGAAAAAAATGAATAATATTATTTTACCATGTAATAAAAATAAAACAATAAGTGATCACAACTCTGATGTAGTGATTTAAATATTATAATTTATTTATTTTACTATACCCCTAACACACATTTAATTTATGCAATATACTGTCATCACATAGTGAAATATAATTATGAAATATATAATGAAATTTGGATAACGCAGTCACTGTGAATCGGATTGGTTTTGTTGATGGACAAGACGATCCGCTTCGTCGAACTAATGACTGAAAACAATTTATTAAGGGTGATTAATTTAATAGAAAATACTCATAATATTACAAAATATTAACGTTTTTGAACTTTTTTTCTGACATAGCTTAAACTTTGAAATCATTGCAAAACTAAATTTTTAATATATAATTTTTTATTGTTATATTTGTTCAAGTTTTACTTCTTTTAATGATGATAACATGTATATATATATATTTAATTAAATTAAACATAGTAGTTTATTTTTTTGAAAATGTTTATAAATTAGAATAGAATCTCAAATAAGTATTTAATCCTAGTAATATTAAATGAATGTAAACCTAACCTAAGAGGACTTTTAAATCAATGATTTGTAGTTTTAAGTATACTCTTTTGCACTTAAAACCAATCATATAAACTTATGTATCCATTATTAATTAACTAAGCATTTCGATTTTATAATTTAAATTTTCTAAAGAAATAAATTATTAAAAAATAAACAGTCATTTCAAAATATGTAAAAAAAAAAAAAAAAAACAATTTTTCAATAAATGTAAAAATATTTTGAAATTTTATATTTACCGTTAGTTTAGAATCACGTTGTAAGCAAAGTTACGAAATATTAAAATCTATTTATTATGATAATATATTTAGTTATTCGCTCCTTTTCGACCATTATTCAAAAATTACTATCGGCCTACATCAGTGATCAGCTATGTTCGTATAAAATGAAAAAAATATATTTTCGGCCATGTAAGCCAAAATATTATGAATTACTATTTTCAATAAAAGACAATAAATTATTGAAGTGTGATCCAAACAACGCGCATAAAATATAAAACTACCAACGTTTTAAGTTTGTTTTTTGTTTTACAAATAATTAAATGAAAAAATTCCATTTAAATACTTTTAATGATATAATCATATTTTATGTTGATATTAAATAATATAATACTTTGGTTTGTAATTATTATAATTTATTTAACATAATCAGTGAACAAGTTTTTATATTTTTTAACTTAAATTGAATTTGTTTGTCAAAAAAAAAACAAAAACGAATGCAACTACCAATGTTTTTTTAACAATGATATTCACCACAATTATCAAAAAAAAAAAAAAAACATTTTTACATTCTAACGATGTTGTTCACAAAAATATTCCAATATAATATGATTGAAAAAAAAAACATTAAAATAGTACCTCTCATTACTACTGTAATACTTAGGATATTCAATTTTAAAATTATTTTTTTTTTTTTAATAGCATTTTATTGATTAAAATATGTCGTTAAATTGTTAAATTGATAACCAACATTTGTAAATGTATCACTAATATTATCCTAATACATACTAAGTATGTTTGAGAAGAATAACTTTTATTTTTCAGTACTTAAGTAATAGAAAATTCACCAAGTGGTATACCGGAAACAATAATAATCAATATCTCTTTTTTAATTCAGTTTTTTGTTTTCTAATAACACAACCAATGAAATGAATGACTTGTATATTTCATGCTATTGCACTTAACAAAAATCATTTTTTTAACGCAACTTAAAATTTTACTTATCAGATATTATTTAAAAAAAAAAATATGTATCTATGCATATTTTATTTTTATTTTATCTTTCATTTCTCTTCAAAAGAAAAAAAAACTAAATATTATGTATTAAGAAAAACATATAAATATTAAATAAGGTATTTAAGTCTATCGATAGAATTTAATTTCTGATCTACTCAAAACATATTTCTGAAGATAGGTATATAATAATTTATTTCAATCAAATAAGTGTATACCTAGTACCTACACAATATATTGGTATAGTATATTAATATAAAATATTATTTATATTATTATTATGAATATAATTGCATACGTATTTGTGTAATAGCCAATGAACCGCTAAAAAAATATTGGGTTACGTTTAGTTAAATTTGTGAATTGATTAAATTAATTGTAATTTTTATATTTTAAACTCTTGTCATAAATTTTGTGAAACCCGTCATAAAAATTTTATCAGATTTGCAATTTAATTGATTTTGTATACTGTTATGAACTAATACAATCATTTAGGCATAAATAAATAACACAACTTAAATTTAAAAAAAAAAAACTTATTGTACATAACAATTTAATCATATTAAAAATTGTATGTCTTAAAGATACTTGGCGTACCGATAAACTGACTTGTTATTGCTACGTACCGTGGGACTCTGTGAGTATTATAATAAAAAAGCTCCGACAGCGAATTCCTGTTTCCCGACGACATACAGCGAATAATTCCTGACATTATCTAACACAGCATAATTTAAACATAAAATATTCGGGAATTAATAACATAACATTTACTCTGAAGTTTAAAATTTCTTCATGTACCATACACGTAAACGAAAAAAAAAATGTATTAAAATGTTACTATGTACGGCAAATTAATTCTCCTTTATTCTTACTCCTTTAAAATTTTCCTGACTAAATAAAAAAATGTAAGCAAATATTAATAATATTATTTTTGCAATCAAATATTTTTTATTTTCTTGTACAAAGAAAATTTGTAGAATTCACAAAAATAAATTGAGTTTCAAAATATCGTATGTCTTACAAATTTATAAAAACAAAGATTTTTTTGGAGGGTAGGGGGATTGCGTAAAGCTGGTCCATCACAATTGTTTTGAGATGATTATATTATTTTAAAATTTACAACACTCTAAAAATTAAATTAAATTATTTTCAAATAGTTTTCAAAATATTAGAGTATTTTTTATTGGTTGAATTATTTTGGATATTTTGTTTAACGGACAAATATTTTAATATTTTACTGTAATCCAATTTTTTAGTTGTATATGTTTTCTATAGTAAACAAATGTTAAAATTATAAAATCAACTTATCAATATTTTTACACGCTTTTCCAGCGTCAATAAACGCGTGCAATGAATGGCAAATTAATTTAAATTTTTATTTCGTTTCCAAAAAATCGACAGATCTGTTGGTACAAAAAAAACTCATGATTAAGTTATGACTTGAAAGACGCAGTACGTAATTTAATATCGCCATTTACCTGTCTTTTAGCCTACTTGTTCCCTAATCTCTACTTTATCTTAAATTTTTGAGACCATACTAATTCTAACTTCATACTGTTTGTAGGTCAATTTTTAACAAGCAAAATTGATGAACCATAATAAAAAAAAAAAACTTAAGCTATAGACCAACTGGCACTTTAATCTGAAGCGTCGAAACGAAACAGTTTGAAGACAAAAAATAAAAGTCAACACTATTAAAATATTAAATTAATTGTATTTTTACGTTAACATTTTTAAAATAAGTTGTTAATAGTTTGTATTTATTATACTTAATTGGATTTTTAATAGATATGTATTCTATTATGGTAAAGTAAATTCTATCAATAATTTTTATTTCATTAAAATCAAATCATATCTATACAGCATGGGGCATAATATAAAAGAAATATTATAAAATTTATCATTTTTTAAATAATTTTAAATCATTCTCATCGTATTAGAAATAGAAAAATTGAATTACGTAGTATAGCAGGGATAGGTAAATCAAAATGATTAGAGAGCCAATTTAAAAAAAAAATTAAATCTAGCGGGCTACGGCATATAGAAAGCAAAAAAAAAAAAAATAAGGCATTCAAAATACGCATTTTAATTATTTTGTTTATGATGTGAATTTTAACTTAAAAAAATTGTATGATGTAATTTAAAAATGTAGTCCCGGACTAATAAAAAAGGTTTGTGAGCGTCAGTTGCTCACCCCTGTAATATATTAATTAAATTTCTTAAAGATTATCATAAAATTCTTAAGTATAAAACCCGTATTATGTTAAAATTAGTAGTACCTATTACCTAATTTAAGGTGTTATTTTTTTTTTTTAGTACATAGTTTTAAGATAATTAGATCTTTTGCGCAAATACCAAATGATGCACAATCACTATAATATATATTACCTATTGCAAAATTTCGGAATTTTATTTCTGCAATAGAACTATTTGATAATTTTGAAAATAATTGTAAACCTGTTTGTGTAAAAAAACAAAACAATGGTCAGAAGTAGGTTTTTATTCAAAACTATTATTTGGCCGTTTTCCAACCAAATATAGGTAATTTCTAAAATTATTACAATACTTATCTGCGGTAAACTACGTTAACGAAAGCCTGGTAGCTCTGGTTGGCAATGTTTTACATAATACACTTTTTTATGTATTGGACGTGATCCAAAATTTCATTCATGTTTTAAAAATTTGAATTACTGCAAACAGAAATACACTTGTAAATGAAATACATATTCTACGACAATTATGTGGTGTGTAGTAATACATTTCCATACAATTAAAATTTGTTATAGAACTACAGGAATTGAAACTGAATCCAACATCAAAACCTATAGTTTGAACTAGAGGTTTTATAAACCTTACAAACTTATTTTGACTTTAATGAATCTAAATTTTTTTTAATTTTGATTGCTTCTTTTTATTTTTATTGCTTAAAAAACCAAATAAAGTTCAAATAAAGCTTTCACTCTCTATGCATTTTTTCCTTATTTTAATGAAATATATTATTTATGTAACCTTATATGTAGTATATTAGATTTATATCTACACAAACAACAATAGAAAAACAATCAAATACAGAAAAATTTACATTTAAAACTAAAATAAAGTATTTTACGATATAGTATGGATCTTTAAATCATATATGTATTTTAATATTAGAAAAGCTAATAAAGTGGTAGTCAATTTTAGTCATGGTTTATACTACATTTTATTTTTTTATAAATATTTAAAGTTTTAAATTTACATCCGAAGTACAGTTTGATACCGGTTTCAATAACGTCACGCCCACCACGCGACACAGTGAATGATAATGCATTCACTAAAAAAAAAAAAAATAGATTAAAATAGTTATATTTTCTTTTTGCAAGCGAACAACTAATAATCTATAGCATCAAAATTATTATTGTGTTATCACTGAATACTCAATTATTTTCCATACGATGTCACTCGACAGTTTAATACTCCGTCGCAATATCTTCAGACAAAATGTTTTATTTTTCCTCAATCACTATATTTTTTTTTCATTTATAACCACCACGCGCAATAGACACTGTACATTATGTAAGTACACTCTCAGATGTGTGTTGTGTGTACGGTGAATTACTTTTTCGACAGCGTGTGTCGTCTGGATTCAAACGGACGTTTTGTGTAATAAATAACTTGGGAGCGCACACACATACTGAGGACATGAATGTACGTCGTTCCGATCCGCCAAGTATGCCTTTTGCGTGGAACCCAAACAACCACCCTCTCACCATCCATCACAAAAGAAGCGGATTCACACGTGTATGGACACATGAGATGAGCGACTCGATTGTCGTGACCGGAACGTGCCCTCGTGACACCATCAGCCACCCTTTCGTTTACACGGTTCACCATTAATTCGTTTGCTGTGAACCGGGGTGGCAAAGGCGACAACAAACGAACATATGGTTGTTTCTCGTGGCCCTAAGTCACGGCGGTACATGGTTAGAGAGGAATAAAAAGTGTTAAATATTTATTTCAGGATGAAAGAAAAACGACCATAATAGATTGTAAACAAGAATAAAAAATAATGTATAAAATTATTTAATATATTTTTTGATATTAATAGCCACCAATGTGGTATTTCAATACATCACAATTATATTATACACAAAAATATTTTTGAAATATATTTGAAATGAAAAAACAAACATTTTTTCAGTATTGTATTATTTATAAAGCTGAAGTTTAGAGTATCCATTAAAATTACTTAAAATATTATTTTCTAATTTTATCTAGAAATTATGGGTTTATTTATTAATGAAATTTCATGGTCATTTACGCAAACAAAGTAGATTGACATAGAGATTAGTGGAAAATAGTTGGTTATAAGAGTATTAGAATGATTACAAGTTAGTGGAATACTTTGAGATATGGTGTGAAAACTTCGATTATATTACATAATAATTAATTAATGTCAATACTTATTATAGTGTTTTGTTCTCTGTTAGAAAAATTAAAAGAAAAAAAAAAACAGTTAAAACATTCTGAATTTATCTATGATTTTCACGACTTGGACGCAATTAACTCAAAATTTTTCTTTTTGTTGACAAGCAAATCCAAATGGTATGTACGGTAACCTAAAAGTTTTAAACGCTGGTCGACCGTATGATATAATAATATGTTGTCTACACAAATGTAAGCACATGTGTGTGGATGAACCATGTAACTTATATAATATGAATACAGTAGGATATAAATCGCCAAAATACTTGCTCTTATGACAATGACGGTCGGAATCAACCAAACTTTGTGATATTTTTCAACCAAACAAAAACCTTTATCCAAAATACGCGCTCTGACATATTATTAGGGATATTATTATATGGTCCGAAGGAGCTGTTCATTATCTCAATATAGTGACAACAGTTATTATATTAGCACCATCGTAATATTATTACTTTATTATTTATATTTTTACCTGTATATTACATGTATTGATATATTATGCATTTCGATAACGAAACACCAATGTAGTCAAATATTGCATATGTCAAAACTTTTTCCATCGATCGTAGCAAGTGAGTAAGAGTGATAAACAATGCCTTATTACATATTTATTTTCGCTGCCAAGACGACGTACGCTTAATAATATAGTGCACGATGAAAACCTACAATATCTAAAAACCACGCGTATTACACATAGTGTAATAATAATATTTCTTCGAAAGTCATGATTTTACGATTTAATAATAACGTTACCAATATTTTAGCTTTTTGGGAACAAATATTATTTTATAGGTGCGACCGTTTTGTTGATCTACGTATGTGTATATCCGTTCATCTTGCAGATTATATTCATTACTAGGTGGTAAATATTATTATTACTATTATTATAGTGATTATATTATTTTTATTTTCAAAATTTTTAATTTGATTGTTTAAGTTTTTACTCTATAAAATAAATTCTAATGTTCATTATTATATAAGTGATGATAAATAAAAATATTTATTATTTAATATTAATAATCTAGTTTTTATTTTTTATTTTTATATCACAAATTATGAGATATTTCGTATATAAAAAAAAATGTGATTTAATATTAGTGAAAAATATAGATCTCAACAGCGCACAATATAATACAATTTTATAAGCAGTTAAATAAAACACGTATTTTAAAAACGTATATAAATTCTGAAAATGATCACACACTGGAAATGAGGTTTATTTAGTTGCATTTTTTACAATTTTTCTAGTCGCACTAATTGGTGATGTGGTACTTGAGATTTCTGATACAAATATTAGATAATAACATATCCACAATAAATAATTTAAATTTTTTCGTGAATTCATGTGTAATTTCATGCAATTATGCAAAAATATACATAAGTACGTCGTAGACTTATATAGAGTATCTTATGAATAATTACAACACCAATAGTTTACACATGACGTGCACTTTTGAGATCCTCAATCGTTATGCTGAGTGTATCCTAGTACAATGAGGACTTTACCGTTCTTAACAATAATTAACCAAATTCATTTAGGTATACCGTATCTATGTACGCGCTTGTACTTTAGTTACTTAACACGCGGAGTGTCGGTTGTTTAATGAAAAAAAACTTTGTTGCAAAATACGTTTTTCAGGTTGAACGTGTACGTATAGGTTAGAATTTTCATACTATCATAACTGCACTTATTTACCCATCAAGTACAACTCACTTAGTAGATAGTTAAAATACTTTAAATACTGCACGATATAATCAAATAATACTCGTATACATTAAAACTTAATATTGTTTTGTAATCTTATACCTGTATAGTCCAGTCAACTCGATTCTATCAATTCTATTGTGGAGCTGTTCCAGCTCGTGAAAAAATTTAATTGGAAAATCAAAGATGCCCCTAACTAAACGTGGAAATATGATCTTACAATTTAATTACAAGATATGCACCATCGTGTCTTCGTGAGTCACAACGAAGGTGTATTTTTGTTGGGATACTATTGTAAACCATATGTTATGGAATTATATATTGCACACATTATATTAAATCCCATACAATAATCTTTTTTTTATTAAAAAATTATAGCATTATTTTTATTATTATCATTATTATTTTTCTTATGTGTCTTATGAAAATATTTTATATTCGTTTCAACAAAATTGTTTAATGCTCTTACAATATTCTAATAAAATTACTGGGTTACAAAATTTATAATTCCATAGTATATTACTTTGGAATTTTATTTTTACTCATGAAATTATATTAATCAGTTTTTAAAACATTTCGCAAAAACATTCTTGTAAAGTTTAATCTAGAATAACCGGAGTGAAGCGAAGCTGAGCCTTTATATTCTCCAATTGAACGTCAATTATCAATTTATTAAAACTATCTAATCATAAGCTAGTTTTAACTCGAAATGTTTAATCACAATTTAGTCTTAAATATGCATAGATTCAATAATGACCTTTCTTAGTTCATATTTTTGCTAACTAAAGTGTTTTCGCAGTTTTAGTCATATAGATAAATCAAAGTATTAAACCTATGCTACAAACGAATAAATAAATATACATACGAAGAAAAAAAACTATTATAGTATGATATCATATCGTATGAATGTTACGTATATCTTAATTAATTACCCAAGATGGTATATAATACATTTATTTTAAATAATATAGATTATAGATAGCAAAGAGGTAGTGGAATAAATCGCTAAGCTTACAATTAAAAACATTTTTGCTTACAATGATAATAACAGAAATTATCCTCAAACTTTGCTTATCTTTAGAAAGGCTCTACAAACTAAAAAAATCCATTGGTACCTTACTTTCTCAGTCTGACAGACCGTCAATCTCTCAATCCTTCAGATTTTTAGTGTTTCAGTTCGTCAGTCTCTCAGTCTGTCAATCCGTCAGTCCGTCTGTCTTTTAAATAATCGCATTTATTCATTCGCAGTTACATTTATTTCCAAATAGTTATTTTCTTTTAACTTATAAGTTATTCTCTATTAATATAAATCCATTTCTAAGAATTAAAATAAAATAATAAGTATATTTTTCATCAAACACTCGGAAAACATACTTCCACACTTGTGAAAATAAAACAAAAACTATCTCATCATAATAAACTATTGAACTCTCAGCCACCTTATCAGTGATTTGTTCTATTCTGTATTATTGCTTGTACTATTGATCATATTTATTTGATATGCGACCTAACACCGGTGAAGTACAATTCCACTAATTTTTTAAATCGTGTTGATCTGGGGTGACCAAGTAGTCGATCGTAAACGATTTCAAAGTCGATCATGTTAGAATTTATTTTTAAGCTACGCACACGAAAATTAGTTATGGTGGTATAGTAACTTAATAATAATAAAAACTTTTTTATTGTAGTTTATCCTCAGAGGTGAAATATATTTTTAGTAGATCACGGCCTAAACAAGTTTGGCCATCCCTGGTGTAGATTTTAATAACCTCTGATATACATGATTCCGCAGAGTTTTAAATGCAGCGTTACTATTCCAAAACCGTATAAAGATAAAATATATACTGTTATTGTAACATAATATATTACAAATTTAATTTTCAGAATCATGTTTCACAATAAATATAATACAATAAAATCATTATAATATTATTTCAATAAAGTAACACTAGTAAGGTAGTATTATTATTTATGCCATTTACGAAGTTGACTTTTTTTTCACTGATATATTGAAACGACCTTATTGGTTTTTATCGCTTTGGAAGAGTAGAGACGGTAGAATATATCTACTAGCTCACTGTTAGGTTATCCACTTCTATAAGAAGAAAATTTTCATTTATGTGAACGTCACTCACAGTGGAATAGCCGGCGTGGCATGATGGAACATTCGAACGTGGGCGGGGGAAGTTACTATGAAGTAGTATGTTTTTGCACTGTGCCAGATTCAAACCTATCACCGTGTGGGTCATAAGCAGCTGAATGACCATTACACCACACTATCCACATTGAATAATTTTATATGTACTTAAACCAAAAATACTTTAAACAAACTCATGTGTATATTTCAAATCCTTAGCTCTTTTCCTTCTTCTTTTATTTTTCATTTTTTATTCCTATTACACTTATATTATAATATTTTATAACTGTTAGATTAATTTTAATATATTACAATATACATTTAATAGTATTCATTTTTGAACTAAGTTAAAGGATTTACTCGTTATTAAAATAATAACAATACTTAAAAAAAAAAATCATTATAGTATCTGTTTATTCAAATATTAATTTATAGATAGAATTATTTAACTAATTCATAGGTACTTCATTGATATTGTTTACATTGTTATCATTTATCTAATTATAGAAGTATAGTGTTATCAAATACATAGACGTATCGTATAAGAATTAACAAAATCAAATACAGCAAAGCGAAATCAAATAGTTTAATGAACATAAATTTATTTTATCGACAATTATTCATGGCATATATGTTGAGAACGAAAGTCGGTAAAGACTGTCGCACCGTAAACATTAATCGTTACCATGTGGTCGGCATCATGGTGCTTCGGTTAAATTATCCCGCAGACGCGAAGTTCATTTAAAAAGATAGATTGGAGTGTCCATCATGTGATGGAGATTCTTTCTTAAGTTTATCTTGAAGAGTATTATCGTTTTGAAAAAAGAAAAATTAAAAAGCATAGCGTTGGCTTTTGAAAAAAGTATATTTTTTTATTGTTTTAAAGTTTTTACATATTTTAATAGTAAAATAAAAAAATGTTGAGAATATTTTTACGCATAATAATTTGTTTAAAACTCAATTTTCATATGTAATGATTTTTTCAGAAAACTATTCTACTTCTGATTATCGTATAATATGCTACCATACATGGAACCATAATTATTATATTATATAATTATAAGTATGATACATATTAGTAGATATTGTATTATCGTAGTTTCGTACTAAATTTAAATAGTATCGTTTAAATAATTAGATGTATTCAAATAAATTCTAACTTATATTTGATAAATGTACTAACTTAAGAGAACGCCGTACCCGTATATCATGTTGTTTCTGTTTTACTAACGTATAATTTAGCAAATTTTCGTTCAGCAGAATTCATTTTATACTGTTGACTTTAATATTAGAGTCAAATGACCTATTATCAAACTTAAAGGCAATAATTTTATCTAGGACATCAGTAGATACTTAGTATTTTAGTTTTAAACCGAGTTATAGCTATGTAAAATATTAAAACTTTAAAATATTCATAATTCATTTTAAAATTAAAATACCAATAAAAACTTAAGTGATGCCCTAGATAATATTCTTGCTTTATGTTTGATAAAGGGTAATTTGACTCTAATATTAAATCTAACAGCATAAAAAGGATTCTGCTTAACGAAATTTTGCAATATTGTACCTTAATAAGACGGAGACAACATATGTGGGTACAGCAACCTTTTAAGTAGTTAGATATACTTATTTTATAAAAAAGTGGTTTTTTCGACAGCTTGCGTGAAAAAACTTCGATTGCATTTTAGAACATATTTATTTATACATACGTAGCTGCAATTTCATATGCTGAACAAATTTAACTTTCATAAAAAATAAGTTTAAACTACTTGAAAAATGTATATGTGTATAACTGCGTGATACAAATCAAATATCTAAAAAAAAGATATACTAGCTATTGATAATTTTATTTATTTTAAACATTATGTACCTATAGGTTTAAATTAATGGTGTTGAAAACCCCAACTTGCTATACTTATAGGTACCTGATTTCAGTTTTCAGTTATTTAACCGGTTACCTATAAAGTATATAAAGTGTAGTGATTTAATGCAGTTATGTAGGTATTTATTTCATTATCTATGATTTATTATTTCTCCTTATGAAAAACTTTATATATCAATCATTATAATACAGCTATTACTGTGAACAATAAGCATATTTCATTTTAGTTTTTCTTTTTAATCTTTATTAGCATCAGTTCTAAAAATATACGAAATACAATTTTGTTTTAAATATTTTTTTATAAGTTTATTTTATACTAAATAAGATGTAGGTAAACAACGTGTGTACATAAAATTATCTTTATAATTCATTTATTATTTATTTTTTTTTAATTTAAACTTAATGCTCCCACCCTAACTTTGAAGTATTAATATAAATTACTAATTTTATAGTTGGAAATTTGTAATTAAATATTTTATGTTATATTAACTGAACTAAAGTGAATAATTTGAACATAATATATTAATCAGTGCATATATGTATATACCTATCTGTATAAATAAAATTATTATATTGCAGATGAATATTTTATATTAATAAAAAAATAATATTTCTTTTAAATAACTATAAACTTTTATCAACTTTGTATTTAGATAATATTAATAAGTTATGTTATATAGTTTGTAATGTTTGTATTATTTTGATATAGACAAATACTATGACACTTATTAGTTATTACTTATTATGCAATATTAATTTTTAATACCGGAACTAGATTGTTAATATTTTTCGTAATTTTATATTAATTTGTTAATTAATTTATTAAAAAAACGTTTCTGAACACAAATATACACTAAAATACAGGTTTAGTTAGGTAAATTATTAATGAACTGTAAACAACTATATAATTTGAACCTATATCATTAATTGAGATCAGCAAATTATTGCACATTGTTTACTCAAGCGATTGATGTACCTAAAAATCATATTATGTGCATTCGGATAACTATGGTGTATATTAAAAAAAAAAAAAAAAATTAACTTTTTTGACATAAGTAATACATACGTATTACTAGTTTTTAAGCATACTCGTGCCTAAATAATATCTCCTTGATTCATATTCAGCTGTTTATACCTTACACGTACAGATTTTTTAAATCAAATTGTTTTCTTCGTTAGAAATCATATTTTCTAAGATTTTTTTTTTCCACTCTGGTGCATATCTGCTACGGAAACTATTATGATAATAGTAAAGTTTTGAATACTTTTATTGAGAATTTCGGTAACTATTTTTACATGTAGTACCTTTTGTGCATAATATTACTAACACACATTCTTTTTCAATTTTTTTTTTTGCGTTATACTATTACATACTTCGATGAAACATAAACGTGAAAAATGTTTCAAAAAAGCACGACGTGTCGTATAATTTGATAACTTCCACTGTTGAACTTTAAGGAAAGCAGCTTAAATAATATATTACATATTAAATACAACTGATTATTATTCTTAATTGCATTATAAAGACATCTATAAGAATAAGTTTAAAATATATTATTTTTGAGACCCTTAATATTCACTTTTTTAACTTCTTGGAAAAACGTTTTAATATTAAGTAGCAATACTTTTATGTAAATCACTTAACATTACGTAAAAATGCAATTATTTGAAATAATAACTTACTTTCACATTCATGAATGTGATATTTTTGGGAAACCGTAAATAATATTATGTATTTTGTTTGAGAATTTTCAGTTTTCTGCGTAAATTAAAATCATGTTTGATATTCAAAGTAAATATATAATGAAACATCTGTAGTGCTGTGCTAAATCCAATTCTCAGGTGGTTAGTCTTACGTTGTGTTTTATGAGTCATATTATCGGAAAACCCTTTTTGGGGTGACATTAAACAAAATCTTGAAAGTTTCACCGCTGCACTTCTCCTGAAGATTGAAAATCAAGCACTTACGTAAGCACTTCAAGGAGACATTTCTTGGGGTTTCTAGTACTTTGAACGGCACGCAGTGGTCTGAACTATTGAAGTGATAATATATATCATATATATTGTAGTGCTGGAAAACAGCCGTAATGTTATTATAAGATTTCTGACGATATTCGTATAAAGCGAACGCTGGTCTTGAAATCGTAATTGTTTTTATTTTACAACTGTTTGTATTTTATACTATCGTCCATTTAGCGTGATTATTTTTATCGTCATAGTAGGTATAATGCATTATTCAATTTACGAAGAAGCGAAAAAACAACTCTAAAAGCAGTCAGCATAGCAGACCACGCATTTACTCATGTTATCATGGATAATAAGATATTTTGTATACTCTATCCTTATGTGATCCAAAAGATTTTCGGCCTAGGTATTAGATCGGTTATTTATACGATATCGTAAGTCTGGTAGATATTAAGTGCTGCTATACATTATATGCGGTAAGTTTATCGAATTTTGTCTTCGAACTTTCGGCACACCGAAATTGGATCATTTTGTGAAGAGCACGATAATATTATAGGTATTTACAGAAGCCCTTCGAGGATACGTCACTTTTGTAGTCATCCAGTCAACCGAAATAAGTTAATATCGATAATGGCCAACCACAGTAATCCGGAAAAAGATGGCGTACGGTCATATAGAGTTAGGTATTCAAAGACGAAACATTTCGATAGGATTTCTCCGATCTCCTTCTGAAATGTGTGTGTGTGTGGAATGTGTGTGTATTGTATTTGTATGTCTCACTTTCAACGAAAGTTGCTGTTTTCCGTCGTTTCACATAAATATTGTCTTACCTTAATTTCCGAGTGTACTTACAAAACACCGATGTAACCACATACTCATCAGTTCTTAATAATAATTTAAGATTTTTTGCAAAATATTCAGAAAACAAATGGTTATATTAAGAAAAATAAACATAATTATAATTATTGATTATGCAGTTATTATAGTTTCGTACTAAAAAATAATTCAAAACATACTTTAAACTATAGTATAAAATGTATATTCTAAATAGCTTAAAATTATAAAATATTTCATATATAGGTACATGATCCGATTGAGATAATTGAAATAATAGCAATGTGAAAAATAATGTATTATAAATAAATTACCTATATTTTACCATACACTTACGTAACTTTTAGGAACCTAAACTATTTTTGACCCACTCAATACAATATTAAATTATGATTTTAGCATACAGTGAGACTTAGATTAAATAGATTTTAGATTTTGATTCACATTCAAGTTAATTGTATTTCAATAGTTTTTGTTTTTTTCAATAATGTATTAAAATATAAAAAGACGTTTAAATTGTTAGTAAAAAATAAAAATTATTATAATATAATAAATAATACATTATTTTTTAACATATTTTGAATATTATACATTGCTTTTATAAGAATAATAGTACGAGCTTGTTAATAAATTAAAAATCGTTTTAAAAAATAAATTCTATTCAACAAAGTTCTTAAAGTTTTTTCATGCAAACAGAACATATACTTCTTACTTCTTTTTTCTCGACTAGTATATTATAAATAATAAATGGAATTAAAATTTCACATGTTTATATGGATAAAGTGCCTATATTTTGGTAAATAATAAAATATTATAACTGTTATGATGTTATTGCAGTAACTTTTGTATTTAACATTTGTGTATTATATTTAATTTTTAATTTAATGTAATATTCGATAAATGCATATTCTTATTAAAATATTTAAACCAATGTTAAAATAAATATAACCTATACATTTTAAATTATGACCGATGTATTTCTTGTAAACTTTAATTATCGGCAGTCTGTTTTGTCCAACACTGATTTTCACAATTTAAAATTTGAGTTATACATCGTTAGTGTCATGCTAACATTTTTTTAGACTTTATATAGAGCAATACAAGACCTCTGTTTGTTTGATATTATACATCTCAAGCGCGCACAAAAAGCCAACTTTAGAGCAGCTGACGAAAAACGTACATCGTCTCAACGGTTATTTAGCGACAGCACCGAGGACGTAAATAAAAAACGAGAATTCACGAACGCATAATAAAATGTGCTGGTGAAAAGAAGACAAAAAAGAAAAAAAATACTTTAAAAATAACGAGCAAACGACTGCTGCATCAGAGACGAAAGGGACACAAATACAAAGAGAAAGAAAGGGAACGAATGAGAGAGGGAGAGATTGAGAGACAGTGAGAGCTGACCATAAATCGAACAAATGTCGTCCGAGCGACGGAAAACCGTGTATATATTTTTCCACGGTCTTTATATAGGTATGCGTAGTATATATAGTCGTATATATGCTTATAATATATAGTGGCTGGTGTATAGGTGCGGTATAACGGTTGCGGTAGTCCGATAAAATCGGCGTGTTTCATCCCTTTCCGTATACAGCTATACAGCTCTACAGTTCGTCGCCGCGGATCACGTCTTCACCTTGTCCGCCCACTCACGTATAATAAAATCAGCACGTGCACACACGCGCACACGAACACACAAACACACACATAGACACATATGTATGTATATATAAATATATACAGTAACCGCATCTTGCAGATAACAAACTATTCGTACGCATCGCAATACTTTTGGAAGTCACGGTCTAGTATACCTATAAGTTTATAGGTGTATATATTTTATACTTATTTCGTAACCGTTAGGAAAGGAGTGAATGAAGGGAAAAGGAGAGGGTGTGGTTCAAAAACGTAAATGTATTAAGGAAGACTGTATGAATACCTTCACTCGTGAAGGAGGTCAGAGGTGATAACTAATGGATGGAGGGTGTCTTTTGGACGGGCGCCAGAGGGCAGCGAGAGCACGCGGTTTCCGCAGCCAAAAGTCCGATTTCATAATCGGATGACTGACTCGGGAAGGATGTGTATACGACCGCCGCAACGTTTTGAAATATTTTAGTAAGAGCTAAAGTTTCACGTTATATGAACACATTGTACATTCCTACGATACATCGGTACGGGGAATTGTTATTATCTTTCTATAGACGACCTAACGCAGGAATGATAATTTTTTTGTTTTCTATTTGATGAGTGTCAATCAAAAATTGTGATTGATTCCTTTTAACCAGCGTGTAACCATATGGATAATTAAAGAATTTTAATAATATTTAAAGCATATTATGAGGCAAATTTCACATATTTATGGTTTCCTGTTTACTCCTTCATTTAAAATAAGCTTATAATCATCACTTACTCTAACACAATGTCTAAAATAGCTAAATTATTGACATTAAGTTGACAAATTAAATAAAATATGTTAGTACATCAAAAAGTTTTAAAAATATTTTGATCAAATAATTACCATGACAACTAATATTATTTTTTTTTATATATTTTAAGATAGATAGAAAAGTTTTTCAGGTATCAGATATTA
Organism: Melanaphis sacchari; assembly: GCF_002803265.2. Taxonomy (NCBI): domain Eukaryota; kingdom Metazoa; phylum Arthropoda; class Insecta; order Hemiptera; family Aphididae; genus Melanaphis; species Melanaphis sacchari. The sequence continues at coordinate 877,358 of NW_020271135.1, read as the reverse complement.
GCACATTATATAGAAAATAAGAAATTTAAGTGTAAAATATCAAGGAAAAGAATAAAGAAAATCGCGAAAAGTACAATGATAAGAAATCAAAGAAACAAAAATTAGAAAAAGAGATAAACCTGAATTGTTAGATATCGGTAATATGAAAGAAAATGTTCATTAATGTGATATTTTGCTTTTAATAATGGAAAAGGGATATCTACAAACATTGGTTGAATTCGTGGAAAAGTTAATCTCCCTGAACATGATGCATATCCAAAAACAAAAAAATGTATTATGAGTTGGTAATTAAATTAATATAAATTGTAGACAAAGTATCAAAGTTTCTATTTAATTGCTTTCACTTTTTTAATACTTAGAATGCTGATGTGATTTCAGATAACAATATTTTATTATATTTATTAAATTTTTCGGCCATGTAAAATTGAAGGCAATACACAAGATTTAGCATATGAAAAACCAAAATAAGCATAGTAATGTTTGTGAAAACAAAGAATCAATAATTTATCATTATGAAAAAGTGAAATTTGATGATGTATTGTGGATCATTCAGTTAACAAAAAATTAAAATCTCTATGAAATAAGCTCATGAGACAAAACATTGAGAGGGTTGGATTATTTTTTAAATGTTAAGATACTATATATTATTTACACGTGGATGTGGTCAATTATAATGTTGCATTTTTATGAGGTAAAAGTCTTAGGGTAATTAGAATTAAGTGCAAATTTGAAAATATTCTATGAGCTATTACAACATTATATGGATATTATATTTTGTTATTTTAATGTTTATATTTATTTATTATTTTAATTATATGACTATTCTACTGTATGATATTTAAATAACACGACACTTTAGGTTGGATAGATAACTAACTTTTATAATTTGGTTATTTTTTTTTTTTTTTTTTTTACGATGTTTTTCACAAAGTTATTAAAGTGATTTAGTTAGAGTGAATATAAGTGCAATAAATTTATATTTTAATTTTTTTTCAATCGTTATTTAGATTAATGTATATTTTTTGATAAGATACAGCATTAAGATAAATCTTAGTTTTATTTATATCTATGCTCATAAAGTTTCAGATTATGAGCTCAACAATTTTTTGACAAGTTATGTTGTTTTTTTTTTTTATATATATATATACGTAAAATAGTAAAACAGGGAATTAATGAGAATTTAAAATATAAATTGACTATATGTAACGTGTATAAATTATTTGAATAAAAAAAGTTGGTTATAAATTCAACTTTAACCACAACATGTATTTTTGATAATGAGGTTTAGATCAATGTTTTTTAATGAAAAAATCACTGAGGTTATAATATAGTAATTAAAATCTAGAAACCCTTTATAAACGTAATAGATATGAGACAAAAACATCATGATATTACAATAATCATATATTTCAAAACTTATTTAGATTAAATGAATTTGAGCTTTATATTCTTATCATGCATATTCGTCATATACGATATCGAAACGTCATTGAAAAAATCCTGAAATCTCTGAAATTAATTCCCACCGGAATTACCTTGTCAAAAAGTTTTGCCGAGAATGGACATTGAGAACTGACAAGAATTATATTCAGTTGGTTTTTTTTCTCACAAAAATGCAATTTCTTAAAGAAAAAAAATCGAAAAACCGAGCCGCTATGTTGTAGTACGTTTTGATTTTTTTTTTTAATCTTTTATTGTTATGTCAATTATTATAAATTATAACTGTGATCAGAAAAGAGGGTTTTGGTTGGCATGCATTCTTGTTAATGGTGGTCAGATTATTTTAGTAATCGTTTTCGAATACTTAAACACAATGAATAACAGATGAAGAATGTTTACTGAACACGCGTTTGAAGTTAAATTTACATAAAACAAATTTATTATAACCATAATGTAGCTTTTGTTATCCGTTTGTGTGATGGTAAATTATTTATCCTATTAAAGTTACGAGGGTTGGGGGCAATATTATACTTGGAGAAAAAATTAACTACGAGAAGTACTACCGAAAAGTACCGTAAAAAATCCTATCTCATTTGTTTTTTTTTTTTTTTAAAGAAGCGTACTATTTTTTTTTACCTCTTTTCACACAAAAGTTTATCAATTTAAAATTTAAATTGACGCAGCAAAATATAGCACGCATCCATAATATTCGTTTTGGTGACATTCCAAGCCATTTTCGTTTATTTATTTACCTCTATTCTCAGAAGCCAATATATTTTTGTCTGTAAATAAAGAAAAATCGCAATACAACTCTGTAGGAAAAAAAACATTGTTTTATTTTTTTTAGTATTTTTTATTATTTATGTAGAGATACAATTAAAAATACTATTATTGAACTTTTCGTTATGATTATTTTATTTAATTCTGTAAGCATATTATAAACACATAAATTATAAGACTCAATTTTTTTATAATGTTACATTAAAAATATTACAAATAAAGAAAAATATCTTCTTTATCACTTAACTAATTATTTTCAAAAAAAAAAAAAATAATAATAATAATAAATTATTGATTCTTGAGACATGGTTTTAATTTTAATTTTAATGTTTTTTTTTTTTTTTATTAATTTTAAAAATGTGGTATTATATATAATGATCTGGATTTTTCAAAACATTGTCGTATTGTAATAAGTGTTATATAGTTATATAGAAATTAAAATGATTGAAAAACCCAAAGGATTTTTCGAAAAATTTTAGGGCTTTCTATGTTGTTAAAATAATTAAAATTTAAGATACAATATAGGCATAATTTTTTTTTTTTGTAAAATTTATTTTACATAATGTGACTCTTAATATAATTGTATTATGGTTATTTAACGTACAAAATAATTTTAATATTGTATTTATAATTCTCATTTTTATTTCTCTTTTAAATTGAACTAGGTTATAGTATACAAATTATTTTAAATATATATATTTTAATGAATTATTTGTTCAGTTAATCCCAACAATGTTTTATACACCAAGTTAATATTTAAAATTATAGTTGATAAACGTAAATGATTGCAATACACGTAATAATACATAACGACCGACAAAAATACGTTATTCACTAAAATGCACATAAATATATATCATCACTCATTTGTTTTTGTGTCACATAAATGAATGGGTAGGTAGTAGGTACTTAATAATAATTTAATAATAAATTACTCAATCTCAACGGGTTTAAATGATTATAGGTTTACGAATAGCTATTTAATTTTACGTTCACGCGCCAATCGCGATATCTCTACATTTTAATGTACCGTTTGTTCCGAGTCATAAATAATTCAGAAAATATCTCGATTTGTACAAATCGTATAGATCTAATGTACACAATTGAATAATCACAAACAAACTAAAGAAACACGCTTCATTGTTTTTGTTTCAATAGAAATTCACTAACCTATTATTAAACGCTATAAAACTGACGTTAACGATCTAATAAATTAACATGTGCGCAATAATAGCAGTTTTATTGTGTTTCCTTCGCCGATGGTAAAACTTTAAAGAAAATGAGTTACTCAAGCAATGATAATATTATGTTTTTGTATTTGACACTGTTGTCTGAACTCCGAACATTACATGTCACCAATAATTTTATAATATGAATAAGGCAATAAACACGTCGATAGCAGTAAATGGGTTAATGACAGTTACATTTCAATAAATTACTTCTACAAATATTGAGATTAACGTATAACTAAGAATGATTTGGTTTATAACATATGAATACGTCTTTATCATGTCACTGTGTTATACTGTCGTTATTATTCACTAATAATTTATAATAATTCATTAAAATATGATATTTTATAAATATTTAAATTGTTTAGTACAATGAAATTGTTTGATTTGAATATTTCCTACAAAAAAAAAAAAAAAATCTACCGTCGTTCTTACGAAACATAGCTGAGTAAGAAAATTAGATATTATAATTATTTGTGTTATTACTTACCGATACACAATATTTATTGTTGCGTATCAAATTTTAATTTTAAAATTAACAATTATTATTGTATCATAAATTATCGATTATTATTTATTTTGATTTCAATCTAATTTTTAATTGCTAATATAAACAATTTCAATTGAGATTTTACTTTTGATTCCTTAAAATATTTATAACGATCTTATTGAACCTATTCTTAAATCTATTACAAAACCTGGTTTAGTTGGGATCCGGTTAATAATTTTATACTTTATATTATATTATTGACCAAAATTAAAACTCTGTAAGGTTTATTATTTTTTATATTATGATCAACTAAAACCAATAAAACTACTATAGGTACTATCAGTCCTTGCGGATTTTTGTACTTACTTTTTTACACCTAAAACCCTTTTAGTATATATAATTGAATTTTATCACAACTATTATGATATAACCATGGTTGAAAGTTTAAATATCACTACAATTTTTGGGAAGTTAAAGGTTTAAGAAGAATTTTTGGATTTTCATATAACGATTAGTATTCTAAATCAAGAGATAATAATGAAATACCTTACGGATGAGTACAGTTATTGAACTGTAACAAATTCAACTCTAAATTTAAGTGATGCATCTGACTTATATATATTTTTTAAAAGCTTTAAATATAATAATATGAGTGCTTTTATTTTTTGTGACACTTGGAGTCATAGTAGTACTACGATTTATGATATTTAAAAAATGTATCATTCTATTGTAATCACCTTATCTAACCAATGGTTTAACTAATTCGACAGCAAAAAATAAAAATTCTGTTTTTTTAATTTCCTTTTTTTTTAATTTTTTTTTTTTTTTTGAAAAATACAATATATTTTAAAAAAGTAGGTTAGCCAAATTATCAATCGTTAAGACCACGGAGGTATACGTAAATAGAATCCATTCCAATAATGACCTAAAATAATAAAAAATAGCTCTAATTGTACATGCTTTTATTATTTATAACATTTATCTCTTGCGAATTATTGGATGGAATTAAGCTATCGTACCCCACTGACCACTCTGATAACTAATCACCATTCATGGAAACGTAATATTCAATCTGTGTGTTTATATAATAGTATTATATATTATTCTTGTTATTATTATTTATATTATTGTTGTTATTTTAACGAGCTTTCCTTTTTCGAAGCAATACGTGCAGGTAGGTAGAAATGTGTATTTTGCATTTTTATAACTTGCATAGCTGGTATACTCGTAATATTATAATTGTTTTTACCTCATTCAGATCGATCTTATTTCGGTTATCACGTCAATTTTTACATCAGGCAAGGATATAATAACAATATTGTAATAAATTGTAATCGGAAAAATAAAAAATTATGATTTTTTTTTTTTTTTTTTTGTTACATTTAAACATAATATTTTTGTTAAACATATATTGCATTGATCGATGTTTCTATATGACAAACGCACAACATAATAAATATAGCCACATCATAATAATATGTTCAGTAATATGGGACATTTAGTTTCGTTAATTAGTTAATCTGATAATATTTAAGTTAAGGATCTAATTTGAATATAATAACGTTGTTTATAATATAATTTACATTAACAATTAATATTACATAATTAATTATTATCATCAAACGTAGATTAAAGAACAATAATATGTTAATATATATTATTTTTTGTATTAATATTTTTATTACACAATCTATAAAACAATTTTTATTTTTACAATGAGCGTAACCTATACTGTTTGATAGGTTTTGAATAAAAATGTTACCTATTGACAGTACTTTGGCAATATTAATACATATATATATATATATATATATATATATAATTATAAACATATAATAATTTTTATACATAAATATGTATGTGTGTGTGTGTGCAATATTGCTGTTATCGCATTTTCCGATATAATATTGCAACGGTTTCTGTCTTTGAGATGTATATATTATTTTTATTTTTTTCTCCTATAATATTTGATATTCGATTATATTTTGCGTTCATTTAATGTTTGTATACGTATACTATTGGTATTCTTTATTATTATTATTATTGTCGCGTGCACTCATCCAAACACAGGCTAATTGAACAATATAAAGTAAATTGAAATACGAAACGCATTTGGTTCAATATTAAAGTTTCGTTTTGTCTAACAAACAAAAAAAATATATATATATATATATATATTATACAAAATTACAATAACAATACTCATTACGTAGATTACTAAAGTGAATCGAGTTCATCTTTTTATTATTATTGATCGAACGTCGGTAGTACATATATATTATTCACCACAAATACGTGATATTTTAACAATACTATAATAATGGATCGTTTGTCTGATACCCGTCGACAAAGGCTTATATAGTCGTACAATATGCGAATTGCATAAAGGTCAAGATTTGACTAGGTGATTATTACACACGGCCCGTATATATTACAATAATAGCTATAGTACATGCCAATTCGTACTCCGGTCTACTGAATTTTATGAACGAGATAATAATAAAATAATGTAGTAATTAATAGGGTCCGAAATAATACGTACACATTACACACTATAATATAATTTATAGATGCTTAGTAAATGCTTTTATGTACTAATTACAATTAGTATACAATAGGTTAACATTAATTTTTAATTAACTTTTTGACAAATGGTTTACCATTTTTTGAAACATTTTTTATAGATTGTCATTTTTAAAACATTTTTGAAAAAAAATTAATTTTTTTCTATTTTCAATCATTATTATTTTTTAGTAAACACTAAAAATAATAAAGATTTACATACTTGAAAAACAGTTTAACAACTATTACTTATGACTAATGTATTTAGTAATATTTTTATTTATATGAGGTTAGGTTGCAAAGTTGCAGTTCACATCAATGGTACGGTATTAGTAATTATCTTATAGACAGATTTCATCAACAAATTATTGTTAATTAGCGAAGTCGAATGCGAGTTAAAATAAATTTAAAATAATTAAATGAGATAATACTTTGGTTGATTAATACTACCTATACAGTTATTGTGTAGGAAAATATTTACTAAGAAAATCATAATTTGTTTTCAATAAAATATATAAATTTTTGAAAAACATTTAAAATAGATATACGTATTATGCTTTACAATTAAAAATATGAAAAATACAATTTTTCTACAGAAATATTGGGTTTAGATTTAAATTCATAGCTGAACTATTGGCTTTATCAATTATTAATATAAATAATAATAATATGCAAATTCATAAAACATCTGACCAAATATTTAAGCAGTTGACAACTACTATTGCTTTTTGTCTTAACTGAAACCGCAATCTCAAGGACGACAATTCTATGTACACGGTATGAAATAAATTTATTGTTTTGACTGTTATAATTTATAACACGTAATTCTATAGCGTTGTTTATTATAGATTCTTATTACAATTGTACATTAGAACTTGCGTGACGTTAAAAAGCAAAATTCAGTTCAAAAATCTAAACATAAACAAATGTCTAATGTTGTTTTTTATGAAAAAAAAATAGTTCCGCTTTAATAAAATTGAATGAATAAAAGCATTAAATTTCTAAAAAAAATAAAATAAAAAGCCAACTTTAATTTCCAGTTAAATCGTTTCCCATATTATGTATGCACATATGTTTGCAAGGTAATATGAATTTTAACTCATCTGTGTCATTGTGCCTTAATCTTACAGCTGTGATTCGACGCAAAGCCGTCATATCGTATTACTAGCTACAATAATAATAATAATAATATTATGATCATTGTTTGATTGGAAGTAGATCATTGTCTGTTTATAATATATTATGTCTGTATGTGTTTCAGAATGAATGATTGAGAAAAGAAAAAAAAAACAATAGAAAATCTCTTAACGATTGAAAAGAAAAAAAGGTAAATATTGTCGTTTATAGTATTATATCATCGAAACAGAAAAATGTTTGTCCCGGAGTAATGTACCACACATCAATATATTAACATAACGTCCACCGAATGAAATCGTTCATGGGATCGTGTGTTTTCAAAAGTTGATAGAACACGAATTTCAGTAATCAAAAAGGAAACGAAAATGATAATATTTATATTTATTAAATATTGTTGTATACCACAGACAAATTATCTAAACGCTAATAAACGTCATAAGATTCCGAAATTTCTTGAAGTTAACATTTTACCTGTGTATCTATATTATTATTATTATAGTATAAGACATGCTAAGTACCTCAGCATTAAAGTAATTGAAAATATACTTGACTTCAATAAGTTGATGTTTACACTGAATTGTACGTAACAATGTGCATTTAATAGGTCGTACATTAGTGTAATTCCAACTGTATGATATTAGCGATGTGTATGGTGGTTGTGGAGTGTGGGGCATGTTCGTGAATTTACGCACATTTTGATAGGTCACTGTGTGTACGTTTTTCGTAAGATCCATGGATTTCGATGTCCTCTGTATATATAATAGCCAAATTCGCTGAATGTACTGCCCATGTCGACGTATTGATCATTTTACTATATATATATATATATTATAATATCGGGACTTGCTTTTCCTAGCATGACCGTCAGATGTTATGCGCAACCGTTTCCCCGGAGATCGGCTTTTTGGAGTTATGCCACCGCCAGTACTACAACCTCCAACCATCGCTACCACCTAAATACGTGTTCTTAGTTTGCGGAATTCCATGGTTGTATCATTAAAATAACAACAATAACAACAACAACAACAACAACAACAACAACAACAACAACAATAATAATAATCACTAGTTCTTCGCAGTGTGTTAAATACTTGTTATATCGGAAAGTTATTTTGAATTTCGCCAAATATCTATGTATCGTAATATTTCTGCATCTACTCGTATAGTATTGATGCATTAATTACTTATTTAAATTTTAACAACTTGACTCGTTTAAAAGTGACTCATACCAATGAAGTAATTTATTATATCTCTTAGATATTAAAAATAATACATTAAATTAAAATATTTATGTTTTTACATATACAATAAATTATCTATCACCATGATTAAAATTTAATTTTTGTTTTGTGTAATATTGTTACCACTTTTTGTAAAACTATTTTGATTAATGATAAATCAATACATATTTCTTAATTTGATGATTTGATATACGTAAATATGTAATTGCCATATCGTATACTTGAAAATTAGATATTTCGGATTTGTTTTAAGACATTAAAGAAGTAACTTGTGATGACATAAACACCTTTTTTTTTAAATATGAAACCTTATTTTTATTTTAAAATTTAATTTTTTGAATATGTAATTAAAAACAATATAATAAGCATTTAAATTAAAATTAAATTGAATAGTTATCAAATTATTAAACTATTTATATTATTAAAAACTAAAGAACTGAATTCTTAATAATGGTTCAACATAAAATATTAAAATAATACTCGTAATATTTAGTCTCATACTTAAAATAATCAGATAATTTTTACATAATATGTAAAAACATGCTGTTATATTTTCTACTTAAAAAATATTTATTCGAAAATCGTAATACTCACTAGAAAAAAAATTTTTAATCTATACAGAATATTTTTAAATTAGATACAAAAAACCATAATAACTATGGTTTTAAAATTTAATTGAAATTTTGAAAATCAGAATTTGATTAAATTAAAAAAAGGTTTAGGTGAACCATTACTGCTGTCTTCAAGGTGATCACCGTTCGGCGTCAATCACCATTAAATGCATTTTATTATAATGCATTTGTAATACTTAGGTATACTATAACAATATAGATTGTCTAAATATTTTCTTCAAAAAACATGCAAAATAATACATTATTCATATAAATCACGGCAATTGAACGATCTTCAATCAGTTTAATCAATTCTTATTTTTATTGGTACCACTTAGCTATATCATATTTAAAATATGTTATATCTTGATTATGTGCATTCATTAATTCGAATTAACCTGATTCGTATTGAATCAATTTGTATTTAAGTACAAGTATAGATGCACGTCTAATACTATATTAGTATAATACACTTCCACCAAACCAGTTCACGTTGCAACGTTTACATGCACAGTTTAAACCGATTTACCTTAATTCGAATTAATAATTAATTATTCTTATTATATCTACGTTGCAATCCTGATTTGGTTGTTATAATGTATACTGTAGTGTGATACGTTTACATGCATCTTGTACACCAGTAGTTATTTCCAATGTGCATTTCAAATGTGAATTAAACCGTCTTAGGTAAACCGAATTAACAGCCGTTTGCGTGCATTTAACTCCAAGAGTTAACTAATTCGAATTGAGTTAAATTAGTTTTAGCTTTGTATGTAAGCGTAGTTATATACATATTGTTTTTCTTAAACTTAAAAATGTATTTCGAGCCATATTTGGTAAAAATGCATCGACGACTACATACTATTATATTATAATAACGACGTTTTTACCAGTGTTATGTATAACTCAAGGTTTCATATTATTATAAATTCAATGCTGCCGAACTCAAACCGCAGCAACTATAATGTTGTAAAGACTGTTGCTTTAATCCAAATTTTATTATGTTATTAGCAGTAATGGACGCCATGTACCGGGCGCGCTGAACAGTTCATTAAGTATACTATGTGGGCACCAATGTCTGTGTTTATATTTATTAATATAATTTTCCCAAATTTATGATTATATAATACTATTACGACTAAGTCGTTCGAGTGTCTATTGCGTGCCACGTATATACCTAGTTGGTATTATTCGTCATGGTATTTCAAGCTTCAGCTTTCGATCGCGTCCCAAACAGTTAATAATTCATCGTACATTTGTACCTACAGATACATCAAATGAAGAACTCCCCGAAAAGAACATTCGATTCTCCTCACCACAGTTATCGTTGTATGACACGCGTCCATCATATTATAGAATATTCTCTCTAGTTTTAATTATAATATAAATTCGCTTTGAGTAGCGTGATATAAGGTGGTTAGTTCAATAGAAGCAAATAATGAACCTCTTTTACTCCGTACCTGCAGATATATGATACGTGCCAGGCGTAAACAATCATATGACGGGCGCTCAAGTCACGTTTTAAAACAGGATGTGATTTGTGTATAAATCATTTAAACATTTGAAATAGTTACCAGAAGCAGCAGTTTTCGAGATCCTTGAGCTTGAATATTAGCTAGATCGTGTAGTTGTGTGGAACGTCTTAAAGTCCGTCATAGTCAAGATCAGTCTTGTCGGAGGATATTATAGAGAATCAGACGACAATATGGGAGAAAGATCTAAGAATGATATATACCTAGAATGATATCATATTAAGAGATGTGCATAGATAAGTGGCGTAATATTGCAGTAAACACCATAATACTACATGAGAGAAGTTATTCAAGAAATAAGAATGGTTATAGATGTTAAATATGTCTATATTAACACCGGTGAACTTGCAAAGATATAGGTATCCACAAGAAGTAGGTGCAATATAAAATAACTGTCACGGAATCGTTCCATTTTTCACCCTGGGAAATTTTAAAAATCGGCCGAGAACTTAGTATTTTTGTAATTTAGAATAAACTAACAAAACAATTACTAAACTTTATAAAAAAATAAATGAATAAATAAATAAAATAAAATGATCTGATTAATTTTAAAATAATAAATATATTTTATACCTTTGAAACAATACATTTGTATATGAAATGAACCAAAAAAGTATTTAAAATCACTTTCAGACCACAATAATTATAACCAAATAATATTATTAATTATAAATATTATATTATGCTGTGTCTCATTTAAATTATAGACAATATAATATATCATATACAGATACGGAGTGTTATGTAAAAAATTTTCTTCAAGTTTGAAACCATATAGAATTACCGTATAAAAGTATAATTTTTTAACTCGTTTGTATTTTAATCTAAAGACAGCTCGTTGAAAAAATAATGGTATTGCGATGACCTAAAAATAAATTGTAATATTATTTTTTCCGCAGGTTATTCTTTGTGATAATTATAATAATATAGTCTTACATGCCTCTCGGTTATAATATTATGTGTTCCATATGTGAATTCGAGAAATTTCATTTGTACGTATCGTGGGCGAGTAAAGGTAGAGTGTACTATATATATATATATATATATATATATATATATATATATGTATATATGTATGTATGTATGTATGTATGTATGTATATAAATATAGCATAAGTATCGTGACGGTGTACTCTGGTAGAATAAAATTAATAACATATTCCTAGAAGTCTTTTAAAATTGTCTGTTTACCCGAGAAATTCTTTGAGAGTATGAGAGTCTAGAAGAAAATAATAGTACTATACTGTATTCATAATTATTTGTCCTCTTTGCAGTAGCCTGCCGTTAAAGGACTTGTAGTACAAGTGGCTTAAATGTACATATCAATTATAAATATATTTTATTTGTATTTCCTTACTATATTATAACATAAAATCAATAATTAAGTTTATATTTATTATTATTTTAAAAGTATTTATTAATGCCAATTATTATGTGTCTTCTTATCCCATGATATTATCCCTTTAACGTGTCAACAATGTAATAATCGGAAACGCTAAGATCGCCAGACAAAATTGACTTAGAATTTTAATAGTGGTAAAATATTGGGAAATCGATCAGCATTTTGACATGGTGAGATTAAATTTCAAAAAGTCCATCAAAAAAAATTACAAATTAAGTACCTATGTTTGGTTATATATTGTTTTGGAAAGAGTCAGACACCGCACGGATAAATCGATTAAAGTTCAATTACGATGAAGTTAAATGAAAAATGTGGTTAATAAAAAATATAACTTATTAAAATGATCGAAATTAATAAATGTTTTAGAAGTTGTTTTACGAGATATTTATGACTTCGGTCCGGGAGGAGGGGGGTGAATAATTTAGAACACGTTGCGTCCCCTGTTATGGAGTTTCAATAATAAGCCAATTTATCATCCGGGATCAAATTGCTCGTAAACAAATTTATTTAAATGCGCCAGTTGTAGTTAAAATCTGAAAGAATTAATATTCATAATTTACTTATTATACCCACTTCTTTTAAAAAAAAAAAGTAAATACAATTTGAAAACTAAATAGACTGTTTTTATTTATAAGTCCTGCAGTTTTCTAAAACTTATGTACAACATAAGAAAGCACTTTCTGTTAGAAAAACATTTCGAAAAAATGTTCTACCCGAAGCTATTGTTCAATTTGTCTCTCTACTGCCTTTCTATTGGTACTGCCTGCAAATTTAAAATATACACTGCTGAAAAACTTCACTCACACCGCGAAATTCGAATCATGCGTGGCTGCGACGTTTTTAACCTTTCGTCTGGCGAAATCAATATTTTACTGAAATAGATATTTGTTGTTCTGAGTTCGGGAACACTATCCGTATAATATTGTGATGTGAAATCCATTTTTAAGTTCTAGTTTCTAGAAGGAAACACGTGTTCATAATTATAAAACACAATACAGGTTTGATGTTTCCTTGAACTAGATGCTTTTAGGCGAAATAGATATTTAACATCTCAAAGCGTATTGGGCAACGAATTTATTTATATATTTTTTAGATAGGTTAAAACTAATTGTTGTTGTTTAGAGCAAATACAACTAGATAATACCATACAATCCATACAATTACACAGAATTTAATAATTCGTTTTAAACTTTTTAACTTAATTTGTTAATGTCCAATACATTAAAAATGTGTAATACTTAACTTGATCTAGTTAATTAGAAAAATTTAGGTATGTAAAGTTAAAATCATGTTTATACGTATCTATAATAATTGATGTGGTTAAATTTTTAATTCAAACTAATACTTTTGTTTAATCACGCAGTACACAATGGTTAAAATGATTAAAAATAAACATTCAAATATATATAGGTACTAAAATATTATATATTATATATTTTTATTTAATTAGTTAATAAAAACCTGTGATTTCCTACTTCAGTATGCAATAATAATAAATAAGTGGCTTAGTGTGGCGTGTTGGCTGCTGCCAGTCGCGGAATAAGACTGAAAGTAAGCAACGGCCACAGCTACTAGTTCCTGGATGGGTGACCACCCGAGTTCATAGTGGTTAAAAACCTTGCCACATATACACGTGTTTGCTATCAACCGTAACAACCATAACAATCGTAAAAACAACCTACCTGTACCAACTTTACTTCTACTAACAGTGCATAACCCCTACAACAGCTAATAGCCCTAGTCGCCGGGCTTAAGTTCAATACAAAATAAATTATAATAAGTAAAAGGATTATTTTTTAACAGAACAGCTTGTTATTATTTTGCAAACAGTGAAATTGCAAAATGACTATGTGTTATGTCATCCAAGTATTGCTAATAAAATAATAATTAATAGTAAGTTAATATTTTTAGTCATATTAACTTTAAACTTTTAAAATTAAATATCTATTATCAGAGATCCTGTCAAATATTAGTATAAATGAAAGGAATCGCATAAATATTCAATAACATATAGAGAGACATGATACGTCATAAATTTATCTTCACATCACCCCAAAAAATGTCCAATACATTACAGTTATTTAGAAAAATAAAATGAAACAAATATCATTAAGTATATTTATAACATGTTACAGTTATAATACACTACAATAATATATATATATATTTATTATTTTTTTTATTTTTTTTTTTTTGTAAAAAGGTTCAAATAATTATCCCATCCAATTTTCTTGAACAGTTTGATATGAATGGTTTTATCGGTAGAAAAATATATCCATTACTATGTTTATAGCTTATCTATAGTTCTGAGTTTAAAAATTAAGTTATATTATATTATCCAATAAACAACAGTTACAATATTTATTTTATTTATATATATATTAATGTTTTGTCTTAAAATATACAGATGTTACGTATAACTAACTTAAAAATATTATTTTCAAAAACATTTGTGTAGGTTACCTATATAAGGTACTTTCCAGTTACATAACTATTAACAAATAATTTAAAGTTTGTGATGTTGATATAGTTTAATAAACTAAATTTATTTGTTTTCAATATCTTGCTATCTTTCGTCAAAGAATAAAAAAAAAAATCACTGTATTTTTTTAAAAGAATACAAATATTAGAAGAGCAATAGTTAATATTTCAAAAACTAAAGTAATATAGATAACAAAAAGCGCTTGATTGGTATGAAGAGAATTCATTTTTTTTTTTTGTCCATGGGTATATACAATTATATAAACAAATAGACAATTATATTTGTATGTAGATTTTAAATAGAAGACACCAGTTAATTAAGACTGCCGTGACTTAATCAGGACAAACTGACTCGCGCTCCGATGTGTCCCGATAAATCGTAGTCTATTGTAATTAAGTGTAAGTTTATTCGGTGCAAACGAATTATATCCCAAAATCCCCTTTTCATGCCAATTGCGTCCGATATAAATAAATTATTTTTCTCGCCATTTAATACATACTTAGGACTGTCAATAGCAACATTAAATAAATATTATAAATATTATATTGCTAAAGGTAAGTTAAATATATTGTTTTTTATCATTTTGTAATTATGTACTTAAAAAATAATTTTTTTTTCGTCGTTAAATATAAAAATAAAAGAATAGATAAAAAAATTAGTAAAAATATAAGTTAAATGTGTAAGATATATAATAAGCCTATTTATTATTTTAGTACTCGTAGTACTCATATTATAGAAATATCGATTATTGATTGAGATTATCAAAAGTATATCAGATAATCAGGACGCAAATAGTATATTAGAAATCGCAATTTTTATATCGGGAAGGCAATTTGTATGTAGTCTGTTTATTATGTTTTTTTACACACACCAAACATTTATTCTGAACCGATGTGTTTGATTGAATTTAGATTTAATTTACCTATAGTCTAACCAAAATTTTGTTTTGTAATTTTACAATATTTGTTCAATTGTGCTGATAGCTGCGCCATTGTTTTTTTTTTTTTTTTCATAACATAAAACCGCGCCGAGTAAAACTGTTAATAATGTAAAAAGTTTTACCATAAAATGGAGTTATTTTTAAGATTCCTAGACTTGTAATTGAATCGTACCTTGATGTTCCTATGTTAATTTATTACTGCAAAGATGGATGATAGACAACCAACTATTAAGCATTGTCACTGTGGTCATCGCAGATATAGTACATTAACTTGCCAAAAGAGTGAAAGAGATCATTCATTTTACTATAAACCGTCAACATTTAAATACAAATATATAATTAAACTAAAATGTTATAAATAATATACAGTTTTTTTTCTGATTTACATTAGTTATTTATTATTATATACCCGTTAAATTATGAAAAATAATGCAATTAAATAATATTACTAACACGCAAAATAAAATAAAACTTTTAGAAAATTAACAATATTTATGTTTAGAAAAACAATTAGAGTTTAATAAAATTGTACATTTTTACATTACCATAAAACAGGAGTTTAAATTGGCATAAGACATTAAACGCTTTTATGGCTCATTTTATAAGTAATTTTTGTGGTATGTTTTAACGTAAATTAAGTGTAAGAATGTGTAGAATAGAATGAAATTTTAAAAATAACTAAAACCAATTAAAGTGAAAAAATCAATTTGGTTCAGTAAAATGCCATTTCCAAAAAAACTTTGTGCTAAGTGCGTTCTTACATTAATTGACATCCTATGATATAAATACTTCAAAAATTAGGTAAAAGTTGTGAAAGTGTTTGGGAATTATCTAATACAAATTAAATAACCTTCACATTTGACGCCATATTTATATTATATTTATTTCAAAAGAAAATATTTTAATGAGATTTGATACAGTAATACGATATGTTGTTTTTATTTTTAAACTCTCAGATTTTAATATGAATTAAGATGCACGTGATCACGTGTTTTTTGTTCTTGTGTAATAATTGTAATTTAATATTAAAAACTATGTATATGTATTAGCAATTTTCGTAAAAAGCTAAAAATAACTATATCTACTATTCTAAAATTTAATTTTTCATAAGCAGTTTTATTGTAAAAAAACAGAATGTATAAAGCAAATGCTTTGTATCAAAAATAAATAAATGATTTCCGATCACCGCTGTGTAGAAACTAGATACCATCGGAATATCATACATTCATTGAAAATAAAGTTCTACGTGTATTAATTAACAAAAAAAATGTTCGTGAAATAAATTAATAAGTGAACTTTAATTCCAATTTAGCATGTACACGTGAATTTAATTACGCTTTTTTTATCTATATAACAATGATTATTAAGTTAAAATATAAATAAGTAAAAGAAATATTTAAATAATTAAAATCGTGTAACATAACCTTGGCCAAACGTCCTCTGTCGCTCTTTCCATACTCGAATTCGAGAATTTGGTTCAAAATATTATTGTAAATGTACTTGTAATTTACAAATAACCGTACACGCACTACTACATACATAATTTAACTTACACACTTACACGATGTTAAATGTGAATTTTACCCTCTTCTTTGACAAAAACCCTCTTAAACAAATTGCAAGTTGTACTATTTTGTATGTAAGTTCACCTCTATTTTTTTAAGTTTACCATTTCGAAGTCATCTATGAAATTAGATTCAAGCAGGCAGTCCTTCTACAAAATTTACAGACAAATTGTAAGTTAAAGATAATGCATTTAGAGATTGAACTTACAATTTTTTCTGAGACCTTTATGTAATTCTACTATAGTCGGGACGGAAGTTCGATTATCATAATTTGTACGTGACACAAGATATCTATGATGTGCGACACTGTCCGGTTTCAACTATCAGATCGTTGTTAGCGCTGGACAATTATTAACTTGAAAAATTAGATAGATAAAATATTTTTTTAAAACAATAATTTTGAGATTTCATATTATGTGTAGACTCTCGGGTGACGTGTATAAGTCTAGCGACTTTAAGGGCGTGTGTGTAGGTTATGGGTGCATGAGTCTTCGGGCCGATATATGCAGATATTATTCAGGTGGGATTGAACCCATCTACAAAGTACCTAAATAATAATATAATCTCTGCGTTACACGACCGCTTGGTTGAGGTCGAACAAATTTAGTTTACCATAATATCCATAATACCTATAAGCGATACATGCGATGTCTCTCCACTGCGTTTCTACTACCCGTGTGGATATAGCAGGTGTATAATATTATTGCTGTGTTATAATATACAAAATTATATTTACTAAGTATGCTCACGATCAACTTTTCTTCTATAGCAATAAATTAATTTAAATTTTGATTTCGATTTTTAAGTAAGTATCTGTTATTTTTAAGATCATCATTTGAAGTATTTAGGTTTTCACGATATTATTAAATATAATTTTTCAACTAATACTTCACTAATTATGGTGTATCTAAATTAGAATTCCAAACCAATAATTTATGACTAATTTAAATTTTCATTCTTACTAGATATTACACAAGAATCTAGTCCTATGATAAAATTTTATAAATATATAGAAGCTTTGATTATTTCAAAAATATTGGAACTAATCACGTTTAAATATTCTCATATTTAATTAGATAATTACATAAATAATTTTTAAAAGTTCTACAATATTATAATTACAACTTATAAACAATAGACTAAATAATAAATCATTTTAAATGTTGTCTATAATATATAAAGTATTACAATTCAAGAAAAATACTTATTGGAATAATTTTAATTTAAATACTATATACAGTTTTTCAAAAAAAAAAAATCTGTTTGATAATTTAAGTTTATTTTAAAAAAAAGGTGTTTTTTATTTGATAAAAATATGTATAATAAGTATGTATAAATATTATATTATAGTATACTTTAAAATTCTAGAAATTATTACTTAACCTAATTCATTATTAGTGGTTAAATAACAAAAATACCATCTAACACGTCCATGCTTTATCGATTTCTTCAATTTAAATTGTACCTATACAATTACTTCAATATTTCTTTGAAATAATATCGTCTACATAAATTGTTTGAGTTTAAGTGAATCATAAAACACAATTTATTTATCTATAGTATTTTTCAAAATTATAATTTAAAACCATCAACGAAAAAAGAAAAAGAAAATAATATTTAATTCAAACAATAAAATAGCTTACTCATACTTATATCAAACGTAAAATTTAAAACATTTCAAAGATATTTACTATATTTTTTTTGTGGCTTTAATGCAATTTCAATATTATATTTTGATGTTTTATTGTAACATTTGGAACATGTGCGCAGCACTGTATATATTAATTCGTACTTATCTAAGAAATAAAAATAACAGTATAATTGTATACGCTCAAACACTGTTCTTCTATTTTTTTATTTTTACGTTTAAATTTTGTAGGTCAAATTGGGGCAAAAAAAAATATGACCAAACATGTAGAACAAAGTATAGTTACTCATACCTAAAAAATCGATCAAAATAGCAACCTACACAGAACATATTAAATGTTTTTTTTTTTTTTTTTAACTATATAACTATTAATTGTTTGGTAAAAAAAAAAAATCAATTGTTTGTGTCCTAAACTACCACAGATTTATTTTAATATTGAATTTAAATTTATCAGTTACTTATAGAAAATGATATGTTTTAACAAAATATCGCTTGTAATTGAAGAGGTCAAAATTCGTAAATATTATATATAGTTTCTCGTAATTCATAAGATTACTATAATATAATTGTATATTAACATCACTCATATAATTATTATTAGTTTACAAACAATTTACAAAAAAATCACAATTAGTGATTTATGGCCAACTAGTTGGTCAAATCTTTATTGACGTATGTATACTAAAAAGTTTAAACGATAACGATTTTTAACATTATTAATATAATTCTAAGTAGTAAGTGGTTTTGGTTTAAAAACAATATCTGCTCTTTGACTGTTGTCCAAATCACACGTAAAAGTTAAGTAAGTAACACTTATCTATTTTTTTTTTTTTTAAGAATCACTCAATTAAATAAATTGTGAATGAAATCAAAAAAAATCTTTCAATCTCAAATCTACAAAAAATGGGTAAATAATTAGAATTATTTATTTACGATGTCTGCAATAATAATTGTTTACGCTTCCTAGCATAGTTGGTAGCAGCCATCTATTATAATTCGACTCAAATTTCGACAACGGTAATACACAATACATTGTAGTATTATAAACACTACTTACACGAAAAATAATACAAACTTCACTTTATCCAGGATCTAGTCACATAAAAATTGTATCAAATAATATTATCGATAGTACTATTGAAATAGATACAGGTAATTTTAGAATTAATTCTAGTAAACACGGATATAAAAGGAGTCACTTATCTGACAAGCATTCTGAAAATCATATCACAAAATTGATAGCAAAAAGTATATTTTCAACGAAAAATATGTATTAGTGCCTCACTGTAGATAATACTACTGGTATAGTGTATACACTTCAACACCCATAAAATGAACCCTGTGAAGATAATATTGAGCTCATGAAACCTTCACTATCAATTAAAATTCATGGGGTACTCGATTTTGTGTTTTTCGCAAAGATAGTCTTGAATTTTTTAGCTCAAAAATCCTAACCTAACCTAATTAATAATTGACAACAAAAATAGTAGTAAATATTAAGAAAAAAAAGTAATTTTATTGGAAAGGGATATTTATTGAATGAAAAGAAATTTTTAATACCTAATTAAAAATATAATTAAGTATACCTATTTAAAAAATTAAAAAATAATTTTGTTTTTTGAATAAATACATTATTAGTGAATAAAATACAGGTAAGCAACCATAAAAAGTTACCCTGTGTACACCAACAACGTTGATCTAGTTAGGTTAGTGTTTAAACTAGAAAAATAATAATTCAAAATCAAGTAAAAATAATATGATTATGATTATAATAGATTATAATTTTATTGCAACCTTGTTGAAGCTTAAATTTGGTGGTTGTTTTAATAGGATATTGTCTTACAAATGTAACAATATTTGTTTTAAAATATTCTTTTAGTAGGAACTTTTAAATAAAATGTTTTTGATTTATACTGTTAATGACATTTTTTTTTTTCATAATTTTATTTTTTATGTATTGACCAATTTGTTTTTGTTTTTTTATGAGTAAAAATTATCATATTAAAATGTAACATTTTTTAAAATATTTTAAATTTAAATATATTAATCTATTTTATAATTTAGAAAGTGCGTATCTAACGTTATATGACTAGAAAATGTTAAAACATGTATTCACTATGATAAATTAATTAAAATTAAAGAGAAATAAATTATTTTTATTTGCATTTTAATGTAATACACGAAGGGTTTTAAAAGTTTTGTATTTAAATAACAAACATTTTCAACAAAAACTTTCAGGAACTTAAAAAAAAAAAGCATAACAATGAAATGTGTACCTATTAATAAATTATCATACGAAAGAATACTATAATAATAATTTAAAATCAACGGATAAACGTGCTAATATGTTTAAGATTTTAAATTTGTAAAGAACTTAAAATAAATTCAAAAACCCGTTCAAACCATTTAGTAGAACCTTGAAAATTGTCGAATTTCAAATTCCATTAACATCCCCAACCACATATTATTTATTTAATATGGGAATTAATTTTTTACTGAACGCATTTAAACTAATATACATTTTTTTATATTAACTTAGCTAATGTGGTCAATATTTATTGTTTATGGAATAGGAATAATTTTTAATTGTATAAACAGCAATAACTGACTAATGATTAAATATCAATTGTTGTCGATTAGTTGACCAATAAAAACCAATTAAAATAATTAAATGGTAAGAATACATCATTATCGGCATTATATTAAATATATAGAAATAATGATAATAATAATAATATAATAACAGTAATTAGAACAATTAAAAATGTAAATAAAAACCAAACAAGCAGCTATTGTTAATTATTAGAATACATTATGTTGGTATAATATTTTAAATTATATGATTTTCTCGATATTACAAATCTTCATTATCTACTTCAATTTTCGCGAAAATATTGTTCAATAATAAACTATATATTAGTTAATTATTTCCATCCACAAATATAATGCATGCCATATTATACAGTAGACAATTATTATAGTTTTAATTCAATTGGAATATTTACATCTGGTAAATAAGTATTCATCAGCATAGTAAAACATTAAATGTTTGATAAATTTTGTCAAACGGTGATGGGACGCATGTAATAAATATTCACAAGCCATACTTGTGTGTATTTATTTTTATTTTATTTTTTGTTTGTTTGTAACTTTTTCGAGATTTTTAAAATGTCATACTTTCTCATTCACGCGGAAGTCGTTGTATTTACGAGATTTAAATAAATGGCGGGTGGTGTGTACATACATCGCACAGTAATGTAGGATTAAGGGATGTATGAGTTGACATACAACTATACAGCGTTAGGAGTAAAAAAATGCATCTTGAGTTGCTTATGGCAATAGAAGCTATAGAGAACAATGTTGGGGTTAATGTAAATCCGAAAAATATATATATATATATATATAAGTACATACATAATTTAGACTACTCAATTCATGAATTTAAAATTCAGATTATAAGATAAAATAATTGTCTTTTAAAAAATTATAAGGTACTGTCGATAAAAAAACAGTGATGTTCCTATTATTAAAATAATTGACCACAAGTTACAACTGTCCAAATGCATAAAATGCATTAAATATTAATGTTTGTTATATCTACTGGTATTATATATTATTAGTTATTACATAATATTTATTTCAAAAATCCAAGATGAAAATATTTTAGATATCTGGATTCAAACTAATCATTTCGTTCGAATTATCTAGGATTAAGGATATATTTTATTCCTGAAAAAATTCCAAAGATCTACGATGCGTTTTGTAAATTATTTTTTGCGCAGAACGATCTTGAATTGTGTTAGAACAATATACTATCTTGGTTGTTTTACAATATTACTATATGAACCTAATTTTGAAAACAACATATCGATGTGCTAAATTTGACACTCAAATGTACATCACAGTATAACAGATGTCAAACAAACAAGTAGATCAATAATACAAATTTAAATAAATTGTATGATAATACACTAATTTTATTTTATAAAACGTAATTTAAAAAAAAACTCAAATTCTTAGTATATTATGTGATTTGTTTTGTGTAGTAAACGCACCTAATTCAAATGCATATTATTATACTTTATCAAACACCGCATTATAATTACCTAGCATTATTCTATTGGAAGTGTGTATATTTATACACGTATATTTGCCATATTAAGACATTACTCTTGAGCATTATCCTTGGTGATCCAAAAGTTTTCACATGCCTAAGATTTTAACCTCTATATTGTTTGATAACTACTTAATACATGATCGATCATTCGTTGTGTGTCGAACCTATGAGTCATTACAAAACTTACATTTATACTTAAATATATACTTATCGGTTTAAATAAAAAAATAAATGCAAGTATGAAATACTTTGTTGACAATTATAATAATTAATAACAAATGATTATGGAAATTCACCAAAAACGCTTAATTCGATACTGACAGTTTTTTTTCTATACTTTTAAATGGAAAAAAAAATTAAACCACGGACAATTGGTACTATTGTAGATAGTAACAATATAGTCATTATAGCGAACAATTAGTATTATTTCATGTAGAAAAAAAAATTTTAATTATAATATTCTACATTCTAATAGGTAAGTACAAGTAATCTTGTAATTTTTTTATAATTATCTTATAGAAATAAATAAATAAATAATAATTATTTATATCATAATATAAGTACATTATATTATTAAAAATACTTAAAATTATTGGTTTTTAGAGATTATGAATGTCTAAGAACAATTGTGAGTTATAATATAAAACTAATAACGATGTTATTTCATTTCTTTGCTTATTATTACCATGCATTTTTATTTTACCTAATATAATAATAAAATTAATATTTATTGGTCATCTGTAGATATATTTACGTATAATTACAATAAAATAACAGCGAGTTTAACGGGCCAACTCACTTCTGAAAAAAATCTCTTATTAGTGAATTGGACTAGGTACTAATAAAAATAATAATAAATAATTAAGATAATAATATAAACATCAAAAACAAAAGATAAAAATAAAATAGGTTATTATAATAATTTAAGTAGAAATCAAATGCATTTCAACGAAGTTCACAATATGTAAAAAGTGATCTTAAATGTTCGTATTATTATTTAACCATATTTTAACACACTTATTGTATTTTATTCATAATTTAAGATATGAGACAAGACTCTATTTAATAGCTCAATACCTACTTTGGTAAAAACATAGGTTTAATCTTAGCATTCTACTATCGTTTATTCGTGTATTTTAGTACCTATGCTGGTTTTAATTTAATTAGATTAAATTTATATAATAAAAAGCGTTTTTTTTTTTTTTTTTTAAATAATTTTTGTACAGAGAGTGCATTAGATTCTTTAAAAAGTTAGAAATCAGAAAGATGTGTTTTAGATTTATTTATTAAGTACCTATAATGTTTATAATGTTTCTTTTGTGCTTTTAGTATTTTATTTCTTACAGCAGCACCTAATCCTCCCTATACAGCTGTTATACTATATTAAAGAATCGTCTGGATTATAAAAATATAGATCATGCGTAGTGTTTGTATACTTAATAATTTATTTTAAGGACATACATATAAATAGTGTAATTTTCGTAATTTAATGATTATGGTACGCATCTGTACATTTTAAGTACTGGTCAATAATTAGGTATTCTTAGATATTTGGTATATTCTGTTCAATTAATAACATTGCATAAACAATTATTTATTTTACAATTTAAATTGTGATTTATTGATTTCATTAAAATTTGGTTGAGTTCTTTAATCTTATGTGAAGGCTATAAAGTTTGATTTAATATAATTCATTTTAAGATTATGTTTTAAAAGAGTACAGTTTTAAATATTTTTATCTGATCCCATCTTTTAAAATATATTTCCTTGTTTATTTTTACTGTAAAAAGTATCCGAAGTAAGTAAATCAAACAATAGACAGTACAAAGTGTCTATTTACTGTTTTTTTATTCATTGTACTAATAAAACAACGGCGATAAGAAATCTGAAAAAAATATTTGGAATATTTATAAAGTTTAAACGAGATTAGCCACCCCAATCTATCAAATTCCATTTCTTATAATTTTCTTTAATTTAATTTTAAATTGTAATAATATATTAATAAATGAGTAATAATAAATACATAAATAAAAAAAAATAAATAAAGATGGTAATATAATAGATAAATTATTATCTTTATTGCAATTTTATTTATTTTTTAATATTTCTTATCGCATACCTATAGTTTAGTTGATATGATGGAAAAATGTAAATTGTTTTAGTGAATTAATTACTTTTGTATCATAATTCACACACGTTTACATGATATTCTTTCATTCATTAAAGAAAGTGGCTTATATTAAACTCCTTAAAAACATTTTATATTGATCATATCTTTAGGTTAAAGGTTTATAAACGCTTCAAAATTGTATAAATTATGTACCTTTCTAAATGATAAGTATTTTCGTATTAATGATAATCATACATAAGCTATATGGAAACTTATGCGAGGTACAATATCAAAACTTTTATTCAAAGAAAAGGAGTATAATATAACTATAAAATATGAATTTATCTGATACAATTTTCTAATTCACAAGAGAGGTGCTTAGTCTAAAATTTGGAGACTTACAGAAGTAATATATATTTTTAATTCATTGAAATTTCAACATAATAAATCGTTTTTAATCTTCTATACAGTCTTTATTAATTTATTTTTGATAAACTATTCATAAATTATAATTAAACAAATTGAGTGTAGAATATAAAAATATGAATATTTAATATTGTGATAATTTACCTTCGAGAAGAATTTTTTTTTTTTAAAGAATTGTTGGACGGGTGCCAATAATATAAAATATATTCTTTAATGTATTATAAACCATAATATAATGAAATAAATAATACTATAATAAGGAAATATATGATAAAAAATCATATAAAACACGGAAAATACTGTGGCAGTCATAAAAAAATAAATGTACATCATAACAATCTTAAATGCTATAATATGGCTACTCGTGTGCCAATTAAACAAATATGTTTTGATGATATTATGTCAATTAAGTCATAGTAAAACCAACAAATGTTTGCGTGGAATTATTATAACTAAGAGTAGTAAAATATAAAAACGTTACACGGCATATTATTATGTAAGCAAGTCACAAGAGTGTGTGCTACGCATTCGTTTAACGGTGTGTGTATCCGTTGATCGCGCATCGAATAGGTAATTTCAGTATACCAGTATATAGGTGGCGTTCAAACAATTTGGGAAACGTTAAGAGAATTTATTATGAACAAGTTTGAAGTATGTATGTTTTATAGTTAAATGTATTTTTGTTCACATTATCATATAACCAATTGAGTGATTGAATAATCAGGGTCAATAATATCATTCTTATAAAATATTGTGGAAGTCGTGGACCATTGTTTTCTTTATTACTTTTTTTTTTTTTTTAATTTAATTTTTGTTTATTCATTCAATCTATATAGGTGTGTAATTTTAGTGCACAATTATTACACCTTACAAAAAAAATTATAATTTTAAATTGTTAAAACAAAATCTAATATTAACTATTCGTTTGATTAAAATGTTATATTAATGTAATATTTAAATTATGTTTGTATTTTATAATAACAATTTTTAAAAATCTGCAACTGATTTTCAAAAACGCATTGAATGCGATGACTTAAAATAACAAAAAAAAAAAAGTAAAAATACTTTTGAGAAATATAATATACATTTACCCAAGCCTGTCTTATATTATAGTAATCATACTATGGTATATTAAAATAAATTAATAATAAACAAGTTACACTTCCTAATATTTTCAATAATTTATTTTTTTTATAAGTTTTTATAATTTATATGCTTTGAACAGATTTATGGAATGGTTAATCGTTTTAATAAAACTGTATAGTTCTGTTTTCTTTATGTTTTTTTCACCATTTAGTTTACGTTTCTTTAAATTTGCTCTACCTCGTAACTATTTTAAATAGAAAACTAAATATATTTGATAGATCAAAAATTGTGTGTAACATATTTTTTTTTCTTGGCCAATCGTGAAATACTTGTATTTGTGCAGTGTCCGTATGAAATATTTGAGGTGTTTGGACACGAATCCGGAATAGACGTGCACGTGTGAGTGATTTTGTAGACATAAAATAACGCTTGTGAAAATGAACTTTTTGGCAGTATGATAATTCCTGGTATAATCGATGCTATTTTAGACGATATTTAGCAACGTACCACACTTTGTTTGAGTCGCGATTGCTACACCTGAAATGTGGAATGTTCATAGATTGAAAAAAAAAAATAGGTTAATATATTTGTGGGACTTGTACGCGAATCGAACTACACTTAATGATTAGTGTCATTGGTGTATTACAGACTTTTATGAGTACAAGAAAATGGGAGACTGTGTAGATCTTTAAATTGTCGTTAGAAAAACGTAGAGGGAAAAAACGTGTGCCTTATATTTCGGAAAGTAAACTCAAATAATCTCTTAAGAGCTGTAAAAATGAAAAGCAGAAAAAAATACAACACCCACAAATGGTGTAGGTTTTCTAACAGTCTAAGTTGGCTTCGAGCCCAGAGTGAAATAAAAGTCATTTTGGTAGACTTAATACGGACATCTTAACGTTTATAATATATAAATATATATATAGTTATGTGGGGGATACACTCTCCGATAAAGATAAGATTTTTGGATATTGTTCCAGAACACGCATTGCAACATAAATATTATGATTAGAACCTAACTAAAGTTTCATGATGAGATCACAACACGGTTATATTTTGAAAATCTATCTGTAATATATGTATATGATACAGCATAGTTTCTTTAAATAGAACGGAATTTCACATTATTACTTTCAATAACTAAGGTAATATTTTTATTATTTGAAACAAGTTATATTGAAAATATAAATATAATATTTCGAGAATAATTACATTTTTTAACAACCTACTTAAACGGAATTATAAATGATAATATTTCTGTTAACCGCGAGTTCATTATTTTAAACTTAAATTTCTTTGAAATAACTTGGCTTAAGTTATACATATATTACTTAAGAACCCAACATTTTTTTTGTTTAAAATTCCATACATATATATATTAAAATTGTCGTAATATACAGATAAGTAATTCCATTGTTATAAGTGAGAATTTCGATAATCTCCCTTTCTTTCCAAAGTTCTTAATTCATCATATAAATATAATTTATTGTTATTATTATATCTTTCGAATTTTCATCGTATAGTCTGCCAATGATTTCATTCTGTAGCCCAATTTAAAATCGCATGCTACAGTTATAAGCATATTTTTGCTATCATGGTGACCGTTAACCACGAAATATCATTCGCAGCTATCTTGTTCTGTATTTTTTATTATTACAAATACAATTGTGCACCGATTTTTTCATTTAAAAACGTGTTTATCAATAAAAGTAAGCTGTGCTCAAACAAATCAAGTATAACATTATTCATCTTAAGCTGTTTCTTTTTTCATGTCTAGTAACATAAAAATAATTAATTAGCTAATATCTCGTTATTTACGATGACCTCGCACGGCCGGTCCAGTCGATTGTCTTATCAACTTGTGATAATCGAATCAATTATGAATTAATCCACCAAGCCATATTAAAAATCTAAACCTCCCTTCATCATTCCAATAAGATAAACATAAATTAAAACAAATTAGCCATGTATACTCTAATGAAAAATATAATGTAAGCACTACTTCTAATATAAACCCTCAACCTAATAAATCTTTTGCTCAAGCACAACTCATCTGCTAAGTCAACCCCCTTCCTCCTCAATAAAAACCCTGGACACCTATCTCATTAAATGGCCTTCTTTCTTAACAACTTTCAAGTCACTATATGTCCCCCGATCTCTCTATTAACTAATCTCATAAAGAAACTAAATTAATGTTCTCTAAGAATGAAAAATAGACCAATTAATATCATTTATCAGTTCTCAATCATCCAATAAAACGCCAATGGATCAGCTCACAAAAAAACAAAACACATAGTATGCCTTCCTCTCAACAAATTACATCGATGTATTACTTATTATAACTTATAATAAGTTATAAGTGATGCTCACCTAATACCAAACTCCTACTTTCACATTTCTGGCTATTTAATACATTATCACTGTAACCATTCAACCATTTCGATGTTTCAGCCCCCGCAAATTCTACAATATTAATAAAATCAGTTATTATTTATTAAACAAACCATACTTCCACCAAAAAATGCTATACACACCACAATGATTTTTCTAAAACTGAGCCAAATCTCTACCACTATCTCATCAACTTGCTTTCACCCCAGTATAAAAATGAATAAAATTACGATGATTTCCTTCAATTTTTAACTTTATTGGAAATCACTTTCTTGTAGCAGATGATTTCAACTCTAAATAGCCCATTGGAGCTTTAGCCTTACTAACAATAGCAGTAAAATTCTCAAAAACCTTATACTAAACCACAATTTTAAAACAATATCTCATCTTAACCCTATATAGTAGTCTTTACATGCCAATATACATCCCGGAGTTAGATTTATTTATTACAATTATTTTCAGTTATATAAAATTCTCCACCACCAAATTTTCTGACCTCTGCTTCAATCAAACACCAATATTATTCACCCTAAACTTATTGTATTATTTTATATGTAGATCATAAATATATTTTATAAAAAAATAAAGAAAAATATATTTTAACTTTTGATTTTTCCTTTAAACATTAATTTGTATTGCTTAAAAAGTCAGTATACCCACACGCTTTGTATTTATCTAACTAACATAGAACATGAAAATATATCTAACTTTAGAAGAATTTGTTTTTTTTTTGATATTTTAATTTTAAAGCATATTATAAGTATTATAAATTTATAAATATCTATACACAGTATTAAGATAAAGTCAAGTCAAAATGATATAATATGTAACGTAGGTATATACTACGTATCTATTAAATTAACCTTTATTAAATATTATTGCTATGCATAATATGAAACGAATCTAATTAAATCAGTTAGCCTCGGAGTCACGTTCCATATGTCACGATCAGTGATGTATGACTGAGACTATTAAGATAATTTTTCAAACAATGTTTATTTTGAAATGATATAGGTCGACATTTTACCCAACTCACTACTAAGTAAACGCTATTAACTCTTTACACAGACATTATAATGTAAATCGTTATCTGAATAATTTTTGGATATGACTTGATGACAATTCATCGGTTTTTCGTTTATAAAACAAAAACACTCATATATATTGTCTATTTAGACACATTTTATTCAATTTATTTGGATCCTATAGACCGTGAACAACCTTAGCTGTAATATATTGTTATATACAAGGCGATACATCAGTGCTTGCTGATCATTCCAGTTTTTCTATATTAATGCATTTATTAAATGTTTGCACTTTGAAATTTTTAGTTTTAGTAGACAAGTGTGTTATTCTAAAATAATTAATTTTATTTAAACTGTTTAAGAAGCGATATGGATTCAATTAAATGCATTGTTAAAAACAAAAGGGCGAGAATGTAAGATACATTTTCCAATATAGAAAATATAACATATTAATACGGCATATTTAAAAGCTAAAAATAGACTACTCTGTACTTAACGATAGTTATAGCAATTGTTGCAGATGTGACGAAAGCTTAGTATTATGTCAGGACCATATCGTCAGCGAGAGGGCAAGAAGGACATTTTCACTCTCTTGAGCTATCTAACTATTTCCTCATCTTTAAATTTAAAATGTATATAGTTTATGTAATAAGACACACAAGAGATGTCTTATGGCAGAATGAATAATGCGCTAACATTTTTTAAATAAATAGTATTACATATATGAGAACTTTCATCATATTCTGTTAAATTTCATCTGCAGTAATATTAAAAAAATGATAGCTGCAAGTTTACAAACTACCCAGAGAATATTGATCTACAAAACCGTTCGTAAATATAAACGATTTTTTCTTCACGATATCCATTTATTGTCCTTTTAACAAGATAGCGGGACTGGTATTTTTATATTTGTTTAAAACACCTATAAGTTACACTTAAAATAATTTAAAACAAACAATATAATTTTGGACGTCGATTAACCAGTGAACAGTTATCACTTATCACGTATGCCACTTCATAAATTATAAAAATGATACCGGTATATATAAGAAAATAAATAAATATCATTAAATATAATAAATATCAGGTATATATCAGTGATATAATTGTAATCTTTAATAGATGTAATTTTTAATATTCTCTTAACACGTTAAATTCGATTTGCTTCTCCGCAAGATTTGATTTGTTAGGAGCCTGTATTATATGGACGATGTTAATTATATTATTATAGTTGTTTACATGCTAAACGGTACACCTGAAACACTGGGCGACTTACCAACTTATATGTGATATATAAGCTACTTTGTAAATAATAAATATATATATATATAAATTTTACTACAATGATTAATCAAAAGGGTTGCCGACACGACGACTTTCGACACTATTTCTCTTTAGCAGAAAATAATAATATTATTATTATAATTATTAATATAGCTATTATATTATATTATAATCATCGTTGTTCTCCGAAACATGGTCGCTTATAATTATCATTAATATTATTAAATATATAATAATAATAACTATTATTATATTACCATTATGCTTACGATTATGATGAATACGTATACTCGGTAATAGCAATAAATTAAAGACCACTAAAAATTTTATGTTGCAAAATAGTCGAATTTGCCTTAATTCTAGAACTGATTAAGTCCAATAGTATAATTCTAATTTCTATAATGATAAAACGTACATTACATGTTTCCTGATTAAGGTGATATTGAATAGTATATGTTTTAATTTTTTTATTGAAATTTAAAAATAAAACATTTTTTCTGTAGATAATAATATAGTGTTTTTAACACTATTGATATTTTAAAAACTGTAATTGTTTTTAAAAGTAATATAAGTTTTTTTCTATAAATAAATATTTTTAATTGTTTTTATCATATTTTTTTCAAATATTTGAATGAAAAACAATTTTTAATTACTAATTTATTCAAATATGGTCATATGGAATGTTTTTTTGTTGTTTTTAATAATATAAGTTTGTGTATAAACAATATTTTCAAATATTTAGTTTTAAAATAGTGAGTGTCTTTAATTTATTTTACTCCAATATTTTACTTTTATGTATGTGAATTTCTCTCGTCCTCTTGAATCGTATTACTATAATGACGTCTTGAATGATAATTAAATCCAAAGTGACTTAAAAACATACACATTTTAGTGATCAGTGAATGACAGGGAAATTTAAAATTATAGCCTTTTATGATACATGTCCTTTCATATGAAAGTTTCTGATAAAATTGTCGGACAAAATATCACAACTAAGTTAAACAAGGAATCTGTTAGATTTACTATTCCTATTCCACTGCTTCGAATTTATTACTATAAATTAACTACTAATGCGTTTAATTATACTAGTGATCAATTTAAGTGTATATTTTTTTTTCGTCCCAACAAAAATCCAGTTTAATGATTTAATTTTTTGTGTATTCTGTGTAACTTAATAGTTTTTTTTTTCTCACAACTTTCCATAAAGTTAAATGGTGAAACATAATAATATAGTAACATACACTTTTTAAATATTAATTATATTATATGAGTTTTGTTTGTATATTTTGATTCGACACTGACGTGATATAAAATAGTTAAGGTATTATTGTAAAATTCTAATTTGTATTCCGATGCTTCGATAATTTAGAGATGAAACTGAGTAATTTTTATTTTATTTTAATCGTAACAAATCCTACAATATGTAGTTATTTATTTTATATTAAATATTTACACGACCGTTCTACAAGCGATAATAATTCCATTTTGTTTTCTTAAAACTTAAATCAATATCATAAATCCATTAATAATTGTATTAAAATCCTTCTTAAAAATCCATTTCAATATAACAATAAATGAATAACATCTTGAATTTTTGTGTTCGTTTTGATTGCATTAAGCCATTTTTCATCATGCTATTACTTAATAAGTAAGTACCTATGTATTTATTATTATTTTAATTTTATTATCTACCTACTCTGATATTATAATAACGCTATATTTGCAGTTCCTAAGCTGTAACAATATAATTTGTCAGATAGCTCTATAAATAAAATAGCAATATAAATAACTGTAGCAGGTATTATAATATTAAATTATATTGTTGTAATAATGCCAAGGTAAATTGACAGAATTTATGGTCTACTGTCAAGTCCATTGCTCTGTATGTTGACTGAAAAGTTAAAAATATAACACGAAGTGGCGATAGAAAAACATAGATAAAGAAAATCGTTTAGTTTTTTTTTTTTTTTTTTTTTTTTTTGTCATCCAACAACTAATGAATTTCATTTTGTAGAAGTATCACTAATACACTATTTCGTCTTTTAAACGGCTATCCGGAAAGCTAAGCCTATTCGTTTTCTAATCCGTAGGAGACGTGTATCAATATTAAGTCTGAACGAAATATTTCAGTAATCAGCAAGATGAGTAAGGGATGTAATTGAGTTCCTTTCGCCGGCTATACAATATTGAAGTTTGGTGTCTGAATATTATATTTCTTTAGGTTTTAATTATTTCACAATTTTATCGTAAAACATTGACATTTTCAAATTGTTTATAACGATTGATTTTTGGGAATAAACATATGACACAATAAAGACAATAATAACTAATAGTTAGGAATGAATGGCATGTCAAAAAAAAAAAAAAAAAATAATAACAGTAGAATACCATGGACAAAATGGAAAATGGTGTGCTTTATATAAATCTATAAATAATTAATAAGTAAAAAAAAAAAGACGGGATGTAGTTAACAGCTTTGTTATACATAATATGTTATTATTAAAGTGTATCTCATCATCGAGTAAGTCATTATAAAATGCGTGTTAAATTTAAACTATTATAGTTATAAAAAAAATGATTCAAAACCATAATATTGATTTATTTATTTAATAATCTTCTTTCAATTTTTCAAGCTATTTTTCAATCTTTTTTTAACAATTTTTTATTAAAATTTATAGAAATGTCTAATGATGCCATTGTTAAAATTATACCACGTATAGACAATTACAATAATATAAGTAATCGGTGAGAATTTTAAATGTCTATTAATGTGTTATTAATTTACGAATTACAATAACATAAACAATTATTTTATGAGAAATCATTATTTTATATGGGAATAATAACGAATCCCTCAAAATTTAAACACAGAAAACTATTAACAAATGTTTGAGTAAAAAACCCGTATTTGGTGGTTACAATATATTTAAATTTAATAATTATTAACGATTATTTACTACTAATAAAAAATATGGTCAACCATAAAATAGTTTTCTATGAAAAAGTTTCTTAGAATTTTCTAATACCTATAAATCTCCTTAATAAATAAATTGACGCATTTTCCAAAAAAAAAAAAAAAAATTATATATTGAAATATTTTGTGAAAATGGCTTTTTTTTAAATATTTCAACATTTTATATTGCGTTAAATTTATCAAACCCTAACCTCGGAATCGTATAATATAGGTACTCAGAATTTTCCTGAGAATTCCAGCTTAATGCAATGACTCAAGGACACTTACGACGATTCGAAAAAAAATAAATCGAACATTCAGTTTTAGCTCGGAGGGGAAAAATTATTTTTTTCTGCACGTCTAGAGCTAAACATATCGAATTTGCTCTTTGTATTAAAGCTGGTTGGTCCCCCGACAAACACACAAAATCCATGTTACAAACGGAATATACAATATATTTACAATGTACAAGTCGAACCCAAACATAAGATGTTCGAAACAATATTTATTAAGCTTCACGTTTGTACTTAATTTATTTCGTTTTCAGGTTAAGAAATTTTAAAAATCGGTCTCTTACATAACGTTTAAGACATAAATAATAGAATAATAATTAATAATAACCGAAGCATACTATGTAAATTATCTTTGACCGGCAAATAGATGTTATAATATCTGAATTTATAAATGTATATTACTAATTATTATAATAATTTAAAAAATTACATTTTGACCCTTAAATTAGTTTACTCGTATACAACATATCGAAATGCATATATTTGATAACGTTCCTCAAACATAATAATAAAGTCAATAATCTTACGCATTATAGATAAAACTAAATTAAGCTTAATACTAATCGTTAAAAATATGTACTTCATTAAAGTTAAATGAATAACATTTTCTGTTTAGTTATCACAAATGTTCACGAAGTAATTAAACACCATAACTTATTATATTTTTACGAAATTTAATTAATATGCGTTATGTTTTTAAGTTATAATAATACAAAATCTATTATTTATCCGTAGGTTCAACACAAGTATTAACTATTAAAACATCATAACAACATATTATATAAAAAAACATCTTAATTATATATTTTATTATGATAGAAGTTATAATAAAAAAATAATGATTTATTTTAATTATTTTCATACTATAAATATTATATTATTTTGTACAATAAGTTATGAATGGCTAAAATGTAACACTTGATGAGAGATTATTATTATTATATTATACTCATACACTAATTAAGAAAAGCCCTGGATTCCTAACATACCTGCTATATTCTTAACCAAACTACACAGCTCACGGCTGGATTGGTTTAAGTCTAGCTGTATACTCTGGTAACCGTTATTTGCAGCTTACAAGTGTGGTTGTTCAATGTCAGATCGCAAATTAACCGATATTATGTAAATAGTTTGTCATACCTTTATGGTCGATAATCTGGGATAACTATCAGCGTAAGCTTCGTCAGATTGATCCAGTTTCTCTTACTATCTCCTAAATTGTATCATATATATATATATCACATATTATTTTAACATAGAAATAAAGTGAACGTGATTTTACCAGTTAAAAACACCAAGTTCAAGCCATTTACAAGGCAGTAGCATACTCGAAAAATACGCACCGTTTCACTTTATACCTATATGTAATCTCATATGACAGAATTAAACTCATACAACAAAGTCATAACTCATAAGGTTATGTGCATTATATTTATCGATAAATAAATACCATTAGATTTAATAATTTTTCGAGTTTAAACTTTTATTTATTTTATGATTTAAAAGCACAGTTCTGTACGATCATACTCGCTTTGATTTATCTATAAATGATTCACCAATATTTTTAATGTATATAATTTTAATCGAAATCCATGTACCAACTCTTCTTTGTATAGTGACATCATCTATATGTTCGTAATATATAATCGTAAAAACTTCACATTAATCAGGTCATATAAATGTTCTAAACGCCGTTTAAGTTTATGTGTTTAATACTTGCATTGTATATTTTTGTTCGTCTAGTCTAAATACGGGTGGTTTATTGTTTTTATGGCTTGTACCTAACAAATACATATATTTTCATCTTAAAGTCATATGGATAATTTAACGGTAGTGTTCTAACTATGAATATTAAATGTAAACTATCTTAGGTACATATTATAATATAAGATAAGTACCCAAATATAAGAGTCTAGTAGCTTAAAATCTATTGCGAACTATACATTGTTGTTTCTTATTAACGTGTTTATTTATACTAAAATAGGTAATGTAAAATACAATTAATATCGAAGTGTAAAATTATTATTATAACGCAGTTTACAGAGTTTGATTCATGCTAAATAAATTGTTACCTATATAAAGAAAAAAAGTTTAATATTGAGCGGAATAGATTTGTTAAGTTAATATGTGAGAAATGTTATTTATACACCAAATCAGAAAACATAAAATATTATTTATCCATATACGTTACACTAAATGTTACTATTAGGCAATCAAATTCCACACAAATACATTTTATACGGAAAGCGAAGTGCGTAAGGATAGCCAGTATTACATTTGTTTGGTTTATATACTATCATTAAGATTGATTAGGATATATTTTTTTTTATCGTTTGTTTTTAATTGATTTTAATTTTAAAGAAACACTAAACAACTTTTGTTTTAACTTTGATTCAAATAATTTCTAAAGACGTTAACAATTTAAAAAAGTTAACATTTACTTTTTTCGTTTCAGGGTTCATTAATGATACAAATAAGTATCACGCTAAAAGTCTGATTAAGTTTTTTAAGCTTTTATCGCATTTCTCTAACCATAATTGTATACAATTGTAAAATTTTTAAATAGTTCAATAATTGTTTTTTAAATACATAATATATTAATAAACATTTTATTATATTGAATATCAAAACAATATACATTACCTTGTGTTTAGATGTAAAGATATATCAAGTTAATTTTACTCAAAGAAAAAAAAATAGTTACAAATTGCAATTATTGACTGTAGCATCGGTCTATCATCAATAAAGCGTTTTAATTTACTCTAGATTATGGTGTAAAAACGGAATTTAATTAACGCTAAATTTATATATTGCATGCGTGTCGCCCTGTGACATGAATAATAAGTATTTTAGAAAAATTATTATTGTTTAGATTACTACTATAGAGTTACCGCTTTTAAGCACAGATTTAATTTCGTATTGGTAAAATCTTTATTATGATCGAATAAAATAATATAAAATAGTAATATTATTTATACATCTACGGATATTACAACTTATTAACAAATAATTATAGATCGTTTAGTATTAGAAAAAAATACATTAATAAGAGGTGATTAAATTACACAGATTAAAAATGTTTAATTAGAACATATTAAGTACCAAGATGATGCTTTTATGTCGAAATAAATAAAATTGCACATCAAAATAAAAATAATAATAAAAATTTATCATAATCCACAATTATCAAAAAATAATTCAACAATTAGTTTTGATTAATTTTGTTTATATTTATTTGAATAAGTTCTACAATATATTTTAAATTATGAATATATCATATCAGTCCATAGTGGTAAAACTAATTTGATATATACAGGTAAGTTAGCTTAATGAATTCTATATTTTTAGGTTACTAGTTCAATTAAAAGATATTAAATTACTAAATCCTAGTCTCCAAGGACCCGTTAATAAACTGCGATTATAACTCAAGCGTTTCAAGCATTAGCAAAATTATGAGTGTTGAAAGATTAAGGGTGATTTTACATCTATTTTAGGGGTAGATGTAGGTTTACCACAAAACAATTTTATAAGTTTGTGGTGTTATTAAAAAAAATTTAAATATTTTCATAATTCATTCGCTTTGGTGTTATATAATACTGTAAAACCACTATTATAAGGAATGGTATAAAACAATTTATAATAAATAATAACGTGTTATGTGTTAACATTATCTAATTCAAATAGAGGTATAATATACATTTTTACGATATGTCGTTTCGCGTTAAAATAAATTAATAATAATAATACGCAGGACGCATAACAACGGCTAATGTAATTTACTAATGATAAAATAAATGCCACTGGTTGTTGTATACAGACAAGGACAATCAAGTAATTGTTTCAATTTTATTATTAGGATTTTTGTGCCTATGTTAATTAAATTTATATTAGCGTACTTGAAAGCCAATAAGTCTATGGTTATCTTGGGGGGGGGGAGGGGGAAATCTCGGAACGATAATTTACTGATAAAAAATTTAATATGCACAAAAATCTGATAGTGAAGCAATCTGTTCTAATAACTCCCTTATATACATAAGCTCTTGAATCGAAATATAATGTAGACGCGTAAGCTTCTCGTGTGCGGCCCGGGTAGTTCAATAAAATTTCTTTCCGAATTTTCCCGCATCCCATTGATTTTGCGTTCGTACGAGAAATATTGACGTAAAACTACGCCAATAGTTGAATTTGGTATAACGATAAATTTATTTGAACTCTCCGGTTGAGGGCCAACATGAGTTTACGAATTCTGTACGACTTCCTCGTGGGAGCAAATACGCGTTACGCATTATACATCTATATAACGCCCCGATGTTTAAGACACTAAAAATGTGCACAAAATATGTATTTAACTGCAGACTTAAATACCAAACGTAATTAAGATGAACTTATTTTTTACTATTTTTGATTTGCGGGTATTGTATTGAAAAAAAAATAGTGAATTCATTATTTTACATTTAAACCACATGCATAATTATTATTATTATCTACTCGTATTTACATCTAATATGTTTGTACAATAAGTAATTATTAAAATAGTATTCTGTATTACAATAAACATGCTGACTTTGAAGTATAAAAATTACCATTAGCCATAATTTCACAATTCAACCACAAAATTACCACTATTACAATAGCTTCATTAATCATTTTTAATTAATAATTTTTTTAATATCCAAGTATTAATAAATAACTAGTAAAATACGCGTGATCGTTAAATATGCATTACGCCTTTACAAATCAAAAATATCAAGAAACACATCAATAAAATATTAAGAAAGATTTCCAATTATGCAGTTAAATTCGTTGAGTTGTTATTACTTTCATAGCAATAAATCTTATGAGGAAAAAATCACACGAACGCAATAAAGTTTGTTCCCCAATATATTACATTATATTTGTTTTGTCTGTACGTTAAATTATGTATATATACATAAAATACACATGATATTAAGGAAAACGTAACGCGTTATGATACTAAAAAAATAGTGTTTTGATTCATTTAATACTTGAAAAATCTTAAAAAATTAATTAAATTTTCGTTTCAACACTCAATCCGATTTATATAATCTCCAATTGTTATTTTAAAATAACTTTTGAAATAAAATCGGACAAGGACAGCGTTTGAACTTATAGAAGTTTCGTCTTATATTTTCTTGGACTTCTCAATACTGATCATTGGATTCCAAGTTGAATGGTAAAAGTTAAAACCTCGAAAAAAAATTATAGAAAAACATATGAAGTTGATGAGCTTTAAACATTTTCTTATACTACATATGAAAACTTTTTTAATATAACAAACTAAGTAACATTTTTTTTGACACATCTTAGGATTTTCCAGTATTCATATTAATATTTGATGATCTGGATTTATTTCCATCACAATTTATGATTTTGTGATGTACCTATAAACTTAAATAATAATATTATGTTGACAATCGTTGTTTATGTTAATTTTATATTATTTTCATACAATGACATGCGATGTAGTTAAATCAAATTTCATATAACTCCTAATGCATCTGAAGGCGATTGTGTGGATCACTATTAAATTATAATATAATAATACATGTATTATAATTATTTCACTAATAGACAAGTGCAGGTAAACTCAATTTATACCTAATTGTTTCCTTGGTATATAATATTGTTATTAATGCTATTGAATTCCGAATATTGTCAAACCAGTAATAGAACAAAAGTAACTCTTAAATTCAAACCTCTGTTGTTATAAATAATAATATAATATTAAATATGATTTTACTAACTTTTTAGGATTATTACTGATATCACAAAGACAGGTAATTTTATAAACGGCAATTATAATGTTTTAATGTGTCATGTATATGCTACAGAAAAAATTATCTTTATATTCCCAGTACATAATATAATTTTGTGATTTTTATCTCAAATTTGTGCTAAAATTAAAAGAAACTGTAGATAAATAGATTCATTTTTCTACTTCAAAATATATTGGATATAGGCAATACATGCACTAAAAAAAAACAGAAACATTTATAGCTATAAAGTATAAAATTATTATATTTATCACTCAATTAAGAGTATAAAATAATTAATTCCAAGTTGTTGAAAATATGATCCTAACTCTAAGTATTATTTACACTTTAAAAAAAGAATCAGAATAAATTAAGATCTAAAGATAAAATGGGATGAGCACTGAACATGCTTGGTGGACCATAATGTATAATATACCTGTGTTGTTTTTTTTTTTTTTAGTACCAGTGAAATAAATTTAGAGCTCATGGGTCAATTTTTTCCCAATTGCAGATGTTCATTTCGACATTTTTTCCGTCAATATTAAAATTTAACACAATTTTCACGTTATTATTCACACCATAAGAATAATTCTCATGTATAATATTACATGGAAATAAATATTGATATCGACTAACAAACTTCGTAAGAATTGACAAATAAAGTCGTTCATATACAATTAGAAAATTCAAATGATTTGTGATTCGGTAACTCGACATGTTCATAATATTTTTTTTTTATTGTAGAATTAAAGTTTTAAAACGTAAATTAAATGGATCGTCACGTCTTTAGATTGTAATTATTTTTCTATTTATATATATATATATATATATATATTATTATTATTATTATATAAATACTATATTATTGTTTATGTTAGTTTCCGCAAGCTTCTCAAACTCTGACACACACATGCGTGTGTGGAACAAACGACATGTCATCAGTCATCACTTAGTCGATTTTTTAGTTGAAAAATAAAAACAAATGAAAGATACATTGAAAATGATATAATACGAAGAAAATATCAATGTTATATGATACCAATGCGTAGTTTTTTATGCGATAACGACTCTATTGTTTGGATGTATACAAACGAAAACTGTTTTTCATGATCGGAAAATTGAATGAAAAAATAAAATAATAAAATGGAAATATTAGTAACTAATGTAAAAAATTGAATACATTTGCCTTTTAAAATTTCTACCAGTGACTCAGATTCTTTCAAATGTGCGTCGATTAGCATATCATTCAAAATGTACTCTAATACGTGATATTATATTAAAGACAACGTCGACGTTTTCGGCAGTATGT
The DNA here is from genome assembly GCF_002803265.2 of Melanaphis sacchari. Taxonomy (NCBI): domain Eukaryota; kingdom Metazoa; phylum Arthropoda; class Insecta; order Hemiptera; family Aphididae; genus Melanaphis; species Melanaphis sacchari. The sequence continues at coordinate 835,528 of NW_020271135.1, read as the reverse complement.
TTTTATTCCTACACTTTAAAATATAGATGAAAATGATTTACTGAGATACCTATTTGGGTTTTTAAAATAAAAATACACTATAAAATATGTTCACAAATTGTATGAACACAAATATTAGTAATATTGTACCTTATTAATATATTGTTTAAAAAAGATAAACATTTTTTTCTTGAGTTTAAACAATATAAACAACGAAATAGATAATTTTATTTAATTTTCATATTACAATAAACATAAGAATTAGAAAGAATAATGTTAAGTGTATAAACAAAGCTTTATTTACATTTACATTATTTATTTATTTTTATTATTATTCTTAGGATACTAGTTGTACTTAAACAATTAAACAATTTCATCCAAGTCCCCCCACCCACCATCAAAATTTAAACCCCTGTACTAAATGTTTTTTTAGGCTCTATACAGTTAACTACCAAAAATAAAATTGACCACAAATTATTAAAAGTCAAAAATAATTAGCATATATTAATATAATTTCTATAAAAACATTATTTTAATAAAAAAGGAAAAATAGTAATCTCTGATTTGACTTCATGGAATAATTAATATAATATATTTGTTTTTATTCAATTAATATTATATTACAAAGAAAACAGTGTAAAGATTGATTTGTTTCACTTAAAATTAACCAATCCCAAGAATTGGTGATTATTTGATGATATTGTATGATACATTAAGTTAGTAAAAGATTAACTGTTAACGTATTTTGACAAATATTTTACATAATGAACCAATTCACGAAATTTTGATAAACAACAAATAATCGTATCACGAACTGACTTCGAAATGGAAATTGGCCACAAAGCAGGGTCCTTAAAATTTATGAATGTCATCAATGTCAGTACAATTGATGTTTCTTCATCATTTCCACGTAAATTAGAACTAATATTACTTGGAGAAACAATATCAGTCTTATTCGTGTTCACGATAACCACAGAATCTGTATCTGGCACAGTTTAATCGTTATTAACTACAAGCATGTCAGTTCCCAAACTTGATTTAAATTTTTTTATAATAGAACGGTGGTACTTTGTTTACTTACTGTTTTTATCTATGTTTCGGAACACTCGATTTATGTTCATACATTATTTATGTAAAAATAAATGAATGAAGAACGCAATAAAATAATTTAATACAATAAGACAAATTATATTAATGGTGTACAATATGCGTGGCTCGTGTATTGAACAATACTAATTAAATCTAGTTAAGAAGCTATAAAAATAGAACCAAAATAAGTATAAAAATAATAATAACACTGCATCCAGTACAATGTACTGAGTACATGATAATTTCTAGATATCGGATATTTTTAGATATTTTCTGCAAAAAAAAAAAAAAAAAAATGTAAATATATAATATAAAATATATAAATATATAGGTAATAAATATATCAAAATATCAAAAATTACAAATTTATTTCAGCAGAATCCTAAAAAACCAAGCCACTGAACTCTGGGTCTAAATGTACCCTCTTTTATGAGGCCCCTGGTTTAATCAGTACAGTACGTTTGAGTATCCTTAAATACACATCCATAATAATATTATTAACATAATTCCAATAGTAAATTGAATATAATATTTTGGATGCAATTTTAATATGATCTTTTTAACATATTATAATTTAAAATAATTTAAGCTGTAGATCAGTACACGATTTCGTTTGAGTGACAATATCGTACTATAAAATATATGCATCACAAATAAAACCAAAATGCTTTATGAGAAATGACTAAAACAATTCATTACGCTATTAAGTTATAACATAAATATATAAGCTGATAGAAGACTAGATAGAGGAAGAGAGAAAGAGTGAGTGAGATTAAGGTTTGGCATTAAATATTGTTAGAATAAAGATAGCATACAACCTAAGTTATACAAAAAACTAGATTTTTGAAAAAGTTTTCAATTTTTATATTTATAAGAATTTTCCGACCTAAAACACTATGGTCGAGTTTTAATTACATTTCATACTTAATTTAGTTTTTTTGATTTAATATAATATACGTATATATTATATTCGTGAAAATCTAAGGTAAAATATTTTTTTTTAAATAATACCATACACTTTAGGTTATATAATATGCACAGATATCAGCCATCTTTCCCTAATAATATTATGTTATCTATAGCGGGATAGACTGGTATAATGAGGGATGCACATTTTGTGTATTAATATTATTATCCCTATGAGCAAGCTCACTGATTGAAACGTAATTCATTATTGCCTTAATAGTTTTTAGCTAATCAAGTCCTTATTTTATATTAGCCGTAAAATAAATGCAAATCAATTTAATTTATTTAAACAATTAATAAAATATGTATATTAATTTGATTCAAGGAATCTAATAATGTTTATTAGAATTTATTTTGTGTATATTATGATTAATAAACTATTATATATTATTTTGATGGATTATAATCTTAATATATTACCGATCTGATGCGCTTGAACATCTTAGTTCTATTATTTATTATTTATTACTTATCAAATTGTTTTTTTATACAAATTATAAATAATATTATGACTAATTAACTAATGTACCATAACTAGTGGAACTCTTACCTCCTTCTCAGCCAATATATTTGGAGACAATTCAATATTATTATACATATATTGATAATTATTCTAGCCTTGAAAAAATTAGTTAAGATTATTATATGTAAAATAAATTTATTAATAATAAATAATTTTGAATACATGTCTATGGTATGATGAATACTGACAGTCACTGGTAAATTTCTAAATACACGATCTAAATTTGTGGAAACATTTAAATCAAGTTTATAATGATATACGGGATAAGACATATGCAATTATATGTACATAGAACACCTATATATATTTAACATTAATAATTACATATAAAACAAAAAAAAAAAAACGTGTATTTTTAATAATAATTAAATTTAAAAAAACATTAACATTAAAATGTTTTATATCCAATTTAAAATAATTCAGATATTTAATTTTTTTTTTTTTTAAATAATAATTATTATAAATATTTTTTTGATTGAGTTATTATTTATTTTATATTCATATATTTCTAATTTAACCAACTCATTATCAACTATTAAAATCGTATAAAGAACATTAATTTTTGTATCATAAGCTCTGTTTGTTTTAAATTATTTATAATATAAACATTGTGAAATATGAAAATATTTTACTTTCATTAACTTAGTTTCGAAAATAATATACAATAATGTATAACTTAGTTTAAATATCGACACAATTCGCATCATTATAATAACACGTCACAACATAAATCGTTGAAAATGTTTCTTACATTACGGACTAATTACATATTTTACCTTAAGTAAGTAGAATACATCATCATTTTATCAGATTTAAAGCCACAGAGAGCCACATTTAGAGTACACAATTTTAGCCGTATAATGGATGAAGTACAAACAGGATTTTTTGATATAGGTTAATTAAATTTATTTTAACTGAAAATAAAATTGTATTCAAACTAACAAATGTCTTATTATATTCTGCAAAGTTATTTCACACATTGTATCAAAATTTGCACTATAACGTCAAAATGTATACTTAAAATCTAAAATATACACTTAAAATTAAAAATATACAAAAACACATTTTAAAAATGTTTTAAATTGTTATTTTTTATTTACCTAACATAAAGTAAATCGAACTGAAAAAATATGCAAATGCACAAAAGTTTTTGCTATAAATTTATGGGCAGCCATGTACAAGAATAAACACAGTGTACATTACAACGACACTACTTCGGAACAGAAATCTATAATAGCGAACAATATACCATCATGTTGTATACACGTATGTATAAGCTAGTCTTTGGTAAAAGAATGTTCGTCGGAAGAAAAGGTTTTTATTTGCTGATTTTTTTTTGTTTTATTTTATTTTTAGTTATTTGCCTTCTTCTCAAAATAGCTTAACCACATTTTTAAACTCAAATACTGCAACAACGAGTGAACAATAAATTAAGTAAGCTCGAATGAATATTGTTTTTTTTTTTCAACGTTTATGCATACCGATCGACCACTTATATATGAAATACGAGGTTAATGTTATGTACTGTATCATTCAAACAAAGTTTGATAAACAATTGTTTCGCTTAAGCGTAGCTGTTTTCAAATAGCTCTATTCACGTTATAACGTATGCACTATACATATTATATATAATACACGCACATTGACTATAACTTTTTCTATTATAATATTCATTTGTATTCGAACGTTTTAAACCACAATAATAATAACAATAATGAAAAAATAACAAGAAGTCGCTCTGGTGTATAGTAAGTTTCAAGTTTACCTCTCCCATCAAGAATAGACCATTGAAAATAATAATAACAGTGCATTGACATTACATTTCAATATTGAGCTGATCATTCCAATTTATCTTATCTTACGAAGAAGACTATTATTAGCATGAATTAAATTATTTATAAATATAGTGAATTTCAAATCATAGTACTAAGATTTGATTTTTTTTTAGTTATAAATAACAATAAAAAATTATCTTATTGACACTTAACTTTTCAAAATAAAATGTATTTAAGTAAATCGCCTATAGCTCAGTTTTAGTTAGCCAATAAATTGCTATAATCAAAAATAAGAAAAAATATTTTGAAAATGTATATATATATATATATTATTAAAATAAACTGAGTTTTAAAAATAAGCTTTAAATAATCCGACAAAAATTAAAACTTAACCTTCGTTCATGAGGTAAATTTTGTCTTTACTTTATCATATTAAATGTTTTCTGTAGTTGTTCCACAAATATCATATTATAAAAAAAATTACTTATTAATTATTACACATTACAAAATGTTGTACATTTAGGTTATTATAAAAAAAATAATATTTTTATCTACATTAAATTTTAAAATATGTTAAATAAATAATTAATTTCACCAATGTGATATTAAACAAAACTCGACGTAAAAATTAAAAAAAAAAAATGCTCATTTGTCTCGCTGTATCTTATCCGATTAGGATCATATTTTTAATCGTCTAATAAAGTATGATATCAATAAAATAATCCATATACACTATAACGGCTTACAGGTTGGTTCTTATATTTTTAATGAGATAATGAAAATTGAATATTTGAAACAAAACGAAAAATAATAAATAAACTTATTTCATTGTTATACTTTGAGCTGTCATCGTTCAACAAAGGTGCCCGTTGTAGTATTAGTTTTAGTGTAAAGCCTGATCTGTGTAATCTGTACATTTTAAGTGAAGACATTCAAGTAAGATCGACACGATCACAAACAAAAAGTCATCGTTAATGCCCAGCGGGGCTTGTAGTCAATGAGTATACATTTTCAACTTGAAAAAAAGTAAAAACACACTCACACTATTAACAAATAACAAAGTTACTTTACGACCATTTCCACCACTCAGTGTAATATCAAACAACGCTAAAATCCATGTTCATTAATCACCGACCTCCTTTTAAAGTTTTAGTAAATTTGGCAAACTTAAATGAAACGTGAAATTGATGTTCAGCAAAACTGGATTCAAAAATATTAACTAATTATTTTATTTTATTTTTTTTAGTTAAACGAACAAAATAATTTTAAATAGTATTTAAAAAATATATCAGACTACCACTTATGCACGTGTACCTAATATGATATTATTCTTATGATTTTTTATAAAATTTTAAAGGTAAGAGTTTTGTAACTATAAGGTATTATACTTATATAACTATAATGTATAAAACAGCTTGAATAAAAAAAAAAATTGTAACAGTCAACAAAATCAGCGCAAAACATCTCGTTGTGATTAAAGAAAACACATACATTTTTTTTCATGAATTAATGACTGGAGTGATTATATTATGGGAATGTGATATAATGAAATTAAGGAAAGTATATTTTGTTGCCTGTAAGTCGTTACTAAACTTTAGGGAGGTAAATATTACTTAATAACAACAATAGATAAGTTTATCTTAACGTCGCGGCTCCGGAGAATCGGATTAAATGTGTTAAATTTTGAAGTACGAGTATAACTAAAACACTTGAGTTTAAGTACATATTATATTATTATATTAACTGTCATTCAAGGATCGCGATTTTGCACGTTTGGTCATCTTTCAATAGTAGTCTGCTTTCGAACGGTCGAGTGAACGAAACATGACAATACACTTATATTGATTTTAGTGCGATGTCGTCTGCGGTCCAATTTGCTGTCTGTGCAGTTATATTCAACTAATGGGGATAGAAAAAAACAACTTAACAATTAGTACACTGTATGTCCTTAAATACACTATAATACGTGTCCGAAAATTGAGTCATTTTATGATAACTTTTGAAGTTTATACTATTATAGTCCAAACTTGATATACTTCTGTGACCAAATTGAGCTGCGCATATACATATGATCGTAATTGACATGTAAACATTAATATAGACTATGAGTATGTACCATATAGATGACGGTACGTTGTAATAACTGACAAACACATAGGAATTTTGTATTGATAAAATATTTATAAAATATATAAACAAGTCCTAGAAAATCGAATCGAATGAAAACGCTCGACCTATAATTTTTGTACTCAAATGACACTGCAGTTGTCCAAATTATGATTTTTGAAATTTTATTGAAGTACCATGTGTTTTCAAATACTTATGATTTTTATGTGTTTGAGCACTGTTATGTGGCAATATAAACTTTTATTTTTCGAATACATTTCATGGAAAATCATTAAGCAGACGAGTTTTTAGAAACTCAAATGTGTTAAATTATTTTTTTAATTTAAATTAAAGTTATTAAACTTTATGCACTAATAATAATTTAGTAGATTGAATAAATAAACAGTTATGTGATATAACATGATATACATTTTAAATGATTAGAAAAGTATAAGATTTTTATAATAAAAAATATTTCTGAATAGTTAGGCATAAGGAATTGATAAAGTATCATATGAATATTATGTTTTTAGGTATAACTAATGATAATGTTAATACTATAACAATATTTTATACCTAAGTATTTTATTTTAACATTTAATAAACTAAATTATCCTTAACATATGTTATGTACGTTTACAATGTTAGTTTAATTTTTATGTATAAATATTTAAAAAAAATCATCAGATTACCAACTTTTGATACAAAAATTAAGATCGTAATTTAAAAATAAATTTTTATCACCACACTATGATAGTCTTTTTAATTTTATGACATGAAAATACTAGGTATTTTCATATATTTTTATCTTCAGTAGGTATGCTAAAAATTTCTAAGATCATAATTTGAACAAATTTATGATAGTGATATAATTCAAAAACATTACTCTGATTCATTCAGACTGTTTACTACAGTATTTCGCTTAAATTGATAAATATTGTAAGAATATAAGTATATATAATATTATATTTATATAGGTATATAATACTCATTCAAACTGGTGAGTTAGGTAAAATATAATATCATTTTATCAAAGCCCAGAATTAAACTTTCTTGATCTGAAAACTATATAGTGTAAAGCAGGTTTTAACCAATTAAAAACAAATATTCTTTTGAATTTTTAAATTATTGAAATAATAGATAATTATCTAATTTTTTATTTTATAATTTACATAATTTAAAAACTTGTGATTGTTATATGAATAATATTTACAACTTGGCCATTATTATACATACATTTATATTTCTTATATTTTTTTTATATATTATATTTATATTAAATAATACGATTTAAATTCTTTTAGAAATTAAATTATTTTCTTTGTATCACAATGTATTCAAACTTGGTATATTTGTTCAGAAATTTAGAATTTGTTACGAAAATGTTTAGATTTTTGACATTTGGTAATGATGAGATTGACCACCACATATATCACATAATGGGGTTTGTCTTGACTTATCAAAAAGCCGTGTGTTAGATGAGTGTGTCCAATTAAGAGTCGGTTAATTATGATTTTATGAATTTTTCTTTTCTATTAAGTTCAGAATTTTTATAGGTTGATATTTAAATAAATATATTGAATTTTGAAAATTTAAGTAATAATAAATTACCATGATTGTTTCCACTCTAGGTTTAAATTAGATTATCTTATATTTATGATGTTAACAATAGAAGAAAATTATAAAGGTGGCTTGGCTTAGCGCGTTGGCTGCTACCAGTCGCAGAATGCGATTGGGAGTAAGTAACAGTCAACAACTACTAACTCCCGGATGGATGACAATCCGGGTTCTTAGTGGTTAAAAAACCTTGCCACACACACACGTGTTTGCTATCAACCGTAACAACCGTAAAAATCGTAAATAACAACTTATCGTATCAACCTTACACCTATCTATTGTTTATAATCTCTAAAACAGCTAATGGCCCTAGTCGACGGGATTAAGTTAAAAAAAAAAAAAAAAAAAAAAGAAAGAAAGAAATTATAAAGTAAGGTTTCTTAATAATTTTTAAGTAACAACTTTTTTTTTTAGTTTCATTTGAATGATTCAACATATAAACTAACGTTATTTATTGTTTCTAAATAACAATAACAAGCATTAATACATAGATAGTTTATACATTAGTTTATAAAAATTTTATATTTTATTTTTTTGTATAATATATAAAGTGTTTATAGTGAATTTTTTATGATTGAATGTGTTATTTCCAATAAGTAATTTGAATAAAAAATAAAATGTATTTTATTTTTTTTAAATCCTTTTTTAATTAACTTGTTGAGTAATTCATTAACAAAACAATAATAAACTATGATAACATTTGGTTTGATAAGAATGTAAATAAAGTTAAAAAAAAAAAATCATTTTTCAAAAATTTTAATCATTGTTGCACGATTTCAGTAACTTACATTATTAATTATTATACTCGTAAATAAATTATGTTTATACATGATTTATATAGAAAATAACATATTTTTATTTTATTTTAAAAGACCACAATCAATGAGAAAATATTTATTTTTATTTATTTATTAGTTTATTTTTTTTAAGTAAAATGATTGATTAATTTTACACAATAAAATGTACACAGCTTGTTGACTTATATTATGTTAGGGTAGTTAATACTTACATGTTTTTTTTTTTCAAAAATTGAACTCTACCAGATATGTTAATAAAATAAGTGTTTTTCAATTGACTTGACCGTCGGAATTCTATCGAAAATCAAACTGTAAATACATTTCTAAATTTAGTTGAAAAAAATCAAAAAATATTCAATAGCTGAAAAGTGAAGACTGATCAATTTTATAAATATTGTCGTTAACTTTATCGAAGGAAATGATTCGGTTATAAAAAAAATTAATAATTTGTTTATTAAAATAAATGAATATGCGGTTACTTTAACTTTTAAATTAAAATTTTTCTTGATTAATTGAATTTATGTATTTAAAATAAAATAATACATTATAACAATATTACTTGAACTGGGTATAATTTAAAATTTAATTAAAACATTAAAATTTTAATTTTTTATTTAAGAATCCACACTAAATAGTTGTAATTATACAACTATTCATAGTTTCATTAACTTTTCATACACATAAAACTTGCTTATATTATTATAGTGTGATCAATTTATAACACTATATAGTTATTTTAAAAGTTAAATTTTTGTATATAAAACCCTTGACATTTACATAAAATTGTCTAAAGGAATTTGCTAATATGTTTTATAACTTTTATATATCAGACAATAGTTTAATCTAAGTAAAGTTATAAATAAATATTTTCTTCGTAAATTAATGATACCATTGTTTTAATCTTTAAATTAGATTAATTCGGGTTATTCGGATTATATTTTGTAAAAACCAATAGTTATCAAAATAAAAGCACCGAAAGACTTCTCTTTTGGAAACCTAATTATACGCCCATACTCCATGCTAAAGAATAGCAAATATTAGTATATTTTATTTCCGTATCATGATATAGATTTTAAAACTTAAACTGCATACTACAAATATTCAGTCAACCAAATATTCACGTTTATCTCTAGTGGCGGTACATCAAACTCGTTTAGTAAATATTATAATATATTGTGTTCTTTAATCATTTTCAAATTTTCGTAGGCTGATTGAAGAATTATCAACATATTTATTATAATAAAAACTACAACTATAAGTAAAAAAATGAATTAAACTAAATTATTATTACATTATTTATATATATTTTGTTGATTAATAAAACCAATTTAAAATTTTATATCTAAAATCAAGTGTAATTTTAATGAGAAATTTTTTTTTCTATTTAATTATCTAGTGTCTACCTAATATCTATCGATATTAATGTAATTAATTATTATTATTCAACATGCGGCCCAAACAATTCAAGTACGAATCTATCTTGACATTATGGTTTTTAAACTTTGTAACAAGGACAAAAATAGCTATCAGCAATTTTTTTTTTTTTTTTGTTAGATAATTTGAATTAAGTTTGATAAGTATTTCTGATGACCAAATACCCGTGAATTCATGGATTCTCGTACAAATAATAATTGTCATTGTTACAACAGACGGACGAATTCTCACAGTAGAATTCACTGTATAAAATGGTTAACCAATAAATCCTTTTTAGCTTAAATATTTGAAATGCTTTTGGAGCTTACTGTTTCCGATATTAAAACGCGTCGTCTAAAAAATTGTTCTATATATTTTGAAATCGGATTCAATTTAATTTATGGTTTTTATGAGACTCTGAATACCAAACAATAGAAGGATTTGAGTTTACACAAATGTCAATTATGTCAATTATATATTTATTTATTTATTTTTATCACAATAAACGACTTACTGTTTGTATTATTATTATTTTATGTTGAACATGAAAAGCGTTCTGAAATGATTTCAATTTATAAAATAGAATGAATGAAATACTAATTTCAAAAAAACGAAAATAGTAAATTCAAATTGTCCGTTATTTTGATTTTTAAATGAAAAGTATAATAATATTATTATTTATTTCAATAATAACGGTTAAGGATATATTGTTTTTCTGACTGATATTAATTATAACAGCTTGATATCTTATTTTTATAAAGTTTAAACAATATCGAGTTCTTAGTCCTTTCACTACCATTGACGCACATGTACATCAATGACAATTTACATTGATAGGCCATTGATGCATATGCGCGTTCACTCGTTTATAATTTTATAAGATAATCTGATAGAAAAACTGATAACTGCTAAATTGTAGTATTTTCAAAGACGAATTGAACTACGTAAACAAAAATTAGTGCTGTTCTTATCAAAGAAGTTACATGCAATTTAATATTTTCTTATGTCCCAGGCTTTCCAAAATATTGTTATCAGTTGTTATTTTTTGATAATTTGTTATCAATATTTGATGTTTTGAATTTTTGACTGTCTTGTTTGAATGTTCATCAGTCATCACGTATTTAGTATTAACTGTACATCTGAGTGACTACGTTTGTATTAATTTTTGTTATACTTGTGTATTTGTTGTCAGTATTATTCTACCGATAGTACTATCATGCCACATATAATGATATAATGAAAGTATATTGGCAAGTTTGGATGCAATTATAGCAAATTAGGAGTCAGACGACGAATTCATTAGTGATTTTTTCGGTAATTATTATTATTAAATAATTATAGTACGGTATTATATAAAATGTATACCCTATAAACTTATGTATTTCATTATTTGAGTGTTATACTTATGTATTGTATTATTTCTAAATTGGTATGACACTACATCAGAAGAGTTATATTCATTCACTTCAGTACAAATGCTTATGGCCAGGAATAAAAAACTTGAAATTGCAGATTATTGGTCTAAAGATCCACTACTTTATTCTCCTATTTTTGGAAAAAACTATGAGTAGAAATCGGTTTCAATTAATTTTGCGTTATATTAATTATTATAATAATAACAATAAAATAAAAAATGACCGCTTATTCAAAATTGATATGGTATTACAAGACATAAAGAATAATTTCAGATATGCTATGGTGCCATTTCAAAATCGTGTTATAGATGAGAGTTTGATGTTATGGAAAGGGAAACTTTCATTCAAGCAATTCATAAGGACTAAACGTCATCATTTTGGAATCAATTTTTTTTTATTTGATGTGATGTAGAAACAGATTATTTTAGATTTATAATATAGGTACACAGGAAAAACTACACGTCTTGTTTCATGTGATGCTAACTTAGAGAAATCAGGTGCTATTGTAAAAACATTGATGAAAATATATTTGAATAAAGGTTATAATCTGTCAGTATATAGAGTATGACCTTTATTTATTTTATAAACTGGTATTCATCACCAATACTATCAATGTTCTTGCATAAAAAAAAAATACCAATATTTTGGAACTGTAAGATGCAATCGTCAAATGCCACCATTTAAAAAAACTAATTTTCAACCAGGTCAAACTGAAAGTAAACATACTGGAAAAATGTTAACAATAAAATGGATGGACCGGAGAGAGATGCATATGCTTACCACAATACACGAAGATGAACAATTACCAATTCAAAAACATGGTAAAATAACAATGAAACCTAAATGTGTTAAAAAATACAACGAAAACATGGGATTTGTGGATAAAACTGATATGATACTAAGTAGTGTAGTGTGTAAGAAAAACAATAAAATGGTACAAAAAAATATTTTTTTCATTTGATAGATTTATCATTGTTAAATGCTTACTCATCTTATAAAACAGTTACTGGAAACCATATGCCAATAGCTCAGTTTCAGATAGAACTAATAAGACAAATAATAGAAAAATATCATACCGATCGTGTAACAAAATCAAGACAACCGATTAAAGATCAACCATCAAAACTAATTGATAGGCATTTTCCATCAGAAGTTCCAGCAACACAATCTGGAAGGCTTGCCAGAAGAAGATGCCAACTATGCAAGAAGAATAATAAAAGAACTGACACTAGATGCGTGTGTACAGAATGTGATGTGGGCTTATGCGCAGCACCTTGTTTTAATATTTATAAAAAATGTTTGGAAAATTTATTTTTTGACACTTTTTGTTGAACACAACAATGATTGATTCTCATTCAGACATTATCAGAACGGACTTTTTTATGATACCATCGTAAGACTTTTTACTGATAAAAACTACTTTGATTTCTATGTATGCAGTTATTAACGATTGATATTCATTTTCTAATCGAGTGAGTACACATAAGATATTGTTAGTATCGTATTTTTTTTTACGTTTTTCGGTTTGTACAAACATCGGACAGTCTTAAACAACACCATACTATAGTAACTACGAAGAGTAAGTAATTATACCACAAATTTCCAAAAGTCGAATACCTGAATACCTGAATTTGGAAGTCCTACTATCATGTTTATTTAGATATAATGACATTTTAATATAATATAGTCTATATTACGGAGGATTGTATCAGGCCTGTGTTATTATAAGACCACGGTGCATTGCCGCTTTATTTGATAAAACAGTCGGATATCGTTCTGAGTAGGTTATCCAGTGGTGGGTAACGAGCAATCGAGTTAAAAGGGATGTCGGGAATGCGTAAAAACAGACGGTTGTTGCGGTGTAATCTAGTTAAGTCGGCAGATAATGGTGCCGAGTACGTCGACGATTCCGCCGCTGCAGCCGCACGGACGCTGGAACAAAAGGTCAGGAGATTCCGTGAAGAATTGTGTTTGGTTAAAATATTAGACATTGTTAATCTTTATTAATTTCAGAATTCATTACAAGCCCAAAAACTTAACGGACGACTTAAAAAATAAATTCCATTGTTGAAACAGCGCCACGTGTCTTAACGTTTTACACATGCGCGTATTAAACGGTACACATCATTGTTATTATTCACGGGAGCTTTACAGCGTAATTTTATTATAAGTTAAATGTGTGAGCGTAATCAAATAGATAAAATGCAATTTTCTAAATGGGTCACGTGATTTATAGATACCTTCACTAATCTATCAAAATATGTTTTTTAATAAAAGTTATGCTAGATTTTATGCAAATTAAATGTCATTATTGTTGAATGGTGAATTATCAGTATTAGAACTGATAATGAATAACATTGTTTTTATTTTTTTATTTTTTTTTTTAATATTAAAATAGACGTTTTCAGAAAAAGGTGATCAATTAGTTATTAAGTCTTGTTTATTCTTAATTTTTATTTTTTATATATAATATACTCACCTATGAAGAAGATATCAGTAGTCTTCCCAAATATTTGTCATTTAGCGAAATTAAATTTACTGTTATTTGTGACAATTTGATGCATTTATCGAAATCACATCGATATTAAAGTTAATTATGACGCAATAGCTTACTATTTTATTTTAATACGGTACATGGTCCAAAGTCCAGTAAAACGATATTATTTTTATAGTTTTTGTACCTTTTTGGTTATCAAATTTAATTAAATATGACGATATACCTAATTAATATGTTACGTTAATATTATGATATCAATGTGTAATAAATAACAAAAAAATATATTTTAGATACTTAAAAAAAATACAAAAAGTTACGGTGGTAATAACAATCACTATTAATTAGCGAATAAAAATAAAGCAAATATTTACTCGGATTGAATGAATCGCACCACCGAATCGTTCGTTAATTTGAACCTAACCTAATGTGAATTTGTCCGACCAAAGACGGTCTTGAATCGGGACCCCGACGCTCAGACTAGGATTAAATAATGAACAAACCATTTAGCAGACCATTGACCCCGAAATAAAGGTCTGCCGCCACCGTCGCTTTTTGGCGTATCGAAAACGTCAACACCGACCGAAGTGAGCAAGACGGTTATTTCATATACGTTCTTAATGCAATGACGCGGAGGCAGCCTTTGGACCTGTAATACACAGTCTGTCATATATAGGAATTACAGCGAACACGCTTCAGCGGACAATGTCAGCACGTCCATCACGAACGACACATACATTATACAATGTTATGGAAAGATATTGTTTTTTATCTCAGTCGCATGCCACGCATCTGTGAAGTTGACAACGACAATATATTATTATTATAATAGTATGTTGATACATGAACGGAACTTCAGTTTAAACTATTTATTATTTACCTGTCTAATGTCTATCTACTGCGTGAAAGTGGTGTGTTATTTTGGTAACTATAAAGCGTTGGCTATAATGATAATACATATTTTATCATAAATGTACGACATATGTGTTATGTAAAACTATATTATTAAAATGTTTAGAAATTTCTTTAAAAATATCCAATTACTTTTTTGGTTTAATAAATATTAACTGCTACTATTAGCAGGTTATAGTTAGAAGAAATTCTAAAATTATAGATTTATAATTTGTTTATTTTTCATACATATAACAAAAATTATACTGCAATAAATTATTTATAGTAAGCAAGTACATTTTAAATTTATAGATAATTAAACAGTTAGTATTATTATAGGACACAAGAGAGGATTATACAATAATTTATAGTATTTCAAACAAAATATGGATATAAATCATTTTTTTTTTAAGTTATTTAAATCCAATAACTTACCATAATAGCAAAACATACTAATTACATCAATAAAAATAAAAATGTATTATTACTTATTCTACTCAAGAGCAAATTAATAATTTTCTAAGGTGTCTACATATTACATATTTTTTTTTTTTATATACCAATTTATAACTAAGTATGGTTAAAATTTACATCAATACTCATTAAAATTATCATTTTATTAAATACTTAAGTTAAATTTACTGGAATTAAGAAGGTTCGAACCTAATTGATTCAAATTGGTTCCTTGATTGTGCAGCACTGGAACAGTTGTAGCTTCGTTTTATACCGATAGAAAAAAAGCAAATCTGAACTCTAATATTATCTTATAATCCTTTGATAGCCTGCTAAAAAAAAAAATATTCAAAGTTCTTTAATGTGCTTTGTATTATTATTTTATTTATTTGTTTGAATATGTCAGGAGTGTACGAAATTAAATAAATAATACTCATAACTTTATGATAAAAAGTAACAAATACACGTGAAAAATTTTAATTAAAATAAATTTATTTGTATAAAAAGTTCAAAGTGATCACTTTAAAAGTAAAATAACTTAAAGCATTGACATAATATTTAAAGCTGTAATCATTGAGTTGAATAAAATCTGAAACCGATTAAATAAAGATTTTAAAACGAATTTATAAGTAACTTATTTCCCGTGATTTTTTGTAAAATGTATGGTGTTTATTTTAATTTAAAAACTTTTACGATTTTTATTTTAAGTTTTAATGATTTTCGATATCTTTAAGTCGTTCTATAGTGATTTACTAAATCGCAAATCGTAATAAATAAATGGAAAATAAATGTACATTATGATTATATACCCCACTATTGATGTAATTATGGAATTCAAAATTATAAAATAATAAGATAATATACATATGGTTTGTGTTGTTGTTAAACAAAACGAAATTTACTTAAGCTAGATTGTGTATACTATGGCTATACTTCGATTGTAAATTTTACTTAATATGCAATAAAATACTGTATAAATGGAAAATTTAATTTTTATACTTTCCAAAAATGAACGAATAAAAAAATATCTAACGTGATCAAGAACATGAAAAAATTCACTAAGCTAAACATAATATATTATATATTATTAATATAATATGTAACTAATCTAATGTAAACTGATATATTTTCGATAGCTGTGACCAGTCATTTCAATCAGGTTTATATATACTTGATATGCATAGTGATATGAAAAGTGCAAATCATACCTTTAAGTTTAATTTTAAACGTATTATTAGGTACCTCCAAGTTTTTAGATTGTTCTAAAATATTTAAAAAAAAAAATATTTGTATAACCATTAACATAGCTTTATTTTATAGTATAAAGGGTAATATAAATATTTATGTAAAATAATATACTATGTCCTAATATTTTTTATGTAAGTCAAATTTTTCACTTAATTAATTTTGAATAATAATATCCTAACCAAATGGCTCTCCAATAGTTAATACTATAAGCTCTTTCTAAACGCGTTTAATGTGCATATATGCTATACTTGGAAGAAAATAAAGATAAACTTAAATATTAAATAAACGACAATTATTAAAATATTTTAATAATTTTGTGTTTGAAAGACTTTTTTGATAAGAAAGAGAAAAAATATGAGTCAACATGAGTTTTTATTATATTTAGGTAGTGCATTAGCTCGGTCTACTGTAAATACATAAGAACGAATGTGACTGCTGCGATGTGATTACTTTATTAAGCTTATGATTTTATTTTTTGAAATTCTAAAGGATTTCAGCTCAAAACCGAAATAATATCAACGTGTGTGCGTTTGCTTTTAATAGGAAGTTATTTTTAGCCAATCGAGGGTATGGTATGTAATAATGACAAGGTCGAAATCTTATTCAAGATATGTTTAAGCATACTTTTCTTCATATATTTTACTACGATATTAATGCGCTATCAAACTATTACAAAGCGAATTAATTATTCTAAGTATTGTATTAACCAATAGGACGGTGGCAAATTATATTTTTATTGTATTACTATTGTTGTTCCGAAGACAACACCCATTGTATCTTGATCATGCAATCGATACGTTTATTGGAGATTTACGATTAATAAAAAAATTGCTATTTTTTCCTGTTACGCACTCAGACGTATATTCTATACTAATCAATAAAATATTTCACGGTGTTAATTAAAAGTTCATAATAATACCAGTCCATCCAACAAATATTTAATATTTTAAATCATACAAGATATCTTGTATTTTTAATAGTTGATATTTTGAAAATATCCTGTAATTATCTCTTATCTCCTCAGGACCTAAAATAGATAAATTGACACCAACACCCACCAAGTGACGTACTTACTGCAAACTTGATTAAGAATGAGAATAAAAATAAACACTAAATATTATCAATGACGAAGGCTTCTTTTAGACACTCAGTATTATTTATTACAACAATAACAGAATTAATAGTATTAATATTGATTACTTAATGCACCGTTTATCAAACAATTTTTCCAGTATTATTAACACAACAAAAAAACCAAGTCACCATCTCTAAATATTATTGCATCTATTCATCTATAAACCGTCATAACACGTTACGGGGGTTATTGAGGTGCTGAATTATAAGCGATTAAGTATGACAAATTCGTGGTTCACGTTCATAAACCGTTTAACAAATACAGTTATTAAAGATTTATACATGTACATATTATTTTGTGGAAATACATTACTTGTTGATGTTAAAATACAGAGTCTTAAATATGTATATATATGCACACATACGTATCAACACATAAATAGTTAAGTTAATGATACAAATTCACGAAAATCAAAAACGTAAAGTCAACTCAAACTCATCGAATAAATTATTTTTTGCACTTGCAAGTTTACATGAATTGTTGTCTATAATTAAAATACTTAACACTTGTTAAATAAATCACTAGTTAATATTAACAAAAATATTTTACTTAGATAATCGCAGCACTGTGAATTTTTTCACTTTCTTAATTCAAAAAAAAAAAAAAATAAAAAATACATACATTGTCTTAGGTATATTCTAACTATTCTAAACTGAAAATTGTATATTTTATATCTTTGTATATTTTAGGAGTTAGTTCAAAACACAATTTAGTAAAACTATATTTCCATATGTTTATTGCACGTTTGAGAGGAAAACATAAATATTTGCTATTTGAATTTCTTATATACGTAGTATTTATTTTTCATTTGAATATGATATTTTAAAATTATAGTAATTTTACATTACATACATTTTATTTTTATTTTTTAATATCCTTCTATTTTTTTTCTTCGTGATTTACGCTTCGTAATATAATACCTGCAACTTAATTATTTTTGTCAAATCATTTTTTGATATCTTTCAAGCTGTATAAATAACTATGAACTTATTTTATTATATGATTTATTTTCTAAAATGTAGTATTGTTTACATTTATATTGCATAAATGGATACATATTTCGTTATGACTATTGCATCAAATTAATAAAGTTCAGTATCCATTACTATATAACATATAAACCTGTTATTCAAACTATTAGATAAGGTATTTATCTAAAACACTCTCTAATTATCTTTCATTTTAATAATTTTATTATTATTTTGCATTTTATAAGATTCATTTTGTATACCTATCATCAGAAAAAATATTGTTAAGAATGTAGTAGTAATTGGTGCTCATTATCTATTATGCTTTTTTTTGAAAATAAATGTTGATATTAAAAGTTTTTTATTAAATATACGACAATATATATTTAATTGGTTGATTTATCCAAATATATAGAACGAGCACTGATATGTGTCATTATTTATTTGAGTTTTATGTTTAATTGTAATTTTAAAATAATAAATTAACATTTCTTGTCAAAAAAGTAATTTATCTTTGTTTTATATATATATGATTATCTGGGCTTAATATTGCTCGATCGATCAACTACCTAACCACACCGTACATAATTCGATAAAAATATTATTTTTATTGTGTTATTCAAATTGTTTTTGTAAAAAACTCTTGCAGCAGCTATAGTGACGTTATATTTAATTAATACAAACACAATCATAATTCGTCTGCACTGCAGGGATGTCGCAATAATAATAATGATAATAATAAATTTACTCGTCATTTTCTCGTTATTATATTATTGTTTTTTCCCCGTATCCCACTGTAGTTTTTCAACTTTTACCACGATCCCCATCGAAATTGAATATTGAACAAATTATTTAATTTTCTTCGGGTTTTTTTCACCTGTAAAATAATATCTACCTATATATTACATATTCAGATATAGTCACCTTCCCTGGTTGTGACCCTATCGCTACAGCATGAAAAAAAAAAAACGTTCTGCCGTCTGTCTGTTTTTTTAATAAAGTTACTCGCGTCTCTCTCAATGACAGAATGGTCGGGTAAGGAGGGATTTTTTCCACCAGCTGGGAACCCGAAGCTTCATCCGAAATTATAACCCGAGCCTGAGAGATGCGGTTGAAAAAAAAAATTCATGTCATCGAGTCTAAAAGCATTTTCTGCAACGGGTCTCCTTCTACGAGACGTATTATTTTTTTCTACTCGCAAAAACCCGAACCGTCGCTTCTTTCCATTATTTTTGCACCTCACCTTTCCACTCTACTTAACCATCTTGCTCCCTTCATCGCCACCAAGTCTTAGCTCACTTCTACACTATTATATTAATAACACTTTACGGACGCTCCGAAGTTTCTCCGATATTAAACGAGGTTTTTAAATATTCGCTAGAGCGATTAAATTGGTAATATCGCATCTCCGCGTCATTGTTATAAGTCAGAGGATAGGTTTTCGTATATAACACAACTGTTCCGAAATCGTTTTCAGTATGCGTAACTATTTTATTCGGTAGCGTCGTCATCTAAAAGTTTCCCCACCCGCTCCGATGACCAGGGCGAAAACGCACAAGTTATTATATTTTACGATTAACTTTTTTTGTTTTATGCTATCATTGTCATATTGGCGAAAATTATTACCCACCATAAATACTTATTTATGCTTCAATTATTGTTTTTCCATCGTTAATATGACCTATGACATTTTTGCCATTTCAATAATTTTTTACTTCCATTATTACGATAATTTAATCAATTTAAATCGCATTAGGACTTAAGTTATTTCGTGCTTGTACAATGAGTTTTTATGGGAATTTTAAATGTATTGGCAATAAATTATCGCCACCTATACATTAGGCCAAATGATCTTTAATGGCAGATACAAACTATCTGCGTGAAGTTCACCCCTATATATATATTAAATATAATATACAAAACTATAGATCATGACACTTATATTGTTACAAAGAATAAGTCAATAAAATGTTATTGCCTTTATGATCCAGATACGATTATATCCCGCTCGCGTCATTTAATATGTCCTGGGTTGTCATATAAGTAAAATATATTGTTAGTAAAAAATAATACATGTTCTATCGTAGAAACTGCTTGAATTATAGACACAAAAGAAAAAAAAGAGTCGATATAGTTTTTATAATCCAGAGTTATGTAAAAATTCAAAACACTAAACTAACCTACTAAATAATACTAGTGTTTATGAATTCGTCAGTAATTTTTTTGATTATAATTATAATTTATTTTTTATTTAATATCAATAATTTATAAATTTATTATATATAACTTTAATAAGTTGGTAAAAATTGTTAAATAAAATATTTAATAAATTATTGTCATTGAATACTTAGCCACAATAATGATAATTTTATTTATTTAATTTTTCTCATTTACACACAAAAAAGTTTAAATACATGAATTGATTAAAATTACCTTCCTTCTGTAAGCATAACTTATGTTGAAGGAAGAAAGTAAATAGTTTTATATTATATTTATAATTAAATAATATTATACATGTATTTATAAAAAATAATAAATCGGATATGGAAAAATCATAAACTGATCCAAATTTAGTCTAGAGACATTAATACCCATTTATTAACTGGCATTTTAGCATTAGAACATTTATTTTTTATAATAACAGGAATATAATTAAAATAAATAGGACCTAGGTAGCTCACGAATCTTTGGCTGAAAGATTTTTTTAAATAAATTACTTTAGTATTATAAGCTACTTATTCAGTTATTTAATTTATTTTCAATCCATAAGATGGCAATGTTTTGAATAACAAGTCCACTGGCAACACAATTAAATGATTTGAAATTTATTCTAGTTGAGCCTTCAAAAGAAGATCTATGCAAATATATACGAACTCTATTTCTTTAGTGTATTAGAAGAGGTTTCAAAGAAATAGCTGATTGACCACCCAAAATTAACAGTCCATATTGTATTATTGATTGGTACAGAACTAAGTATGCTGTACGAATAACATTCACAGGTACAATGTAATCATACAGTGATAAAATAATAACATTTAATATCAAACCAACTGTCTTCAATCATAATTATTAAAAAAAAAAAAAAAATTATATTGGCATTCAATAGCATAACTGAATGTGTGTTTACAATTTAATTACCTTTGACAAAATTTAAAACGTGAACTATTGAAAAGTAATAGAACATTACGATAGAATTGGTACGAAATCGTGGGCTTGTAGCTCTAAAAAAAGATCATAATAAGCAAAATAATATGCATTTAAAAACATTGATAAAAGTGCTTAAATATGCTAAAATATGCAAAAAAATGTATTAAATGGAGAAAAAATAAATAATTTAAAACATAATTATTAATATTAATAAATAATAAGATTTAACTTATCCTAATTTATGATTTTATAATATTTTTATAACTAAAAATTTTGTTTTATTACAAAAATCATTCTTATGTAAAATTTGTTCATAAAATACGACTGAAAATATAAAAAATTATAATTAGGTGATTACTGATTAGCCTGAATACTACAAAATAAAATAAGGTCTCATTATCGATGAAATTACCAAAATGGCATCAATTTCATGTTTTTTAAATGACAAATTATTCTATTAATGTGACCTGGTGTGACGCAGTGGTTGTCTCAGATACTAATGTGTTCTGAAGTTAAGCACTAGGCGGCATCGCTAGCTCTTGGATGGGTGATCATCCGAGTTCTTAGTGACAAATCCATGGTGCACATACATACACACGCGTGTTCCAATTCTACTAAATAAACTTTACAAACAAAAACTTTACACATCAAAAAAACCTACTGTTCCTTTTCACAGCTAATGGCCTTAGTTTTCAGGCATAAGATCAATAACAAAAAATATTCTATAAATATAAATAATAAACAGAATATTTTATTAACAAATTATTAATTACTTAATATTATATAACGATATCGTCAACCTATGATTTGATTTTTTAGACATAAAATGAGTTTTATAACTTATGTATGATTAAGCAATTAGGTTACAGTTTTGATTTTGCGAATACAGTGGATTCCGCTTAATGTGGCCACCGGTTAATATGGGCATTCGCTTATTGTGGGCAAACATGTCTGGTCTCAATACAAATGTATATTAACAATGTCAAATAAAACCGCGTAATATGGACACTCGATTCGGTGTATGTGGGCAATTTTTTTTTATCATAGCGTTAGAATATACACATAAGTATTTAAAAACGATTAATTTAATCGGGTTCCGTCGTATCTATGAGATTGTGTTTATCGAAAGTAATAAAAATCATTACCATTCAAATAAACAAATTTCGCCAAAGAGAGGCGAAAAAGTGCATTGATTTCTTGCAGAAGTTCTTCATGCAAGAGGGAAATGAAAATAGTCCGTCTGAAAAAATTGAAGCGTGTGCCTATTTTGTCAACCAGATCCATACTAAACAGCTTAGACAACGAAAAATTACAACGTTTTGTATAACTTCTACATCCAAAGATTAATTTTATTTAATATATTATATGTATTTAGTTTTATTTATATATCTAGTAATTATTTAAAAATTTTTTCAATTATATGATAATACAAATATATTTTTTTATTATAATTTTTTTTTTTTTTACTAATTTCGGTTTTTATGGGCAACCGCTTAATATGGGCAAACAGGGCTGGTCCCAACGTGCCCACATTAAGCGGAATTCACTGTAAATTATTTTATCCCTTAGGTTTTTATACAATTATTACGTCACTAGTCAAAATGTCAAAATAATTTAGAATAATTTAGGTTCATATAATCAAATTCGAACGGTGTAGTCATCTCATGTGTTTTAAAAATACCAAACATGTTTAAATCAGTCTCCCAACATTTCCAGAACTTAACACATTGTATTAATAGAAAAATATGATGTGTATTTATTCCACGAATTCTATTCATTGTAGACCTAGACCCGCATCAACGTTTTTTCGTTTAATTTTATTTCCTACGCCTTATTTGCCTTATATTTATAATGTATGCATATTTAATAATATAGTTTAAGAATAACGTATAAATAAGTATTGTTTATTTTAGGATGAAATATATCCAATAATAATTATTGTACAATGTAATATTATATTAGGTAAATATTTTGAGTTTAATAATAGATTTGATAATTTTTAAATTTTAGAATACCAAGACTATTATATCGTGTTAATCTAATTCAATTATTTATAACTACTGATAAAATAAGAAATAAGACTTAATTAATTTGCTTTGAATAAATTACTTTTCTTTTTATATTGTAAATTATAATTTTTACACATTATTATTTAGATTTCTGAAGTTGACATCAGTATTAAATAAAATTTATTTATTTAAAATTTTATTATTACAAAAATGTTTATCATCTGTATAATAATTTAGGTATTTTGTTATCGAGTTATTTAAATATATTTTATCGACCGAGATTTAAAACGCTCATGCGATCGCTACAATCATGTTGGTATTTTTGGTATTGCCCATATATATTAAATAGACAGATACGAATGATGTTTACCTTGTTATTTATAGTATTTCTTAACTATGGAACTCAATTTTGTTTCAATGTTAGATATTTGAATTTTTAGTATTTTAAAAAACAACTAAATTAATGAAATAAAACAAAAAATGCATGAGATGTCGATTTGCAAAGTGGGAAAATAATAATGAATAACTTGGTTTTATTTTCTATGCATGAGAAAATGAATATATTTTAATAATACATATTATTACAGCTTACAATTTAAGGTTTACACACAATTGATTAAATTAATATTTAATAAATTGATATAGAATTGGTAAGTCGTCTTTGAACTGTAATTTTAATAAAAATAATAGGACTCCATTAATGAAATGGCTTATACCAATGAGTTTTAAATGTTTTCATTTTATTCATCGATTGTGATTTTAAGTATACAATTTTATTAATTTATGTGTTTTTCATGAATAAAAATAAAAATATAGTTGATTGTTTAATAATCTACATAAATATACATACAATTCTCATTTTAATTTTATTGTTGTTTTTAATTAAAATAACTTATTTTGAGTTAACGTGTCTTAAAAAAAAAAAAAAAAAACACTTCAAGTTAAAAAGTTAAAACTTCTTAAATATGTTTAAACTTACTCTACTTTTCTCTTAAAAGTTTGTAAAATATAAACCAGTTTTAAAATTTGAAATGTGACGTAATTTTCGATTTGAGTTTCAGATGATCTAATTAATTCTATAATTTAATAATTTTAACTGAAATGAGTACATGGGTATTGTGTTTTCACCTTTGCTTTTATTAAGTATAAAAAATAATAAATTAAAACTATGTGTATCGACATGACTTTGAAGAAATAATGTATTTTTTATATTTGTAACACAACATAAAGGAACATTTTACCATGATTTTACTAGCTGAAATGTTATATTTATTTTAAATCTATCTTCACTTTTACTAAAAAGATATATAAATAATACTCCATAGGAGTAATTATTAATTAAAACAGTTTTTTTTTTTTTATAAGAGATCTTTAATTTTTATATGACGTGGTGAATTGGGAAGGTTATTTGATGCCAAAATATAAACCGAATTGTAAGATAGTCCCTTTGATAAAGAGGAAAATCGCCCACGAAATAATTTTGTTTGAAACGTAAGTATGCTGCAGGGAGTTAAATAATTTGAAGCTATTTCAGCTGTTTTAATTATTATATAATTGTATATTATTTTCTTCCAATTTAGGCATATTGTTTGTAATTTTATAATTTATGGCATTAAGATTTTTTAAAGAAATTAAGTAATTTTTACATTATAAAAGTGGTGAAAATTTCAATAAATCAATTTTTTTTTTTTAGCAATATCCACTACCCATTATTTTTAGTAATATTAATAGACATTTGGCCGAAATATCACGTTAAAGTGACGACTTACTGATGTTTAGAATATAAACACGTAGTAAGAAAAGTGTATAATACCCAAGCGTAGATTATACTTATTATTAATAAATAAGCATAATATTAGGAAATTGGGTCCAATAACCGATTGCAAACATATAATTTCCAACAGATTAGTGGTTTTTTTTTTTTTTTTTTGATTGGACTTGCACCAAATTTTTACGTAGTCGACAAATCAAACATAAGACTTTTGAAATGTGAACATATTAAATTGCTATTTTACGCGTATAGTATATTCCTAGGAAATAATATGTTTGACCAGAAGGGTTCAAAAAATACCAGTTCAAATGGAAATAACGAGTACGCGAACCGAGTGCACAGAATATATTACCGAATTCATCACGATAAAATATATAATCAGTGATTCTGTTGCTAACGTGATAAATTCGTGGACGAATAAACTTTTTGAATCTTTCTATATGACAATAATACTTTTATTAGGTAAACGAAATACAATATTTGGCAGAAATGAATTCTCCAATAAAAATTTAAATGTTTGTAAATAAAAACATTAATCTTAATGATAGTTGATGTTTATTTTCCATAAAATTTTACCGGGCTTAGTATATTTATATTTCCATTTTTTATCATGAATAAATTATTTATCGGTATTATTTACTTAAATTCGAATTTCAGCTATGTGGATCTACGATAATGTATAACATAATATTGGTTTCACAAAGATATTGATTTTTTTCTTTGTTAAAAAAAAAAAAAAAATAACAGTTCTTTGACGTAACGGTTCATAGTTTCAATAAGAATAATATAAATGTGTTACATCTTAAAAAGCGTATGACGCTGATAAACATGCAAGCATTGTACTTTTAATGAAAAATCCAAAAAAATATTATAAGAAAATTGATTAATTGGTAACGAACACATTTTAAATGCTAAGCAAAGGAATGAATATATTATTGATTTTACAATGCTTTATGAATTTTTTTTATGTTTACGCTTTATAACTTTAATATATTTTCTAATACAAAAGTGAATTTAGTTGGAACTTTGGGGTTTCAAACGTAAAAAAATTCAATTACTTTTTCTAGTCATAAATTTAATTTTTTTATTTAACTTATTAATATAGTTAATTGTGGTGGTGGTAAAAGGAGATGATAAAAAGTTAAAAAAAAAAAAAAAAAATGTTTTCAAAATAACTAAGAGGAAACAAACAAAAATATTAAAAATCATTTTTTAAATTTTCCAATTCAAAAAAATTGAGAGTAATTTCAAAAAAAGGTTAGGTCAGTAGGAATTTGTCTGCTGTATATTAAGTGTCTAGTGGGACGTAGGTCACTTTTATGAATGTATTAAATTTAAATTCTCGTCAAAAACACAAATTGTAAAATCAATATATTCATTGCTCTAATAAAAACTTATAAGAATTGAAATATTTATTAAACGTTTATAATATATTGATTATTAGTATTTTAAAGAAATAATATGATTTTTTAAATGTTTTGGCTCTTATTGCACTATTTATAGACATTTTAAATTGCCTAAGTTTTTATTTCCAAAATATCTGCCATCGTCGAATTAATTTCAGTTGTTATTATTAATTTTTCTAAAAATGTAGTTGCATTAAATCATATAATTACGTCAACATTAAAAAAATAAAATAAAATATTGACATAAATTTTAAATTTTATAAATACGAGTATACGATCAACGTAACCAAACACGTAGTCATGCAAGTTACTATGTTCGAATTGGTAATCATTAGAAATCACAATCATTTAAAATTCATAAAATTCCAATCAAAATTAACACAGAAACTTTTTATTACTATTAAAAATGTTATTTTTATTTACACTTGTCTTTATAATTATTTAGCTGATGTCTGATATCTCCTGTGTTATATTTTATTAACAAAGAAATGAGAAAATACTCCATAGAAGAGAACCTTCAATTTCTACGTTTTGTGTATTTTTGTGAGAAATAATAATTAAAATACATTTAATTTTCTAATAGAATAAAATATATATTTTAAATATCTATTTGTGAAATGCGACATAAACCTATTATATTACATCTAATAAATACCTATTATAAACTATACATAAATACTTTAAAAATTACAAAAGAATAATTATAGATTACAATATGAAAGAAATAAAATATTATGAAGATGACAACCAATATAAATACTTAAACAAACATATTATAATATTACCAAAATTATTACTTTGAGTTTAAAAAATAAATCGTGTGTCATTATATATTAGATGTTCACGAGTTTGTAATCTTTTCTGATAGTTTAAATTTAAAACACACCGATCGAATTATCTATAAATTTTAGCTACAATTTATGATGATAAGTTTTTTCTATAAATGTATTCTTATTATTTACATAATAAAATTGTATTACAACAAAATAAAAAAACAATATTTTTAAAAGTCTTAAGTCATAAATCAATACACAAGCGTTCATATAGTATAGTCTAACACAACTTCTATATTTGAAATAGTATTTCCAACAGAAAACGATATAAATGTCTAGTTTTTTACTTCCATAATGATACCTATGTTAATTGAAATCAAATAGATGATATTCAGAACTATGAGTAATAATAATAATTCTTTATTAATGGAATAAATTCTAATTACCTACAAATATTTTGTGAAGTATAGTGATTGTAGAGTGATGAAAATGTACATGTTATTTTTTTAAATGATATAAAGTAAAATATAAAATAATATAATTTATTATTAAGTAACGTACGCCTATTTAAGTAAACATTTTATACAATTAAAATTTAGTAAGTATTATTTAGATAACTATTAAACTTATCAAGTGAACAAATCAGAATGTATTACAGTATTATCTGCAGACATTAAAATGTTAACAGAACTATATAACCCATATTTAGTGTTAAAATTTAACAAATAAAATGTGAGTTTATTTATTATTGATTAGCTTTAAATTTAATGTAAGCTAACAGATTTTATGAATGATATCAATTCATTAGGTATACAAATAAGGTAAATGTTCTAATACAAATACCGCACATTTATTTTAATAAGAAATAGTAAAAATAATTAATTATAATATTAATAATATTATAATAAATTGTGATTTACAGTCAAGACATTTATAAAAATTTTAATCAGCACGTTATAAGATTATGCTGAACAATTAACTCGTGAATATCAATATATACGCAAAAACAGAAATTACGAAGTTACACTAGATGACTAACCGATCTAAGGACACAAGAGACAAAGCGGTTACCATTTATAAGCAAAGAGCCCAAAACACACAGTATTCAGACGTTTTCTTGATTCAGTAATAGATGCAGTGGCGTGTTTAAGAATAGAATATCTCAAGTACACATAATGAAGTAGCGCGCTCCTTTTACATTAATATTAACAACATAGACATTAGAAATAATTAAAGATGACAGATAAAGTAATCTAATTACATACTAATTAAAAGTATAAAATATGAATACAAGTAATATTATTACTTACATTAGAATTTTATTTTATTTTTCATTTTTACACAGACTGACTGTAGTGTTATTACTACAGGTTTGTAAATTAACGCTGTTTTGTTATTTTTATTTTAAATTATTGTTACATGTAATTTAAAATATTTGACTAATATGATGGCAACTAAAAAAAAATTTGTGATACATTTTTATAAATTAATATTTATCAATTTGTAACTGTCATTATTGATCGGTCAACTATAATTTAATACAACGATACATAAAAGACATAAAATAATAAAAAAATATAAAAAAAAAAAATTATAATAATTTATTGACTCGTAGCAGTACCTACATTTTTATTTAAGTATGTAAATTTGTACCATTTTAAAATAAATATTGACGTATTACAATAATTATATTACATATTGTGTTAAATTAGACCCACACAAATCCAGGCTTTTATAGGGACCACATAAACTAATATCGTATTAAATTATTTTATAAACGAACCGTACCTATTATACATTTTTTTAAATATTTACAGATTTTATAAAATTTTTAAAAGTTATAAATTCAAGTATTTAAATTTTACATTTATTGGATTAGATTTACTATTTTGATTTTCAATTTTCTAAAATTCAAAAACAAGTTTTGATTTTTAACCGTAACCTCAATTTTATTTTTCAATCGTTTTTACCGTATTTAATATTTATTATTTTTTCGTATATAATATTATGTATAATGTATTTCATAAAACGGTGATGAGAATTTAAATGGTCAAAATCTTATCATTCAGTTTATTTTTAATTCTTACCATTCACAGCATATGGTTGCCAAACTACAAACTATATTATACCTATACAATATTATAATAATATATTAGTTTATCAAACAATTATTAAATTTGAAATAAATCTAGAACGTTCAATACTTTGCACTAATTTCTACTTGTATGTCATTCAATAGCAAAATATTTGTCGTTATTTTATTCTTAACACAATTTTAAATATGTCATCGCAACTGACTACTACCACGAGGTAAAAACAATGTTTTGTGTTAAAACATAAACTACGTTAAATAGTGATTTACGAGAAAACTTGTTGACAGCTCAAATATTTCTACTGTTTGACGATATGGATAGCCGAGTTTAAGTTTTGGAAAACATCTATAGAAGCTCGATTAGATTAGGTCGATATAAAATTAAATGACAATACCTACTGTAATATTATTCTTGATGAGGAACAATTAAAAATGAAAAATTTATAATTTTTTTACTTGAGTTTATTTTGGTATTTTTATAAAAATGATGATCAATTTATTATTTTGATTAACAGATATTAATCGTTATTATAGTAATATTTTATCAATTTATGTTATTTTTTATTTTTATATCGTTTAGAAATATAATTTAGTTTTAATACCTATGGTTGTACTTACATAATAAATATGATGGACAATTATTAACAAATTAAATCAACAATAATTTATATTTCAAGTATAATTCTATTATTAATAACCTTGGTATTATCAGTATAGTAAGAGTGAAGAAAATAGTATATAATATGATTAACACCTCTTGTTGATTCTGGGTATTATTCTTTCATAGAAAACTGATTAACTTATAAGGTATTATTACTATAAGAACTTATTATTTGATAAATTGATAGATTGCAATTACGTGGTTGCAGTTCAGCGATGCGTTGTTTTAAAAATCAACAGATATAATAATATATTGTTTAATAAAATTATTATCTTTCATTATGTTGTACATTTTCATTTTTTTATAGCATATCAAACTAAATAGCACATGCATTTTTTTTTTTTTTATTGAAACTTTGTGTTTACAATTAGTTTCGACAAATAGTTGGTACAAAATAAAAGTTGCTTACAAAAAAAGAAAAGAGTAAATATATAACATTAAAATAAAAAACCTGTATGGTTCATAAAATAATAATATATTCAATATGATAAGTTTTTGTTGGTTTGAGAATACGTTTATTGTATCGAAAGAGATGTTGGAAGAGTTCAAAAGGTGTCACGATATGTTGATTGGCTAGGAAAAATGAAAAGTAAATGGCTAATGTCTTAGACCATTGGGTCATTATAGAGTGTGCTAGAGGGGAATCGTTAAGTGACAGTTTAAAGAAATGAAGAGGAATTTTCTGTATTAGTTTAGTATAATTATTAGGCAGAAAAGAAAAAAATGTATAATTAAAGTAAAAACTTATTGATTTTTACTGATAAACATCGAAGTCTGTAAATTTTAAATTATTTAAAATGTTACAATTCACATCCGTCTTACTTTTGGTTGCTTTCTTATAAGTTTATTGGACTCAAATAATGTTAAATGTGTAGTAAAATCATGAGTCTATATAAACTTCGTGTAAGCTGTATTTTTTTTCTCAACATTTTATTTATGCCATTTATTACACTTTGAGCAATAGACTTAAGTGAAAAATAAAATAAAATAGTGATAGAAAAGACAAAAAGAAGTAGCTTTTCACTGGAGAAGAGAATCAAAAAACTGATAATAATTTTAAGAAAATTTACATCATATAATATTGGAATATAATGAACACAAATCTAATTGTTTTTTTTTTTTAAACTTCCCAACTTAAAAGTTAATAATAAAACATCATAAATGTACGTTTAAATAGTAGATAAGTTATAAAATTGCAGTGAGTGAAACATATTTTAAAAGTACCTAGTATCAGGATTTAGAAACGTAAAATCCAGTTGTAATTCCTTATTTTCTGTGTCGTAAGCTTATTTGAATAATAAGGTATAGTATTTTTTGATAACTTCTGCAGTTATAAATATAATAAAATACAATCTAAATAAATAATGATTTATAATTCATAAAGAAAAAAAATATTTCAGTATTTTGATTCATTACTAATTAATTGAATATATTTCATGATATATATATTTTTTTAAATTATTTAAATTATTTATTTTATAATACGATAAATTAATTTAATTGTTGCTAAAAAACTTAGTACTATTATTATATTATTAACACCTATTTAATTATTATCGTAATATATATACCATATTATTATATTATTGTTATTAACTTTTGAATTAATACTGTAAAATAGTATGAATAAGTTCATGGTTAAAATAGGTAGATAAAATCTTAAAATTAATCTACATATAATAATAATGATAATTATAATTAATAATATGCACACATTTTAAGGTAATCATGGTTTTAAAATGATTATTTTAATAGTGGAGTTACGTAATACAAATACCTGTTTTTCCTTATATTTTTGTTTTTTTCCTATTATTAATAAAATATTATGAATGTTTAACTGTGACTTATTTAATTTACAAATTGGATTCAATTTTATATTCAAAACCACTCTCATAGTTGAAAATAAAACATTAACCTAACATTTTTTTCAATTGCTTACACGGACATACAGACACACAAAAATCGAACATATCTTTTTAAAATCAATACATTTATTGCTTCACTTAGAGTTTAAAATGCATAAATATACTACCTATGTAGTATGTATATTATTATATATGATTAAATAACATTGTACTTGCCTGCTTCTTTTATTGGGTTAAACAAGCGTCAAGCACATAGAAAACCCAATCCAACAAAATGATTTGACACAATAAATTATATTGCTGTTATACTTTGGGAAATATTGTTCCTTAAAATCCCTCGGGTTTATTGGACATGATTGAAACTAATCAAGAACAAATGTAATACTTGTTTATATAAATTATTAAATAATATTGTATCTTACAACCAATAAGGTCAATGTTTGGTGTATAATAATTATATATATTTTTTTAATTAAGAGAAAATTCACTTATTTCTAATATATTGTGTAACTATACTATAAATAATATCATAATATAATTATTTTTATTAATATTATTATTATTATTTATTATTTGAATAATGGTATATGAACAATGCAATTCATAATTTAAATATATAAATGTATTTTTGTTTTTTCGTGATTTTATAAGTACAAGAAAAAGTTATAATTTAAAATATACATTAAATGTATATATATATATATATTATTTATTTTGTTTCAAATTTATTTACGTACGTAATATAATAATAAAATAATATCTACTATGATGATGGTATCATATTATGATATGTTATATAGGTAAATTGTTTTAATTATACATGTTTAATATCCGTAAAATAATATAAGTACAATTAACAGATTTGAAAAAAAAAATGTTAACGTTATTTTTTTATTTTAAATATTTTATTTTTTTTGAATGGCAATGTATTTAATAATAACATGTATCTTTATACTCCGTATAAAATAATTTCTTTTCATATTTTATAAATTTAATTTATAGTTATCTGATTTTAAATTAGTTTTTAAAGTTTCAATAAGAGGAGTGGAGTATTACAATGGTAACATTTAAACCATGTGGTCTATATGTAGCTGCTAAACTAATAATTTAACTCTGTTTTTAACTCTATGTACAATATTCAACAGTTCTATCAGCGTCGATATTTATTTATGTATTCATTTTTCTTCATTAAAATTTCTCAATATTGGAAATGTGTATAATACATTTTTATGAAATCTGAGATATGTAATCATTGCATTACAATTTATTAAAATGTTACAGTATGGTAAAATAATATAACTAGTTAAATTTTTCAAATAAATTAGTTGAAAAAAATTGTAATGTGTCACTATGTAGGGATATAATGTTGAACGATACGTTGAGAGAAAGTTTCAACCCATAACCAATTACTTTTTTTTTTTTTTTTTGAGCGATCAATCCTGAAACTTTTTATACCCTCTATGTAGATTAACACTTAGATTTTTTTTATACTCAAGGGAAACACATATTACATAGGGGTTAAAGAAGAATTAACCTTGAAGGTAGAAAAAACCTAGGAGAATATCACGAAAATGCTAAATATTGATTACCAAAGACATAAATATTCTTAAATTTAAAATTATTTTATTTTGTAATCGTTTCAAAAGATCTCAAATAAAATGAAACATTTTTCATTTTATAATTTATTCAGAACTTAGAGAAAAAATGATATTAATCGTTTTAGTATTCGCTAGTATAAATCATTTTCAATAAACAAAAAAAAATACTATTTATTGTCATACTAAATTAATGTCCAGTTGCATAAACAATGACTTATACATTTTAATGAATCAATGGTTCGATAATTGATCCATTATATTTTTCGTACCATTAAATAATTATATTTTTTATGAAGGAGACAAAGTATACTTGTCTATTAATTCATGAGTTTTTGTTAAAAAGAAGGATTTTATGGAGGTAATATTATATATGTATAAAATATATCAATTAATTATTATTTTCATCATAGCCCAAAATTATATGATGATGGATTTGTATAACTATAAATGGTCTTATATTTATATCATTTCAGTTAAATTACTATAAACATTTTTAAGTAGTTATTTTAATTCTAAGTTACATTATACAATTTGAAATTACCTACTCGTATAGTTTAGTTATTTTCAAATAATTAATTTAAGCAAACTATAAGTGATAACTTAATACTCACTGATTGTTATCTATAACTTACGAAAAAAAAATTATAGCCTAGTATTAATAATTTATTGTAAATAAATTATAAGAACATTATAATTTAAAATATGTAAAATAAATAATAATTAAGTCGATTTAGTATTAAATGATAAAAATGGTAATGGAGACAAGTTAGCATACATCTTATAAAGTTAATAGTCATATTATATTTAAATACTTAGAAAAAGGTTAAAATATTTTAATACGATTTAAATAATTGATTAATTGAACTGTTTTTTTTTTCAGGTAAGATGTTTAAAATATCCATCAAAATAAAACATTAAATTGGTAAATATTAAAATGTTATTTATAGTACAGAAGGCATTTGAATTTTACCGTAACGACGCAATATTTTTTTTATTTTAAGAAGTTCATGTACTGTATAATCAATTAACTTGATATTTATTATCGTAAAAGAACATACAAAATATAGATAATATTGATTTAAAAATTATATTATAAAAACAAATAAAAATAAAAATTTTTATTCATTACACATTTGTTTCTTTATAATACAATACTAAGGTTTCTTTTCTTACTAGTTTTGATTAATATTCTAACTAAAAAATAAAAAAAAAGAATGAAAAATATGTCTTACTTATAAAATTAAGGTTTTGTCAAAATGGTTATATGTTATATTTATAATGTAGCATGCAAAAGAGATTTATAATTTTTGTTGTATTGTTGTAATAAATTTATACATAAAATAAATATTTTTTTTTAATGTATTTAAAAATCAAATTACAAAATAAAGCATATACATAATTATTTGGTATTACAATTAGTTATATAATATTTGCATATTAATATTAAATATTTAAAACGTAAATAAAATTGTAAAAATAACTATTAATAAAGTTTAATGTTTTTTAATACTCACTATTGAAAATTAAAATAATAAATAATATTTTATTACAATCTATAACACAGATAGTATACATTATAATATATATATATATATATATATTCACCACTACTGTAGTTGATTGTAGAGACGTATTTGAAACTAATAGCTATTATTTGAAATGTATTTCAAATAAGTGTATTTAATATAAATAAGTGACCATTTTTCTCAACCCTATTAACTTATTAATTTTATGAGATATACAATACGATAAAAATGCATATGTATTGAATTAATGCAAAAAATCTCAACTCGGCAAGATAGTCATTTGTTTCGTGAAAATTCATTTATAATGATTTATGACAAGAGTAAAAACCAATACTTTTTATTTCATAAATGATTTTAAATTCAAGCACGTATCGTTTGACGAAGTAGAAAAAGTACGACCATTTAAAGTGGAAAATCCAATTATTTGAGACAAGTTCCTAAAAAAAAAAAAATCTAATTTAAAAATATTGTCACGAATTTGTTATTTTTTCGAGTGTTTAATGAAGTATCATACTCACGTTTGTTTCAAAACAAAACGAAAATTGGTTGTGAAAAATGGTTATTTCAAAATAGTTGTGTACTTTATGTCTGTATTTTATTTTGTTGATTTGTTGAAACATTTAACGGCAAAAAAAAAATACGAAGTCATTGTACACATTTGTAAATTTACGAACATCAAGGCCCAAAACTATATTAGTATATTACATAAAATACCTCGCTCAAACTCATTTGTTATAATCATTCATTTTTGTATTCAAAAACAAACGAAAAGTCTCAACAGATATATTCATTGTACATTATACAATATACATTATATAAATGTATAATATTATTTTACCCGTACATTTATTTCGTAGAAGGATTGATGGAATAAATACTTGACATTTGCGATAAATTATCTGCAATAGTTCAACGTGTTTTTTTGAAACATTTTACTAATCGTGGGAAAACTTATGATTAAAATAAATTTACGAATGTTTTTTTATTGAAATTCATGAATGTTTTGAGTCAGACAAACCTTTATTTATTTTTGCAATGTTTTTCAACATATTTTTCACTGTAAATTTGAAAAAAAAAATGATGTATGTTTAAATGTGTTACAAATTGTTAAGTAAGACACCAAAGATTGAAACAGATTTTTTGTTATGCCAGTAGGTACTTTTAATTTATTTAAAAAATGTATTCTAACAATATAAGATAAGTCTATTTTTGTAAACATATCTAGAACACTAGAAAATTAGATATTCTATCCCAATAGATGAAACTAAAAACATAGTTGAAAATAATATTATATCCACCGGAACCTACAAAAATAATAAATTAATTACAAATATAAAAAATTTTCCAATGAGACAAAATTCAAAACTATTAATAATCAAATTTTAATTAATCCAAATGGCTTATGTGCTATAATTCATTGTGTTTCGTCTATAAAGTATATCTTATGAATGTCTAATAAATAATGTAGATATTAATTAATAAATTAATTTAATTTTTAAAATGTATTAGTTTTGCTATTGCACAGTGTTATACATTACCTATTTTTCTTAACACTAATATATATTTTGAATTTAATGCACCTATCAATTTGATTAAATAATAGACAAATATTAAAATCTTGAATATATTTTTAAATACCTATTGTTTTTACAAATATTAATAAATGCTTGTTATAGTTGCTTAAAATATTCTTAAAACAACGACAAAAAACTGTTTTATCTCGATTATTCACGAATCTATATCATTACACAGCAATTTATACATATATGTAGTATTATGAAACTATTCTTTGGTTCAACCCACGAATACGAAAAATAATAATTTTTGTATGTAATCTCACGTGAAACTGTAGTTATGGGTTTTATAGTGCGTTAATAGTATAAAAGTAGTTTAACAAATATAACTTCTTTATACATTGTGAAAACAAATTTGCAGTGTAAAAAATGGTGTTTCTTTTTTTTAAATGATTTAGAGTTATAATATAATATGACCGTGGAGATTCCATCGCATTGTTGCAGTCTAGGAATTTCCTCGAAATTTTTGACTAACTCACGGAGAAGTGATTTTTCATCTAGCCATACCCGTCGCTTATCCTCCCCCATTCGGTATAATCGTAAATTTAAACGACCCATCCTCGACAACGGTTTAACGATAATTAATGTGCACGGACATTGGACACGCATTAACAGATGGGGTTGCCCCACGACGTCGATTATTATCGTCTCGGAGTTAGAACTATACTGTTGATGTCGATAAAATACGTATTATCGTTAAAACTACACCTTGTCATGTTTTTTTTGTTTTTAATTACACACTAATAGCAACATGTCTCTGATCCTGAGACACACTCAAAAATCGTACTGATTACTTTCTATATCTGTGGTAAATTTATAAAATTCATAGTTTTGTAAATTACCTTTAAGCTGACTTATTTTTTAAGTAAACGTACCTAGTAATGTGATAAGAAATCTTAAAACATATCTTGTCGATTATGTACAAATTGCTGACATGAACGTGCGCACGTGCGGGAATTCTCCGCTATCTCTTTTACACTACGACTGCAGTCACACGTACTAACGTTCATTTACTTCGCACAAATTCACATAAAACGTTCGTTTGCACTTAGGAAATTGCCTGTAGTTAATTCCTTGAAATCGGACGCTCTTGCAACCCCTTGATATGATTAAACAGATGATTTTTTTTTTTAATGTATTATTTTTATTATATAATTTTATGGAAAATAATTATTTTAGTATATCTGTAATCATTTACTATCCATGATGCTGTTATAATACAATAGTTAGAAGAATTATCTATATTATATTATATTAATAAAATTTAATGAATGAATGAATTCCCACTCTCCGCCTATGTTGTTATTCTGGTTGTTTTTTTTTTTAATGGTTATTTCATTAATTATTTAGTAATTTTAATATTAAATTTTATTTGACCTAACTATAATTGCTTATAATAAAATTCTAAAAATACAAAACTTATTTAAACAATAGAGGCGCATATAGTATAGAACCTAAAGTATATAATATAATGCTTAAAAAAATATTTATATTTATTATAGGATATTATATACAATTTGTTTAATTAAAAAGGTAAAATAAAAGGTAATTTTACGTTTTATGTTGCCATTATGAAATGCTTATTATATTAATATTCGTTCTTAGATACGGTTTAATGTTAATAATAATTATTAATGTACCAATTGCAATATTTAACAGATGGGCCCTTGACATAATTTAACATCAACTAGTGGGGGAGGTTAAAAGCTCTCGGTTGTGTTTCTATAGGTATATGTCACAAGTGACATGAACTTATACGTCGTCATAAAAGTAGTGTATGTGTTCTTACAAAACTGTTACTATTACCCTATATCTTTAATAATATAGTTGGTGAAAATTTTATTTTTAAAAATTAAATTTAAATACTCGATAAAACAGCAAATGGACTCCGTTCTACTAAAGCCAAAAAAAACCTTAGAAGGAAGTTGTTTTTATAGGTAATTCCATTAAATCCTACCAACCAATTATTTTATATTTTAAGAAAAATTAAAAGATATTATACTTAAATAATATTTAAAAAAATCTATTTCCGTAAAAGTTATTTAACGCAATAATAACTTAATTAAACACTATTTGAATTATTCAATATATTTTTAAAGTTAAATTTGTACATAAACAAATGAAATAGTTTTATCGATGTATTTTATTTATTTTAAATTTATTTGTTTATTTACTTACCATTCTAATTATATACATTTAAATAAAAATATAAAAAATGAACAATATATTTGTTAATTAATATTTAAAGACATATAACATTACATAATAATAGTATATTTACTCTATAAAAACTGTAGATAAACAATTTAAATTTTCTTCTATTTATGATACATTTTAAGCCATTTGATTATATACAAATTACTGCGTGGTGTTGGTTCGAAAAAAATGGATTCTTACACTTAAATTACGCTTAGGAATACATTAATACACAATACATAATGGATGTCATATTTCCTTCATACTTTTAGCTTGTATCAAAAACTATTTCGGTAAAATATTTAAATGCCTTATAGTAGGTGGTTAGACACGTCATAACTTTTTATTCATTTATACTATTTAACAGTTCTAAATTTTATATTGCTTAATAAGAATGTAGATTCATTGGTTTGAATGTATTATTATGTACGTTTAACCATGAAATATAATCAAACATATAATAATTACATTTTACTTTATTATAATTGTAGATACTTAATTATTGATAAACGTTTTATTTTAATTTTTTGTATTAGGTACTTATTTTGTGTCCACGAGACTTAATAATACATAGATACAATTTTTTTAATTACTTGATGTTCGTTTATTTTTATCATACTTGAAATCTGAAGTTCAGTGACTTATTACTATGGCTTGGAACTTATAACTTTAAAATCACTGAAAAATAACCTAAAAAAATGTAAATATGACTTAAAAATCACAAAAAATGACCTAAAAGTAATAAATATTTGTTTCAAATTAGAAAAACACGTCATCATTTTTTTTTTTTTTTTTAAAGAATTATAATAATAGTAATAATAATAAAAATTACTTAAAATTATTACATTGTACTATTAAAGCATATTTTATATTGTCAAAAGTAGAATTGACTGCTAGCAATTATTGTCTTATTCTATCGAATCTTTATTTTTACTTAACCCGTATATAATTTATGTAAAATATTATCTTATACAATATAAATTTAATGTAGGTACTTATAAACACTATGTGTATGAATATGTTAATTGACAAAACTTAACTCAGTTCAAGAAATTGAATTAAAAAGGAAAATAGGACTTAAAAATGACACCAAATGACTTAAAAGGTAAAAAAAAAAAACTAAAAAATGCAGAATAAAGATTATTTAAATTTACATGTTTATAGAACACATTTTTGGTCGAGGGAACATTGTCTAATAAGTTGCAAAAAAAAAAAAAAAATTGCGAAATTAATCAATTTCCGAATCTTATGTACTACCAATAAACTAAATGCACTTTTGTATATTTTTAACAGACAATCTTACTTGTATTTGCAGTATACGTTTTACTAACGTAACTCCTAAGTATAACATACCAAATTATATGTTCAGCAGTTATTATTGTTAGTTTTAGTATTAGAGTGCATTGACCTATTATAAAACTTTAAAGTATATAAGAACGTCCATGTTCTTTTATAGAATTTATATAATATTTTATTTTGTTTAAGCCAGTTATAAGTATGAATATAAAATATTATAGTTTGAAAATCTTCTGAATTTACTTACAAATCATAAAATTTTAAAAATTCTAACGAAGGAAGATATATAATGTTCTTTCCTTCATGTTTAATTTTAGATTATAATTGACTTTAATACTAAAGCTAACAACATAATAATCATAATTATAAATTCTGAATGGGAATTCGTGATGTTGATCATTTGTAATAAAATGGCCAAATATAAAAGAATAAAGTCCTCTTAAATAGTCATTTAAATAATTAATCAACAAACAAACATAGTACACTGCAACAGATTTCTAGAAATTAGAATTACAAAAATCAACATAACTTTAAATGAACTAGTTTTTTTTTTTTTTTTTGTGCATAAATAATATGATTAATTGACCAAACAGAAAAATTGGGTTATTTTTAAGGATTTATGAATGTAATTATAATGTATATTACAGAGCTTGCGCTAATGGGTAGTTCTAACCAATATGGGTAGTTCTAAATTAAAATGGGCAATTCTAAAAGCCAATTTGGTCATTACCAAAAATCGTGAATTTTCTGTATTATTGGCATATTATGTAATATTGTTTAATTTAATTATAATATGTATTTTATTTAATATTTTTTGTTTGGTTTTATCACCACAAATGTTATCAATCATGAATCCATTCCATAACATTTATTATCATATACATGTAGAAGATTGTATAATTTATATGATAACACGAAGCAATTCGAGCAATACAGTACTGATAATAATGTGACCATTCAATATTTAAACTCCGACCATAATTACCAATAACACAGAACAATATAGTAT
This sequence comes from Melanaphis sacchari, assembly GCF_002803265.2. Lineage (NCBI taxonomy): Eukaryota > Metazoa > Arthropoda > Insecta > Hemiptera > Aphididae > Melanaphis > Melanaphis sacchari. The sequence goes on along the minus strand of NW_020271135.1, from coordinate 793,736 downwards.
AATATAGTATATGAATCACATACTTGGTAAAAACTAAAAGTTATAACGGGTAATAAATACCACAGCTGATTTCTATATAGTATAAGATATCTGTGATAAATATTAAATACATAACTGTCACAATGTTTAAATATTGTTAAAAAAAAAAAAATGTTTTAATTTGTTATTATTATTAATTGTAATAATGTAATGAATAAAGTTTTGAATAAAGAATTTACATGTGTAGTCATTTTATAGTAAATAGTGGTTGTTAAACGAATTTAGCGAACGGCAAATTTAGTTAATCTGCATGTACAAAAATATTAAAATGTTGGGCAGTTCTAAAATTTTCTTAGCGCTAGCTCTGGTATATTATGCTCGTTAATATGTGTTTTCAGATAACTGACTAAAATACCGTAATAAAAATATTAAACATTTATTAAGTATACCTACCTACCTTCCTACCTGCAATATTAAAGTATTGTTTTTATTTTATATTTTTTTAATAGTACTATTAAAGGTAATTTTATAATAAACTTAATTCAAAATAATATTTTAATCTATTTCATCCTAATATAAAATTAATTTAAATTTCATATATTGGGTTTATAATATTCTTCTGTACTATATTACTATGTAAATATACCTAAGTCTAATATTTTATCTCAACATCAATGATTTTAGATTTTTTATTGATTATAAATAAAATAAAATTGAAACATTTTGGAATTATTTGAGATTATAATTGATATTCGCGAAAAAAAATATCACTAGTCTGTACTTTCAGATATTCTATTGGTAAAACTTGTAAAATCAATAACTTTATTTTTTATTCTGAAAATCATGGTGTTAAATTACAATTAATTACAATAATATTAATTTATTAATATTCATCATTACGAAATTATTTTGATTTATACTTTGATTTTGTATTTTATCTTTTTTTAACTTTTTGTATATTATTCTACATTACAATTCATCTTTTTTTTTGTACATGTCAATAACATAAGTTTTTATTGTAAACTAAAATTTTAGTAAATTGTATCGTAATAATATTTTAAATTTTTATTATGTATATTCACATTTATGAAATATAATACACAAATCATTATTTAACCGTGAATACATAAATAAATGCAAACACCAAAAAAATATATTCAATTGAATAAAATTGGATAAAATTGCATCCGATTAACAGTAGAAATTATAAATTTTTATTTCTTTCAATTAAAAACCTCACAATAGCTATGCAGATACAGTTCACAATACAAAGATAATATTATACACATTTTTATTTTTATTTTATTTTTTTTTTTTATGTCATCAGTCGTATTTGTGAATTGTAAAACAAAGCATATTTAAATGCTGAGAATCCATTTTTACGTTAAATCAAAATATTATGTAATACAATGGTTACTATAATAATTTAAAAGGTTTATGACTTTGAAATACCTTTTACACAATAGGTAATATTATATATCTTATCTAAGATTATTATCTAAAAGATATTTTTAATTTAATTTAATTTATATTTCAATTGATTAATTTACTTAGTCAGCAAATATTCGATAAATTGGTACAACTGAAAAGAAAAGAAATAATAAATTAACTTTAAAAATTAAATATTTACGAGTTTCCAGCATAAAAATATATTACATTATTTTTAATTAAATCAGTGACTCGATTAGATGTCTATATTATATCATCAATTTGAGGAAATACGTTAAATTTGTAATACTATATTTTGAAAAACTGGGTTCTAATAACAATATATTTTCTAAGAAAGAATTCTTTCAGATTACCCCGTAACCTTTTAGATATAGTTGAAGAACAATTGAAAGTTTCCATGTCATTTACTATCAAATATTTTGAGAACTATTGCATAAAAATCAGTGACATAGCTGGGGGAGGGGGTTGAAGAGGCTGCAGACTTCCCCAACCTCGAAAAAAAATCCTGGCTATGCTATTGATACAAATTACTCTCTCACGAATAATATAAACTATAATTGCAATCCAAATATTATTATGGTTGTGCACTTCAATCATTAAAAACAGTGTACCTACTGTACCTATTATAAAAAAAATTAAAACGTAGGTAAACATTTTATCAACATATTTTCTTATTTGGATCATTATTATAATTTATTAGAATGTTTGATATGAATATTTATGTTACATTTATTCAAATTATTTTTGCTAAATTATATATATTTATAATAAATTGTATAATGTACACGTTTAATTTATTGTATAGTATTATAATTTTAACAATAAAAAATATAATTTATTATATTTATTTTCATATTCAATAAATTATTTTAAATACCTAAAATATTATACTCTGATTATTTTATAATTCAAAGTAATGTTGAAAAAAAAATGAAAAAAAAATATTATAAAAAAAAAAAACAATCATTACTAGAAGTTATGTATTATTTTCCGAAAAAAAATCATATTTAGCAATATTGACCTATAATTAAATCATCCTACATTTTATTTATAATGAAATTCAAATTATTTGCACATTAATATGGCATGATATTATGTGCATTTACTATATACAGTTATCTTACAATATTCATAATTATTTTAAAGAAATTATAATATGTTAATATAGTATCAAATCATCATTATATTTATATTTTAATTTTAATAATACATTTAAAAAGCTCAAAGCTCAAAGCTTAAATTTAAATTATATTATGCTTATATTGTGCGTTTCAATTTGAAAAATATATTTACATATGTATAATTTGCAATTGTTTACTATTTTGATTTCATATATTTCTAAAAGTCAACTTTATGCTCATATTATAATATTATATATGAAGATATATAAATTTTAAATATTTAATGTTAAATTTTTGTTTGTACTTTTTAACTATTATCTGTAAAAAAAAAAAAATATTTTAACCGAATTTAAAAATAAAAAATGAATGTTAAATAAATTATTATAAATGTTTCAAATTTATGAAGCGAGAATATTTTACAATGCTAACGCTGACAAGGAAAATCATTAAAAAAAAGCTATTTTTCTATTAAAATAAGATTAATAAAAATCTTGTAAAACAGTATGTCATACAGTATTTTCTGTAAGATAAATTTGATTATTAACCCAAATAGTCCTAATATTTTTATAAACAATATATAAATAAAAATAATTTGTGAAATGTTAACTACCTATTCAAACTTAAACCTAATTATATAAAAAAAAAATTAATAATTCCAGTTTTTAATTTAAAACTTACCCATATCTTTGATTATAATATTATTTTACATGTATTATATATAATATAAATGTTTATATAATTATATTATAATTTATTTACTATATTAATTATTTTAAAAATAAGTCATTTAAACAAATAAAAATAATGAATTATATTTTATTAAATGATTGATAGGTACCTATTTTTACAGCAATTCAAATAATTTGTTCTATTATCTTTCAAAACTCATGGTCAAAATAGTATTTAAAAACCCTTTTTTGTTAATATACCATTATTTTTTTTCCCTAAAAATTAATTTGACATATCATTCTACATCATAATTTATGACCAATAACTTTGTTAAAATATTAATTCTTCTGAAAATCTTCTCTTCTTTTTCAAACTATTCTCCAAAAAATCAAAAAGTTAATTTAAATTCTGAATCACAAAAAAATAAGTTTTGCCAAGTGACATAAAACGTTTAATTTAATTTTTATAAATGGCTTTATGTAATCGTTGTAATTTATATTTTATAGTATATTTTTAACGTTTATACCGTCAATATCTTATATTTCTGGGACTTTGTCGTGATCGCCAATTCAATTTTTTTTTAATATCAGTTGTCACTCGAAAATATGTACACTAATACTATAGTATTTGAAAATTAAACTATAAATAATATTAAACAAAATTAAAACATCGAAAGATAACGTGATAAATATTTAAATTAATAATGCATGAATTACGTACAATTTTAAAAGAATTATGTAGATAAGATACAAACATTTGTATTAGATTCCAAATATAAGTATTCATAAATTAATATACCTTATATTTTAAAATATAATCGAATTTTCGGACACTTAAGAACTGAAATACACTAGTACAATGAAAGTATAAAAGTATAATATAGCATACAATAAACAAAGTTAATGTTTTTTTTTTCTCAGAAATATAATAGTAAAAAATAACGCTTATATTCCTATTAGTAGTCATTTTCGTGTGTTGAAGCATAAAAAAGAGTGCAGACAGAAATCAGCGGTTATTCACAAAATAAATAATATAGTATTAAGCAGTTACATGTGTCCTGTATCGAATTGTTGTATAATCAATTATTTAGTGTATAATAAAAAAAAAATGTTTAATATAAAAAATGTGTTGTTTTAAATAAACGAATAACTTAAAAAATATTATTTAAAAATAATAATAATACGAACCAAATTAAATGAAAAAGATTAGGTAGTCGTACTAATTGTCTAACCAGGGAATTATTGATTCCGCTAAAACTATCTGTTTAGGAAATAGGTTTATATCGCTTCCGTTGACTATTAATTTTAATGACTACTGTTAATAATATTTACACATCGATTCCGCCGGACACTGTTTGTCCCCCCACCATTGTTTATGTATTTAAAATATATTGCAGCGATTCCCAAACTTTTTTACTTTATGTCACCTCAAAAATAAAAAAATAAATTGCGCCTCCTACGAATAAATAAATAACAAATTTATAGTATTTAATTATAGAAATATTTTTATTGTTATGATAAAATTAATCAACAATAAATATTATCGAATTTCTATTTAAAGTATTATAAAATTTTTAATTTTTATAAAAAAAATAACAATAATAGCTATTAATATATTAATATTTAATCTTTATGAGAACAATGTGGACAAACGTTTGCTGGATGTAGTAACTTTCCGAAAATTTCCGAATCATGTATACATTTACATAGAAGAGATAAACAGTAGCCGGGGAGTCATTATGCAAATATTATAAACAGTAGAATCAATATGTAGATATTATAAAGAGTTGTCGGTGGAGTCAATAACCGGCGGAATCGATATAAATTCGCGGAATCGATAAACGCCCGTCCAATCAACCCGCGATAATATACGAATTTATACAAGTATTCTTTCCAATATTTGAATCTAGTAAAGTAATTGACATTTTGAAAACTAATAACAATTTTTGACAAATTATATTAAAAGTACCTATCTTCCCAAATTTTTGATTTTTTTTCTTCTTCAGAAATTGAATCTTGACACTTTATTTAATTTGAAATTTCTAACTATGAATTCAAACGTTTTTAGTCTTGAGTAGAATTAAATAGAAAAATGTGAGAGAGTTAATCTTAATTAGACTTAAAAAAAATGTTTAGGATTCTTGTCGATTTACAGGTTTAATCGATATGTATGAATAAAAACATGTTCCTATGTTTCTGCAGAGATGAATTCAATGGAAAATTATCAATTTCAATTCTTCGTTTTATTTTGACTTACTTATTATTATTGTTCTTTGGACAGGATTTTGAGTTCTTGGTTAATAGTTATTACTAATTCCGTATATACCATTTTATCACCAGTCTAAGTTCTTTCGTGTTTGTTCTTTATTTTTTAGTTAAATTTAATTTCGGTCATACTGTGACGTTCAAAAATGACGATGACAAATGGTTTAGAAACAAAATAATATTTTTCCTATTTTGTGGATAAATTCATCACCTCCCAGGATCTTTTTTTTCGTTGAATTTTAAAATAGAGTTTTTGTTTTTTTTTGGTTATTTTTTGCGTAATTGAAATAAAAATCAATAAATACTGAAATTAAAATAATTTAAAAATATTAAATACATTTTAATCTTTGTAAATTGTATGAATCTATATTATATATCTTATACACTACGAAAAATAAATAAATATAAAATATAAGAAAATACATAATTAACTGACTAATTATTTAGTGACTCTTCAAAAATAATGAACATAAATGGTATTGGTAAGGACTTTGATTGAATAATTTGAAAAATAATTGATTTATGTCAGTTTTTCTACTGATAACAACTGAAAATACGTATATAATATAGTCAATAATTGCTGCATTAAAAATCCCAATTTGCAGATATAACATTAATCGGCATAAACATGACGAAAACTGACTAATATAGTTATAATATTAAAACCAAAATCAAACAAATTACATTAGAAACGTAAATTTCAATGTGAAAAAAATTATGTTTGTTTTTCTGAATTCATAATAACTGAATACATTTACATAATACAATACTCACTACTTATTTTTAAAATATAATGATGATTATAAATTATAAGAATAAAGTATACTGAAAATGTACATATTAATTTTTGATTTAATTTTTTTTGTAATTAATTGAATATACCTATAAATTTAAACGATTAAAAAAAACATCTAAAAAAAAAAAAAAAAAAACAGAGACTTGAGTAACTGAATACTTTCTATTAAACTATTATTAAAGCTTTTAAATATATTTTTCGGGCATTTTGGATGCAGTTTTTAAAGTATTTTTATCCTAAGAGACCTTTAAAATTCTCTCAGTTGTGTGCTTAGAAAAAAAAAAAACATAGAAATGTGGTCAACTTATTTTACTTCACCACTGACAAGTAAATCCTCGCCAAATGTTGCTTCATTTTGGTTAGAAGATCGTATGGGATTTTTAGTAACCAGACTTACCTTCCATTCCGTCAACGTAATCTTTGTTTAGTAGTTCTGCCATATCATAATATAGCATATATATATATATATATATATATATATATATATATATATATATAATAATGTATGTATATGTATTAATGTTTAGGAAACGCGAAATAAAAAATAAAGTTGGACAAGATATTAAGGTTGGAAACAATGTCCTATAATTCACTATCAAAAAAAAAAAAAACAACAACTTTCATGTTTAATTGAGTGCTTGAATAATTGTTATTACTAGGTACTATTTGATATTTAATGTAGTGCAGTAGCACTTTAATATTTTATAATAATATTTTACTTAATATTTTATACACAACAATAATTAAAACGATATTATCGACTGTTTAGCAAATCTTTATAACATTTATAGTTTGATAAATCTCATATCACACCAACTTTAATGATGTTTTGCTACGGAATATTATAAAAATAATTCTTTGTCATCTAATTTTTTTAGTGAGTATTTTTTAAATATAAAAAACTTATAATTTTATGTATATATAATTTTAATTATACTTTTTTTCAGTAATTTAAATATAAACTAATGTCCCTCCAAACGTACTGACTTTTTTAAACGGTTAGCTAAAACTTTATCAGTAAAAAAATGTATTTCGTATAGCTACGATCTTTCTTTTTAATATTTAATATTATAATATATTATGTATGTTCATAAAGTATTAAAACGTGAAATAAATTTACCATCGAACTACATATTGACACTTGTTTTGCTTCGACGACCTCAATGTAAGAAATCAGTACTGGTATTTTGAATTATTTTTAATTCAAACGTATTTCTAAAGAAAAAAGCGTTTTAATATTAAATTAAATTTTAGAATATTATAGTTGTAGGTATATGTATTTTGTTAAAATTTAAAACAAATTCTTCGTAATTTATTCTTAGTGGATAACTATTATGTAACTGTATTTATAAATATCACGTTTCGATAATTAGCGATACTTATAAAGATTTTTGTCACTACATTTATTAATGTAATTCGGAACTTTGAAAAATATCACAAAGTATTAAATAGGAGAATCTTGTTTTAATTAATGATAGATTAAATTTGCTAGTTTTATATTATTTTTTTTTTTTTGGGACAAAATCCATTTAAACAGACTGTATTTTAATAATAAATATATCATCATTATCACATAATTTCAATCTATTTGTATTATAGTTGTATTTTATATACTATATTATTATGTTAATAATAATATCAACGTCCCGTTGAAATATATTTCGTTTGTCCTTACTCAAATAACAGCTACTGATCACCACCAGCTGAACAGTGTTGGAAATAGATAATTAATAATTTGTCTAGATAAAGATGAAGATAACTGTACACATTTTTATCTAGATAATGATAAAAATTATTACACTAAATTTTATCTAGATAAAGAAAAAAAATAATATCTAGATAAATATTAAATATTTTTTATTGATTTTGCAAATATTCAGTGATATGGGTTTAAGATAATAAATATATCATTAAAAATATTTTAAAATATAACACAAAATAAAATTATTGATTCTTTAGAACATATAAAAAGTCATTCTCTGATTTAACAATACAAAAAAAGTTTAAATTAAAAAAAAAAAATAAATAAAAATGTTAATTTTTGAATAAACTTAATAAAAAGATAACAAGTCAATTTCTGAGTTAATAAAACAAAAACAATTTATATTTGAAAAAAAATAGTATATTTTATTTTAATTTTATTTTTGGCCCATAAAAATTAATTATCTAGATATAAAAACTATAATTTTATCAAGACGAAGATAATTATAAATGATTTGAGAATTATCTAGAAAAGATAAAAGATAAATCAATTATATATAGATGAATTTATCTAGATGTTTCCCAACACTGCAACTGAACTACATTAATGGGAGAACAATTGGTAATGGATATATTCTATTATTGATTTAATTTACTTTCGTGGATGTGAAATCAGCCATTTAGGTATGTTTATGGTTCGTTTATGGCGAATAATTGTAATTGAATTACAATGTGTTATTAATTTTCTGTAGTTATTTTATGCCTTTGTAAATTCCTATTTGAACCGTAATATGGGTACCTCCAATTCGAAAATAATTACCCATTCATCGTTATCGTTTCTAAACAACTGCTGAGGACTTTTTGATTAGTATACCGGCTTTTGATGAAAATTTAACTATTTAATTATTGATTAGAGTAGTAGAGTATTTTTAATCGAAGAATTCCAATAATCAGACATAAATGTTTGTTAATCAAAACTGTTGGCGTATTTTAAAATATATTGTATGAACATAATTTAATTTTATTCATTGTACATTTCTAAGATCTAATAAATAATTCAATACATTATATTGTATCAAAAATTATAAATAATATAAACATATATATTTTAAATATTTTAAATATTATATACTACAGGATTTAGTATTACTGATAATCTTAGTAGAACAGAAAAACATTAAACATAATTAATTACATTTAAATAACATACATTTTATTAAATTATATAAAATAACATAGTAAACCTCAATATTATCTATGATTTGGAAAGTGTATGATAAATAATATTCTAAATATTAAATAGAAAAGTACAATTGTTACTATTAAATTTGAAATTTATTGTATTTGTGATCAAATTTAGTGAAATTATGTTTATTTATATAGATGTTTTGAAAAATATCAAAATAAATATTTAATTTTAAAATGAAAAAATTTCAATAATTCTATTTATATTTTTAAATACAATCAACAAATAAATTAAAAAATAACTTTAGTATTAAGTCTTAAATAAACTATACTTCAGACATATCAATATTTAAACATGCAAAGTTCTTAATATTTATTTTAAAACCAAAATATAAACACTCTTTAAAACCTTTCTTGTGAAATGTCTGTTATTATACTTACTCAGCAATAAATAATCGAACATATTATAAATTGTATATAATATTGTGAATTACCTACTAAATTAATACGAAATAACTAAATTTAATTTAATATAAAATGGCAGAATTATAATTATTTATACTTTTTTTTTTAATTCATCCACAAACAAATAATCTATAATCATTTTTTAAAAATTACTTTTTCATAGTCCAAAAAAAAAAAAATTCTGAAAATTCTGATCTTCAAAAGAAAATTAATCCAGTGTATATATTACAAGGCAGTTGTATTTTGGTAGTTATTTTTTTCCGTAATTTTCTAGAAAGCCACTGGGAAATTATAAATATAAACTTTATGTTTAATGGTATAACTTCTAATGCTCAAAAAGTGTTTTGTTTTTTTTTTTTTTTTAAAAAAATATAAAATACCATTAGTGTTTTGCTTGGAATTTTATATTTTTGAGTCAAGTAATAACAAAAATTAAAAAGTCAAATTTTTGTTTTTTAAAACCTTGAAAATAACCTAATGAGTTTCAAATTTATTATCTAACTAAAGCAAAGAATAATTTTTTTTTTTAAATATTAAAATTCAATGAACATTTACGCATTAATGATGTAAAATAAAATTTACAATTTAAATTTTTCTTTTTTTATACTACACTTAATAGTATTTTTTTATTTATCATTGATGCTTGGGTACATAGGTGTTTTGATAATAATAATCTAATTTGTATTTTGAGTCTTTTAGTTATTGTTTTACTTGTTGAGTAAAGTTACCACGATCTCTCCGAAGATCTTTAAACATAGTTACTATAAAAAGCCATTGTGTAAGAATCATTCGCATCATTAAAAATATAATAATTAAATGTCAACATAAAATTCTGATTTAGTGTACAGGACTTTTCTTATATTTTTTCGGAAGAATGGTCTATTTACGAATATCCCCACACTCTGCATGTCATATTTGCGAAGTCGTCTATTGTATACGTTTCCCGACCGGAACCCCAGATCCCCCATTAAAAACGGTTCTTTGTTCCTCCAGCAGAGCCTTTTTCGTTTGTTTTGCTAGTCTATCAAAGGCCAAAAGCCTTATCAGATAAAACCATCCATTCCTGCAGATCGGCATTACGCCGAACAATATACTATATTATATAATAAATAACATACATTATATAACTATAAATCATTCGTAAAGAAACATCCTCTATATTATGTCGTTATGTAATACGGATTTTAAAAAAAAAAATGCGTGTACTTAGTTTATATTGTAAATGTTGAATTCAAATTTCAAAAAAAGCTTTTAGAACTTTGCTTTCACTAAACACTATATTATATTTGACCATCTATATAGCAAATAATGTGATCAATACAATATTATTATTATTATCATTTTAAAGCGAGTTTTATATATTATGTATAATATAATTAACCCAATTGTTATACATTAGTGACACGATAATATTATGTTATCGTAATTTATTATTTAAAAATGCTTTCAAACTGAGTTTAAATAATGAAGAGTTTAGACGAATATAAGATTATTATTATTATTATTATTACACATGAATGTAGAGCATTATTATTACACGTGAAATACTACTTATGTTGCTTTTTTACAGAAAAAAAAATCGGTGTAGGTATATACATATGTATATCGTTCCACGCTCGTGTCAAGTTATAATCGAATAGAGCTCGAAACAGTTGTCGTCGGACGTCGTCAAGCGTATACGATGTGTAACACACTTTTTTACTTTAAAAAGAAATGCATATATTTTGAACGCACTACCCGTAACTATAAAATATGTATTGTATATTATTCTCTTGTAATATATACGCAGTAATACAAAGTCACATCGTTTTTGCTCTCGACTAAGCAAATTTTTATTTAACTTATTTTTTTATCTGGTATCGGGTTTTCAATTAATATTTCTGTAAATATGTTTATATTATTTTCCTCGTTAATGTATTCAATATAATATTTTGATTAAATATTTAATGTTAAAAAAAATAAATGAAATTAAAATATCAATAAAGATTTTTTTGGGATTTGGAAAACAATAAATAGAAAAATATTTGTGAAGACAACCGGTGACGAATTAACACTCTGTGAGCTAAGGTTAATCTATCTTTAATTTCCTTTAATTCTAGGTAACACTTACTCAGATTAAGTAAATTGAAATATGTTTAAAAATAAATAGAGTAAGAATTATTACGATGATAAGTGTTCTGGAAATAATACGCGTATATAACATAATGATTGGCTAATCAAAAATCATCGTTTAAAACCTCCCGTGACAATACTTTCCCTTGAATAATAATAGCAGCTTTTTATTTCTGTATTAGGTGGTTAAATCGACGATTAATACTGCAGTCTTGTATCATAGAATTGATTAAGGACTTTTAAAAATTTCCAAATCTTCTTAGTTAGAAAAATAAAATACATATATGTATAAATTCGATCCACGTAATGTGTAAATAAAATATAAGATATTTTACTAATGGTATATATTTTATTTCTTTATGCATTTAATATATCTTAAAGTTTTAATAAACTAATAACAAAAGGATTAAGACTTGCAAAAACTGAGCAAAAATAATAAATTTTTTAATATACTGCATTTATAAAGTAATGTAAATCAATATTAATTTTAAACAAGATTGCTCAACAAACAAACTAACGAGTTTTCCTTATATTAGATAAAATATATCAAATATAGTCATAATTTTTATTTTTATACAAGGATTTGAAACAAAAATGTTAACAAAAGTTAGCAAAATCGCACAAGAATACTGATTATTTTATAGCTAAAAAATCATAGTATTTTTAATTTAAATACTTAAGACTTAAAGGTTACTACTTATTTGTTTTTTTACTAACATGTATAAAACATACTATCCTGCCACCATAGTATTATTTTTTCGGATTTACGCAGGGGAAATCAAAGTAGAAAAAAACGATCCTTAAAGTTAATCTACATTCTATTTTCATCAAACATAATACTCGGATAATTTTAAAAATAAGCGAAGTGGTGAGTTTCAATCCGTTTACATATTTTTTATTTTTTTTACATTTATTTAAATAACGATTAACCGAATTTACGTCCATTTGAAATTTAAAAATACCTTTACTATCATAATTTTGAATAGGTATAGTAGATAAATTGTATTCATTGAATTAAAAATGTTAGTCACGTTAATTTATATCAATAATTTTTAAATGTTATAATTTATTACTTAAACATTTTTTTCTATTTATTTGTTAACTTAAGCAATATTCCGATTTTTATTAAAAATTATTAAAAAAAAAAAATAAAAATATTTATCATATTCACAGTTACAGCGTACAATAAAAAAATTAAAGCAATTAAGTATAGCAATAATTCACTATTGCGATAAAGTTGGTAAATTCAAAATTTAAAGTTATGTGTTTTATATAATATTAAAATATATTATATGGTTAGTGTGAATTATTACGAGATATAGTGGACTTTTTTAACATTGGACCACCGTATCGACTTTAATCTATCGGTGTCAGTTATTGGTTTATCGACTGTAGTGTCTATAATATAATTTAATTTGAGATAAACTCTCATTCATCACAAAAATAGTATAACAATATTTATTCATATAGACAACAGAGCTGTTCAATACATAATATAAATCATGTTTTTTTTTTTTTTTCTTGACAAAGTTTTTGTTTGTTCATTAAAATTTGTGACAATATCTTTTCGCGAGTTTCGTTTTTGAAAATCTTCTTAGAGTTATTTATCCTACTCGTTGTATTTACCAGTTACCACTGTATAACACGAGTTTGTAGTAAAACAAAATAACTACTTTTCCCGAGGCTATGTGGTCGCGTTTGCGAGGGCGGTGGATTTAATACGATTTTACAATCAGATATGGCAATGCCGAGGCGAGTTACGGTTAGAGTGATTTAATTAGTTCGTGGTCAGAGTGGGCATGAACTAATTGGCACAGATCCAAAACATCAATAAAAACAAAAATCAGAATATTTTTTACTCCCTCCCTCCTCTTCTCTGTCATACTATACATTGTATTCAAGTGGGAAAGTCCCTGTATTATAATTCACAGTAAAGTTAAAAGTTTAAAATTGATAACCTACATATTTTTTTTTTAAACAAGTTGTAAAGGTTTAAGTAATGAAGAATTTTAATAGTTATTGTTATATGCAATGAAGTTAAGTTTATAAAATCAAAACAAAAAAAAAAAACTAGCTCATTAGGGTAAAAAATTAATGTTTCAGTTTTGTATTTTAATAGTTTTAACAACTGATTAACTTAATTTAATTATTTTTTGAATCTTTGTATGTATTTTTTAAATTAAATTCGCATAAGGTATTGGGAAAAATGAAATAACTTTAATATCAAAAAAAAAAAAAAAATTATAAATAAATTATAAATAATTCAATGTACCTTATACTATTAAATATGCAATAATTTCATGTAATTTTTGTGTTTAGAAATCAAAACGATCGATATTTCTAAAAACCACATTTTATTGTTGTTATTTTAAATACAAACTTTTCAATAATTTTATTTTATGTAATTTTAATACTTTAGTTTATTGTTATTCATTTAAATAAAATTACATTTTGACACTTATAATTTTTTTTTTTTTTTTTTTGTGTATTTACCATATAAAAATTATCCCTAACAAGAGAAAACAAAGTTTTGATAATATAAAATCTGAAATTTCACAAACACGCAATTGTTTTGGTTTTGGAAAACTTCTACATTTACCACATTTATGATTAAAAAAAAAATAAATAAATAAATAAATAAATAAATAAAATAAACTTTTTTTTTAATATCATTATTCATTATCAATAAATTTTTTTTTGTTTATTAGGGACCACTCGTGTATTATGATCACATGATCAAAATATTATACCGTACGATCCAATGCGTTTATCAAACACTAGCGAGTACTAAACAATATCATTGTAATAATAATGATGTGAATATGGCAAGTTTATATTATATTTCATTAACATTTCTCTGCAAAATTGTTAACCACAGAAGGCGGAAGCAATGAGTTGTTGTGATATATCGAAATTACATAAATAATAATACTGTTATCACGTGGCATGTCGTCGCTCAACGTGTCGCTGATTGTTCAATATTCTTAGGACTTTTATTCCGCTTCCGACGAGTTAAGGAGCAGTAGAGTTTGTAACTTGACGGCAACCAGGACACCACAATATTATTCTTATGACGGCATTATGATGTGTAAAAGTGGTGAAGTATCAAAATTTCGATCTAGGTCACGAGCGACCGAATTCGAATAAATGTGGGAAACGTTACGCGTTCGTTTTTGTTGTTCTTCTCCTTAGATATAGGTAAGTGCATGTACATGATATTATGTAAAAAAGAAAAAATGGCAAACAAGAGCACAACGCCAACTATACAAATCATATACTACAGCAGTCGACACGGAATGGGGGTGGTATATATTTTATCAGTATAACAAATTGTTGTCGGTCTTTCTTATGTTTTTATTTTTGTTTTTCGACGTTGTGGGTTTTATCTTTTATATACACACATATACACGCACATCTAAATACATATATATATATATATATGTATGTATTGTTAAAGCACGTGAGGGTAAAAGGGCGCAGAAAAGATATTTTGAGAAGACATGCCTAGAATATTAAAATAAACTAGAGGACAGTAGATAGGCCTGTGTGTAAAACGACGGTGAGAAATTTAAACACAGGCTCTTCTACTAGGTAAAATAAAGCAATTAAATATTTATGTGAGATACATGGGTTGATTTACCAACCAGGTTTACTCCTTTTTTTCTCTCCTTTTCTTAAAAAATGCAGTTATTTAAAACCTGATTTTTGTAATTTTCAATCACACTTTAAGAAATTGTTGAGATTTTTTTGTTATATAAAATAGTAGTGTACTATGTAGATAAAAACTTATTTTCTTATTGTTTTAAAATTTAATTACAATTATGTATTAGTATTTATTAATTTATTATAAAAATAATTACTAAGAATTTATATATAAAACAATTTGA
Organism: Melanaphis sacchari; assembly: GCF_002803265.2. Classification (NCBI taxonomy): domain Eukaryota; kingdom Metazoa; phylum Arthropoda; class Insecta; order Hemiptera; family Aphididae; genus Melanaphis; species Melanaphis sacchari. The sequence continues at coordinate 778,108 of NW_020271135.1, read as the reverse complement.
AAATATTGTTTCCATAAATATACGCAACAAAAGTTTCAAATATCAGATTTTTAATGACTGAATTATTGAAGAAAATAGGAGATGAGAATGTTTGGCGAATTACCCTGTATACATATATTATTTATTAATTTATTATACTATATTGTTGTGTTAACTTATATCATAATATATAACATATGGAAAGCTGAAAAACAACGTACCACGTTGCATCAATAGCACGAGGTAGATTTTCGTTAACATTGTTTTCATCTTAAACGAAAAACTCACTAAATTCTGCGTTTATTGTGCGGAGGTTAAGTCTGGTAATGCTGGGCATCCTATACCCACATAATATTATTATACACGTACAATACCTGTATCGGATAACCGTATCCGGTCGGCATACAAATGTACTGGGATGATACCCTGTGCAGTATGTGTGGCAACGCAGTTATATGTCCAGCCCACGTGTGCGTTTTAGTGAACTTCGCGCTATTTCAGACAATAAATGACGCGATTTACGACGGTCGTAAAAACAACTGCTGCTTTATATTATTATTATTATTATTATTATTATAATTATTATGATTATTATTATTATTATTATTACACGTGCTCATCGACTGGCAGAGCGGATTGAATTTCGGCCAAAGTGTAATGCTGTATAGCACGCTTTGCGCATTCATCATGGACCGCGAAATGGGTTTAAATCAAATGGGCGTGTACAGACATAGACGATACGAACGAGCTGTGGTTCACTAGTACGCAAAACTTTTGGACCTTGAGCGCGATTCGCAGATACCGATAACATAATATCGTCCGTGACAAATTAAACATTATCTTTCTGATGATTCCTTATATAGGTATTATACGATATTGTATGTTGTGTGCGTTATACCTCCATGGTTCTGTTTATGTTTTACGATTGTTTTACAAACCGTATTGTAGTGAGATAGGAAAATCGTTTTTTTTTTTTGCCGTCTTAACAAAACACAATATTACCATATTATACAATATTTCATGCCACAATAACATCAACAAAAACTAAATTAAACTTACAGTAAATATAATTTTAAAGTTTATCTATGTGGTATAATAGTATAGATTTTACTATAACACGATACAATTTTACATGACAGGTACTGAAATCTATGCATGCTAAATTAAATTAATTATTAGTTTTGGGGTTTCTATACTGTGAATAAAAACCCTTTTACGCACGTCCGACGTATAACCTTATAATTTATTGCAATTGTTAGTCATTACACATTAGGCATTATAATGCTAAATATCTATTTTAAAGATAATAATATATAATAATATATAGTTAAATTTAAAAAATATATATATATTATCTGATTAAACTCAAAACATTTAAAACATTTTTTTTTTTTTGAGAAATTTTTCAATAGATTATGATTTTATAATGTTTTTTATATTTCTAATCAAAGGTTTGGTTTTAAAATTGTTCGGATTGTATTACTATGTTATTAACGATAAATAGAGAATAAACAAATGAAGATATATTATTATTATTACCATTTTTTTTTTTCAAAAGATATTCTAAAATATTGTTTGGTAACAAATAAAATTTATTTTTTGTTATTATTTAGCATAAACCAAACATTATTTTAATTTTTAACTTTTTCGTTATTAGAAAATATTACGCATTAATATATTTTACAAGAAAAAAATAAATTTGACATTCTAATAAAAATTCAACTTCAAAAATGTAACAACATTTTTTTTGTTTAAATAAAGTATTTGAAGAGTACCTAATACGAAAGATGAGAAAAATCGTAGATAATATTAGTTTATAATATAATTTAAGTGAGGCATATAATATGTATTGCATAATTAAGTATTTTTAATAATCCTAAAGTAAAATAATATTATTTTAAATCATAATCAACAAGACGATGACAGGCTTACCTAAATAACAATTAAGTCATTTTATTAAATTATATTCTACAATATTTTTAAAAATGAAACAGTGTTGTTCTTAATATTATTCTTTAAATTATATTAATGAACAATTTTATAATATAATGTCTTCCAACTTATTTGAGTATCCAGTAATAATACGTAATTGTTATTTACTTTTTTTAATGTGATAATTTTATTGTATCACAGTTCAATTAACACGTATTTTTAATTAGGCCCATTTTATTACTGCTATTATCCATCTCAAAACAGTAAATGTTCCATAAAATTGTGTTTTATACTAATCAGACTTAACACTTTATTGACCATGTTATACAACCGAGTAATAATACGTCTACATATATTTAATGATATCAGTTAATAAACATTGTGATCCTGTCTCAACTGAAAAATAATAAATATTATAGATATATATATAAATATATTAAATATATATTTTTAAGCAATACTTAACACATATTATCTAAGAAATAAGTTATTGAAAAAAAAAAAAAAAAAAAATGAACGCTTTAGCTTAATACATCCAATAGTATGAAAACATTATAAATTAATTTAATGATATGTACATAATTATATCATTAATAAAATATACATTTTATTTAAAATTATTATGAGATATACTTCAATATATTCTAATAAATACACAAAATATATTTAAATAAAACAATATGATTTAATCTATTTATGCAAAAACTGACTGTTTTAAAATTTAACTTTTCTTCCTTTCTTATCCATAATCAAATAAAAACAAAATAAACACAAATAACAACGTAATACAAACGAAGATAAAGTCAACTCGAGTCGGCGGTAATTGACGGACTGTCGTTGGACGTCGACGTGTAATCTACACTATCTGCAGATAGTTGCCCAATTTTAACTTTAAGATACGAACGACTAGATATGCTTAGCAATCAGTATAATACAATGAACAAAAAAAAAAAAAAATTACATTAATAATATTACTATACTCTATTATGCGTATTTTATTATCGGATTTATTTTTTTCCTTGCCTACCGACCGCCGTTTGATGACTTCTGTATAATTATTTGACTTTAATATTAAATTGATAGCTATTGATACTAATAATTGATTAGGCGTGATATTTCCAACTTGTTAAACTTCTATATACGATCATATTAAAAATGTACGCTGTAACGATGATAAACATTGTTTGTCTCAAGTAAAATGTCAAATGAAAAATATTAAACTGTGAAATCTAGTGGGATCGTGATAAGAAAAATAAGGAATAACATAATATAATGTTATGTTGTATATCATAACCTAGTATTAAAGCTGCTGGAAACATTGTGAATTGTTTCGGTTAAAATAAATGGAATACGATAAATCTCAAAGGACTTCTCATCAAACCGTTACGGGTCACGTTAGATGTTCAATGTAGTAAGAACTGCAATTTTAAACTTTATCATAAGTCCGCTAAACGCATTATTTGATAATTCGGTCTATCAATTGCCTTATTTTACTTCTTGTCGAATATGGCTTACAGAGTGATTATCAGGCTTATTATTGCAACAAAAGTTATATGTGTAGGATGTTTGTGGAGATGTGGACTGTCCTTTGGTTTAAGAAGCTTATCCTATCCAAAGAATTGTTGGGAGCGAGAGCTACACTCTTAACGAATATAATCCTCTCTTCCATTTTACGTGACAAGGCGTTAAAGAGACTTTCCACGTTTTCATCAACCTCAATGTGTACAACATCCGCGTTCAGTCACCTTTTCGTTTGACTATGGTGTCATTATCGTATCTTGCGTATCTTTCGAAAATACAAAACAAGTGTATATACATGTATAACTAATATGATACTGTTATTATATATTTTGATTTTAGAGGTTTTAGGTTTGATTTTGTACTAGGTTTACAATTAATTTGTTACTTCACTGTGGATAGAGTTTACTAAGAAACTCCATAAATTAAATACTTTTTTTTTAAATTAGAAAATTGAATTCATATTTTTTCCAAAATATAAATCGCCTAAATATCGTTTCACATTGTATATATTTTTGCTAAATGGGAGTATTTAGTTATGTTTAAAATAGTATACATAAACAGCGACCAAAAAGTATTGTTTTGCTTTACGACTACGAGATAAATGTTAGAGTAGTATAATATATTTTATTTCGTATATTAAAAACTTAAGATATAATACAAAATTTACATAATTTTAATTTATACACATAAATATCAAAATAACTCATTTATAAACAGTATATAAAATAAAACTAATATTTGCTCTTATTTAAGAATGTGTTCTCAAAATAATACATTAATTATGTTATGTCATAAATAAATCTAATACGTGTATGAAAATATGGTCTTATACTTAAAAGATACAAAAAATGTTTTTTTTTGTCACTTTTGACAATGTAAATACGTTCAACATTTTTTTTTGCTCGTTGAAGGTCATATATTAAATTAGAATACTCGAATCAATATTGATCATTTGAATATCACGTAAACTATTAAGGGAAATGTAAACAATGTATCGAAAATGACCGATGTTTACATACGTATTCCAAAATGAACCCAATTAAATATATTTAGCAGCACATAAGGTATAATATATTAAGTTTTACCTATATATTTAACGTTCAGCGAATGTGCTAATATGAATTTTAGCTTAGAAAATCTGAACCCAAAACACGCCTGTCGAATAATACATATTTTGTACGCTCAAACAGAGATGCAATCCCAAGGGAAATCTTCACAAAAATATCTGAAAAACATTCAGCAAAATAAAACCAGTGTAGCTAAAACGAGATTAAATATTATGACAAAGTAGGTAAATTGGCAGAGGTTGGACATCTGCCTACCAGACTGCTACACTGGACTAAATTACAACGATGTACTGGCTCTATTTTGACTTCAAAATTATTTAATTATTTACACGTTTTAGTGGTTTTAAAGAATATCGCAACTCGTAAGTATTTTAAATTTAAACACTTACAAAAAAAAAAAAAATTACTAAGTATTTTTAAAAACTTTTTAATTGCTGAATGACATTTGAAATATTATCTTCAAGATAAACAATTAAGTATTTTTAATACATCAAAGGGTGGCGAAAGACATATAAAAAGCACAAAACATTGTAAAATCAATACGTTTATCGCTTCGTTTAAAATCTAAAGTATCAAATTTTTATGACGTAATGATTATTGGACATTAAATAGTTTTTCGTTCAAATATATATTACAATATTTAACATGCAATGATTAAACATGAAGTTGTATAGCATATTTTTTTGTAAGTTTTCAAAAAAAAAAAAAATAAATACATTAGATATTGTGATGTATGAAATCCAAAAATTCAAATTTAACAGTTATTTACAACAAGTTAAAGGTACAATTTCCATTTTCAATAAAAAAAAAAAAAAAAAATGTTTGTAAAACTAAAACTTAAACTCAAATGTTTTGTAAAAGTTTATTACCCATCACATAAAATGTATTTAAAAAACAACGATTGATTTTTCCATAGCCATTACAATAATTTAAAGTATATTATTCAATTATTGATATGATAATAATAGTAAAATAATTTACACTTCATCGATAAAATAATATTGATGTGTCTTGAAGTATTGTCCAGAGATATTTAAACTGAGCATCGTTTTATTAAAGATACATCGTGAGTGTTGGTCAAATGCGATTTTATACAGTAATTAAACATTTTATACTTGACATAAAGCATTTCAGTCTATGACCTATCTATAACATTTGTAATCTGATAAATTATATAATAAATATACATTTTAAATTATTCATAATTTAATAAATTTATTCATGTACGTACATTTTAAATGTTATATTTATTTTTTACTCATGATTTAGGAACCATCAAAGTATTGTAGAAACTGGAAAGACAGGGGAGCAATTCAATGTAAAAGTTTGAACCTCAGAGGTATACAATAATAAGCACTATTGGGATTTTTGAATTTGACAAAAATATTAATCTTATTATATTTTCTGTTCATTCTTAATGACGTCTTAAAGATACAAACTGAAAAAAAAGAATAGTTTCATAAACACCTTTAGAATAACTTTGATGATAATTAATTTTAGACATTCAATAATCGGACTATGGCCACAGTGTTTCAAGTATTACAAATTACAATTTCCCCGGGCTAGTAAATCACTTATTTTCAGTGGCGTTCTACCAAGGAAGCCTTGAACTGTATATTTTGTATATCTTTCAGTAAACAAAAAAAAAAAAAAGGAAAAAAAGAGATTGATAAAATAATTATATTATATATTTAGGTATGCATTAATCAAATTTTATAATACTGCACAATTTTTGAAATAACCATATAATTATTTTTATTTGTTAATTTCTAATGGAAAATTAATGTGCGTTTATAGTTGTCTTACTTTCCGAGAGTCAAAAAAAAGCTATTATATATTTTGTGTTGCTTGTAACTTTTTTGCTCAATAACATTATTTTGTGTTAATAAGTTTTAGAAGGATTAAAAAAATTAACGTTATTTAAATGCCAAAATCATAATTTTATATTGTTTTCACTTAGGTTTTGGTCGTACACTATTATAATGTAAATGTAAAACACAAAATTTGCCAATGTGAAGAGAGGAAAGAGATGACGGCGTCAGAATGTGACATACAAACAAAATGTATATATAAGTACATTTCAAAACGGGGTAGCATGCTAGATTTTTATTTAAAAAAATGCGTTTGTATTTTCAAACGTCATTGTTTGAATTCAACAAGACTTTTGAGAATTTCAAAACATGATCTTAGTGTTAAAATACTAAAACATTCCTAATAATTAGCAGAATTAAAATACATATTATGTGTACCTATACTTAAAATAATGCGTTATTAAAGTTTGTGAATCATTCTACATATCGTGTACGTGATGATAATATTGAACGAGTATGTTTTATAGTACGGTTATGTTGGAGAACGGTTACTGGGACGACTGTCATCGGACGAGTGGTTTTCTAAATTTGTAATAATATAATATTTACACGCGAATCGTGCAATGTACACAGCAATATCGAGCTTTTATTGATTTTCATATCGATATCATCACTTCATTAGACGTCTTGTTCCTTTTGTTAATCTTGGAACCCGCAATGAAGGAAAATTAAAATTCGACGACTCATCCACGTGATGCGCGTGATATACTTAAATAATATCACACGGTTCTTGGAGATTCCTACATCATGGTGGTAATAGTGGTGGTGGTCTGTAAACGCAATGATAAATGATATCTTAAAATACGACCTACACGTCTCAAGGTATTGTTACAATCGCAAGACGTGAGTTTGATCGAATACGATACGCTGGACAAGTATACGCCAAACTCTGACATGGATGGTCTATAATTGAATTTCTCGGCCTTGCTTGACAGATGAGTGATTCACTAAAAACGTCGTTCACCACACATTTATTTTTTAGTAATGTATATTTGATCAAATTCAGATTTATTGAAATGTTTTACTAAACGTAATATGAATTTTATAATAATGTTTCAAATGCTTCAGTATTGTAAAACAGTAATGTGATCTTTATGCGCTGCATGTATTTGTCGGATGTGGGGTATTAACTATATAAATGTGGATATATTTTAAGTATTTTTTCGTGTTACTATTTCATTTTTTTTCCTACAAATATATTACTATAACATGACGCAAAAACACCTGAAGACGGGTGACATGTAATTTCATTATTCAGCGCACGTATTTTTCAAGTCGTCCGTTTAATTGAATTATGGTGCGTACTACCTAGTCGGTTCTAGAACGCAATCGGTCAAGACTTTTATTTTAGTGTTAAATTCCAATCGGACCTAGGAATGCGTATTTCATTATTATTATTATTTTTGTATTAAAGAAGACAAACAAAATATTTTCGATCGTTCGACAGCGCATGCTCGATTATTATCATCTACTTCAGATAAACTAAACATTTTTTATTTGGATTACATATTAAAATATACATTTGAGAAGTTACTTGGACTTCAATTTATAACAATTAAAATACATACCTAGGTTAGGAGAAGATGAAATTGCTCCGGTTTGTTATCAATCGTTATTAAACACCTACCGCCGACCTACATCTTTATTTTCCCTATGACCATCGGTCTGTAACGACTGATATTGACTTGATACTTCATACATCTACTCTTACAAGTACATATATACAATTCTAGAAGAGTTATGGTGATACGGTATTCGCCGAACCGCACCAAAAGAGCCGTGTAAGTCGCTTGTGACTTACCAACTTTGTATATTATGACGCACATTTGTCATATTTTATTACGTATAAATATAATTAATTGTATTATTTCATGATTAGTGTTTGATCCATATTACAATATAACAATGTGCTAAACCATTAAAAATAGAGATTTAATACTTAATTTATTTATTAATAAATATTGTATCCCACTCCTTCCACTCACTACCGGACCACCATGCAGTATTACTTACGACAAAGATATAATTTATTAAACTAATATTCACTATTAAAATATATTTTATAATTACCTACTATAAATTAAGTATAATATAATGTGTCTGATTATAATAAAACATTTTATAACGTTTCGTTCAATAGTTAAATGTATTTTATTAACGTGTATAACTATTTCTATTAACTTTTTTTAGATTCGTAAAAAATATCTTTATTGGTCGTAGAATTAGATGTATAGCGTTCTATATAGTAAACTAACGCTATAGCTGACGGACATATTCGAGTATTTTTTTTTGTTAACAGAAAATGTATACTGTATAAGTAAAAGATACTCGTTTATATATAATTTCTACGTATATTCTATGGTTTTGTGGTTTTATATAAAATACCGTACAAACGGATTTTGAATTTTATTGAAATTGCACTTTGAAGCATCGAGTTCAGCGAACCATTCGTGTTGATAAAGTGACCGATTGAAGATTTTGTAAGCCTAAAGATAGATACTACTCGTTGAAAATTCGTGGAAGCTATTGAACATGTTTATAGTATACATTAATCACTTCGAATTTTTAGCCGGAAGTAGAACATAAACAAGTAATAAAATGTTTATTATTTTTTTTTTTTTTGTCGTGAATAAATAAATAAAATAAATCAAAAAATAATATTATTTGTTTTATTTATTTAGAAGTAAGCTTTTAATGTTTTGTTACACTTCTCAAAATGCAAAATTTATTTCTCAATTATAATTAAATAAGTAGTTTTAAAAATTATTTTATAAAATTACAATTGATGAAACATATAGAGTATATCATTTATTGAGTTCTTTATTGTTTTTTTTTTTTCCAAAAGGTATTCAATATCGACAAAAAACGCACTTATATATCGTAGTCTTGCATAAAAATTTAAATTTAAATTTCGATAGTAAGTCTGAAATTAAGTATATTTTCTTAAATTTATTTCTACTTATAATTATATTTGCTTTTAAAATTTGTCTTGAACATCTTAAAATAAAGAATTCTTAAACAGTGGTCTAAAAAAAAATCAATAAAGCGAGTTGATTAGCTTTAAGTTAACTTGATAAAGTCATAAAAAATTGAATGATATTTTTAAATTTCTTACGACATTATTAGCTTCGTTAGCAAGTTGAACATAACATATAAGCTTCTTAGAGACATATTACTATATTATTCGTTGACCACAGATTTGGCAACATATTGTGCGAATCATTCACTAATGATCACCCTTGCAATGGTTGGTATTGAATCCTCTGAGTCAAAACGAATTGTGTTTTTTTGTGGCACAAATGAGTCGTTGTTGCAGTCATACGGTCAATATCGTTTCCGGCTTTCCAGTTTAACCAATTTTGTTGGCGTTAGACTTGCGCGTGTAGCTAAAGTATCTGCCCGACTTTCGACCATATCGGAGATAATTATCGATCAAACAATCCGGAGACGTACACATATAATATCAAAATATTAAATAAGATACATACTTTCAAACTTATTAAGCCGTTGTATAATATACCGCACGCAATATCAATAATAATATTATGGTTGATAAAGTTATAACCATCCGTCCATTCATATAATAATTACCAGTACCAATTAGCACTCTTCACCCACCAGCGGAGTGACCGTGATAATAACAGGTACTATTATTTTTGACACGTGCGTGCAAATGCATTGTTATTACCAGCTGTATATTAGTAGCTGTGTGTGTGTAAGTGAGAGAGAAAGCTTTCTATCGGTCGATGAAAGTAAAATGCCCGCCTTGCATATGTGTGCGTGTTTCCGTGAGCTCGTTTAGAGAACAAATGAAACATCCCAGGCCCAGAGCTCGAAATTTTTTGTTTCGTTAGATCGACGAACAGTTTTGTGCCGAAATTGTCGTGTGCACGTGTATAATAATATATCGTTTCCGATGGTTTTGGCCAACGAGCTTTAGTTGTTTTAATTTATCTTCTTAGCGATTATATTTCAACCAGATTTTTAACTAAACAAAATTTATGCAGGACAATGATATATCGTACTTATTTAAACGTCTACTATCTGTGATCTATACCTACAAATAATTATATGATATATGCGAAGCTTTCTATTAAAATTTGTTACTTAAATTTATTTAAAATTTTATAAATTAGAAAATGTGTGTGTATATATAGGTATTTTAGTGTCTATTATAGTTGTTTAGACTGAAGTTATATATTAGTACCTTAATGCTTAAAGTATTCGGTAGTAGGATTATTTAAAATAACTCGATATAATGGTAAGAAAAATTGTCTGTTTAATGTACGTACATTTTATTTTATCCGTTAAATTGACTGAGTAACCTTACTAGGTTTATATATCTATGTCTTATATCATCAGAGAATGTGATTAAATTTAGTCGATCACATCACCATCATCGAATATCTCAATATAAAAATGATTTTTTTAACGATAAATATTCCAAGTATTTTTAATTTAGACGAGAAAAATAAAATGTATTGTAAGTCACAAGCACCCCGAAAAATATTTTTTCATTTCTTTGCTCGTTTAAACTTTAAATACTTCATTTTTTTTCATTGAAACAACTTTATTAGTCTATGTTAAAGTCTTATCACTTTAAAGGGATAAAGTGTGTTTAACACACATACTACTATCTTTTCTAAAAATACTAAGTAATATTTTTTGCATTTTATCGAAGTTAAAACCGATGACTATGAGCGTCATGGTTGGCTGCGTGACCATTGCATCACACTGTTTCACATACTTAATTTATATAAGATTTTTATTCATACAAATTGTGATTTTTTTTTGAAGATAGTTTGCTTAGAATTACACAGGAATTAAAAGTTTATGTTAACAATAATTATTATTAAAAAAGTGTAATTATATTATGTCATTTTTCATTTTTCATTTAAATTTTTTTTTTTTCGTAATACATATAAATAATGTTATAAAATATTTTCAAAAACTTCAGTACTTTTTTTAACTCGATAATCAATCAAAACGACCATTTGAATTCGATTATCAGTCGTCGCGGACGGTAATTTTATTTTAGCGTTTCCTTTTTTTCGTACCATTTTCATTCCATAAAAAGAATAATATATACGATGAATATCATAAAGACCATTATTTTTATATTGATGCTACTTGTTTAAGTCAATTTTTGTTTTACCATACATTTAGAGAGTCATAACGTAAGATCAATAATTATTAAATTTCTTTAACATAAGCTAATCGCTTTTTTTTTTTAAATATTAGAGTATTGCATTTAAGTAAATTATATAATATTTTTTCTGATGTAAACTTCGAGCCCTTTTTTATACTATTGACTAACTAATACAATAACCTGGCATTTATATTTTAAAAAGTCCCAAAAAAATGACGATAACCTCTAATAATATTCTTATAAACAATCATATTACCTGTCGGTTACGTGTTCTGTTATTGGCGCGATATTGGCACTAGAAATAGTAAACTGTTCTATTCCACCCTAACGTTGTTCGTGAAAAATTCATTTATGGTAAAATTATGCCTAGAAAGCTATTAAAGAAAAAATCACAATTTTGAGTTTGAAAGACGTTTTTAGCTGACCTTTTTAACGACAATACATTGTAATGCATACGATTATATGCTGCAGACATTGAATATAATATTACCGTTCATTGAGGTATTTTCCTTTTGTAGTTATAATTGGTGCTAGGATGAAAACAATTGGGAAGAAGCTATGGAATCTTAAATTAAAGATTCTTTCTCGTTTATATTAATTTAATTTATAAAAATATGTAATACTTTATAGTAGGTATTTAAAAATACCTACAATGTATTTTAAGTTTGTTGATTATCATTTTTAAAAGCTATGAGTAATTAATTTATATTTATAATACTTTTATAAGTGTATCATAGTTTGTGTTCGCCCAACCACATTTGTTATTTCTAAAATCACCCCCAGTTGGTGTGTAAAATATATAATTTCGTCACAGTTATTTATTATTTATCACCAAAACAATTTAACATAAATTATAATAATAATTCATGAAGATTTTGCAATTTATAAAATAGTTGACTAAATTAATTATGTTACTACATCATTAAATTAATATAATATATTTAATTAACTTCATAGACTAAACAGTAAGACTTAAATTCTTGATATATTTGCTTAAATATTAATAATATTATGATATTTTATGAGTATTATAAGTGCATGTCTATTATATAATATATTGCATAATTTATACTTTCTATGATTAAAGTAATATAAATTAATTATACTGAATAAATAGAAATATTATAAACTATATAAACAAGATATGAGAATAAGATTTTCAACGGACCACATATTAAAGGAAAAAATTAAACTACCCACACATTCTAATATAATAATGTTTAGGTAATAGACATAAAGACAAAACTGCTGCAATACTTTGTTTATGAATTATATGCAATTTTTTTTACGCTTCTTCATTTAAAAAAATAAATTCCTTTTACAAAGTTTCATTTTTTTTTTTTGAAAATCGTAACCCATTTGATTACTTTTTTCATATGGTGTCATATTCCCTAAACATTGTCTGAGTAATTAATACAAAATACGTCATGTATCGTTGTTCCAATGATATATAATCAGGAATATCTTTCATACAATAATATTATAATTATAATGATACACAGTTTTAAATAAAAAAGGTTCCATATTATAAACAAAATTATTCAAATTTATTCGGTTACTGAGTGTTGTTTGGGAAATAACCCATTCTCATACTTCACTATTTATATTAAATTTTGAGATAAATTCCAAATCAAATAAATCAAATCAAATCTAAAAATAATAATTGTAATACCAAACATAAATGTCATAACATGAAAATGAAATCAAAAGATATAGTAATAATATTTATTACATTAACATTTATCGAATTAATATTAATACAATTATTACTTATTAGTTATTCACATATTAAGAAAACGGCGTTTTCATTAAGAATCCTAAAAAAATATACAGTTAAATATGATTATGGCTGTAAAATAACTTTTGAATTAATCAAGTGCCGATTAAAAAAATATAAAACATAATAAATTTAATTTAAAATTGTCTATAAACGTTGTGTAAAATATATATGGTTTTTTAATATAATTTAAAACGTCATAATTATAGATTTTTTTCTCCTTAATTGAATTTTATAACCAAACGAAAATTATATTTGTTAACATAAATAATATATACCTTTTTAAAAGTTGTATAATGCGGTGTTTATAATAATGAAATGAATAAATGCTACTGTATACATATTTAAATTATATACAGTAAATTTTCGTGTTTGCAAATGTCCAAACAAGATTTTGGACGGATTTCGGCTCATTATTATAATATAATATCATTGTGTTAATATTAGACGTATTGAATGATTTAAATTACTATTATATTTTTAAAATGACAACAAAATAAAATTATGGACTGTGTCAATTTTATCAATACAGTATTTATTATTTACGTTTCATCAACGTTGTTCAAGGTGTTTGGTAAATTTTCTCACATTCACGGTCAAACTATAGGTATCGATGAGATCGAAAAATTATCTATTTAAAGGCATCTAATTTATGAAGACACCATTGATGAATATGTTATAATTTATTTTCTAGACAAAATATAACTTATAGAAAAATCCTTACATACCTCGATAGTTAATATTATGCGTGAGAAGACTTTAAAATTGCATTTTTACTCAGTGGTTTTATTCAATATTTTTTCAATATCTGATCAAAGTCATAAAAGTGCCTATTTTTATTATTTTAAGTCATCATAATATATAATAATATATCTAATTATAATTGCAGTTTTAATTTCATAATGTTTATTCATTTATATGTTACAGGTAATGTATCAATGTCGAAGTTAACTGGATATACAAGTAATACTACTATTATTATTTACACTACCATTACTATTTACTACTTTATTTGTATTACCCATTTGTATTTAAAGGGCAAAGCCCGTTAATTTTTAGTAAATAAATAAATACAAAATTAACTATATATTATCATTAGCCACCGTGAATATTATAAAATGTTGGCTAATATTAGCATTGGCCAGATAATAATATATTAGTCAAACATTTTTTAATAATGTCCTAGTAACTAGAAAAATGTTTCACGCATGTGATAAAATTATTTTAAATTATTATAAATATTAAATATATTTAAAATACAATTAATAATTATTATTAAAACCATGAAATTGATAATATAAAATAATATAATTTTATTATTATCATTAAAAAATATAAGTTTTCCTTTAATAAATTACTTACTAATGATACAAAATTATATTGAGTACCTATTTTATATTTTATGTATAGTATTATGTGTTATCCTTTATTAGTATATATGATATGTTCCATAAAATTTTGAATCGCACATATATTGCTAAATGATTTACACTCAGATGGAAATTAGTAGTTTCAAATTTATTCAAAGGATGAGATTTATTGCTGTTTTTTAATTTATTAATTATATTTAAGCTATTTTTATTTGATAAATAAAATAAATTATTTAATCGTTTTATATTTTTTAAATAAATAATACAATTATATTATTGTTTCCAATTTGTTTGAATAAAATAACTAAAAGGCATTAGACTTGTGAATATTACGTGTGAAAACAAACTAACTACAAATTGGTGTCGTGTATTGTATAGTATACCAGTATATAATAATATTATTTTTATAACAGAAATATCATTACATTAAAATACTATACCTATCTGCCACCTGGAATACTAGACACATTCATTTTTTTTTTTTTTTTTTAATTTATCGTTAAGATAAATAATTATAAGTTAAGATAAGTTATTATACGTCGGTAGTCCAACGATTTATTATTGTGAATTTTTATATTTAAGTATACATAATACCAACAAAAACTCTTTCTCTATTTAATACACAAACTTTAATTTGATCTAATATTGACTGGTTAACGTTAACATTACCAGAATAATATTGATATTTTACGTTCATAAACGAAAAATTACACATTATCCAAATGTCAACATATAATATATTTTTAACTTAATAAATTATTAAAATATTTAATAATATCTGTCATGTATAAATAATAAGTCTATAATTTTAATGAAGAAATGAATAAATTATTATGTTAAAGGATTAATATAGTTTTCAAGTCTGGCTCTCAAAATCAATTATTAGTATAAATAAATTGAATTTTACAAACAATAAAAATGCCTAAATATCAATAAAAAAAATAAGATGAAAATGAATAAGCAGAAGAAAGTAAGTAACCATTTTGTAGTATTATAGGTTTCGAGTATACTTAGTCATTAAGTCATTGTAATGTATGTGTTCTATTTTAATTCAATAATATATCATTGCAAACGAATATCGATTCCGAACAAAGACATTTTGTCGACATATAAGCCCATTTGTTATTCATTAATAAAAACAAAAATATTTATGAGGAAGTAATATAATACAAAATTATCTGCAGAAATTTTCGTGAATGTAAATAATAATAAAAGTAATATTCTCCATCATATATACATTTCAAGGTTTTGTGTAGTACGCAGGTACATCAACGTTTGATTTATAAAACATAATATTATATTGGAAATCGAAATAATATATGTATTTTGTCTGTATAATAATTTTATCTTACATTTATTATAACATTTTATTTTTTTGAGGTTTTTTTTTTCAAAGAACATCTAGTGTGTTTCGACTTTGATGAATCAGAAATGCCATTCATATTACATATATGTTATACGTTTAATACAGCACATCCAGTTCGGTTCTCAGTTGATCGCATATCTATAACATCTTATATGAAAAGTTTCAACCGCATTAACTCGTAAAATTTGACATATAAATGGTTAAAAGATACGTTACCTAACCTTTATAAATCATATAAATTTCTAGTTTCAATCATTTATATAATTTAATAGGTATACATAATATAATCTATCGATACGTGTTAAAATAATAATATCTTCGTGAATCATTAAATAAAAATATATATTTTTATATCACGGAAGTAGATTTTATTTTAAAGTTCTATAGCAATTATTGCTTTCTATAAAATGATAATAAGCTCAAATTTTAAGTATATCATTTAATATAAGTTTAAATGACATACAATCTAATATAATTTTTAAATTCTGAGTAAAACGATGAACAAATGTATATTGATTTTAAAACTATTAATATTTTTTTGTATAATTTGTTTTTTATTTGTGTGTATGCCATTACATTTTTGAACAGTAAAAATACTCTATTATTCAAACAAAAACTATCCTTTCTTATTGTATGTTGTTAAACAGAGATTTTTTTTTTTTAAAGTTTATGTATTTGAAATAAGAACTAGTAGTTTCTTATTTTTTAAATGCATTTACTCAGTTATTGTTCAGACTATTGCTATAGTTCTTCTTCAAAAACTGTCTTTCTCACATTAGTCGTCTTAAGAATATAATTTATTTGATTGATTGTTACTTTTTTATGTGCCAAATTAATTTCCAGCTTTAATTATCTTTATCATAAGGAATATTTTTATTTCTTGGAAATCTAATTATTTATGCCCAGTTTATAAATTAGAGTCTAGATTACATATACAACCGATATTGAGATTAAGCATATTACTTAAGTTTTTTGAAAAATTAATTGAGCAAAATATTACATCTTATTGAGTCTAAATATAGTAGACAAGAAACATGGATTTAGAAAAAAAAAATAAAATATAGTATTAAAGATTATTATATTTCTATAGCAAATTGTTTTAGATAAAAATAAAATATAATATTATGTAATACTCAGTAAAGAGTTATAAGTAAAAATATTTCTGAAAAAAATATATTTGGTCGAAATATCTTGGTAAAAATATTTTAGGAAAACATATTTCTTGGTAATAATATATTATTTATCAAAAATACCTTAATTCAATACACCTCAAAAAAAAAAAAAATAAAAAAAAATAGATACATATATTTATGTATATCTTATAAATATTTAAACATATTCATATATTTTAAATAATTTTAAAATATAATTATATATTATAAATAAAAAAAAAAATACTTATTAGTTATTGATAAATATTAACAATGTACTTGAAAAAAAAACTGTTAATAATATCGCACAAGTAACCAAATATATAAAACATATTATTATGATACGAATATTATTATTTGATAAATATGCCATATTTTATTCATAGTCATCAAAACTATTAATATTTAATTTTGATAAGAACCCAATTAATAACCAATCGATACAATAATGAATTCATTTCTCAGATTATTTTGGTCGACTGATTTTATAATTTAATGTATTTTATCTATGTAAACTTATGTAATATTTGTATAATTTTATATTATGTATAGTACAGTACATGGAAATTCCAGTAATTTTTTTGAAGTTAAACTTCTTTACGCAGGGTATTTACATATTTTTTATCGAAGATATTTTATTTATAAATATTTTTGATGATTAGAGATAATTTACCAAACTATCGTTTTAACTGTCAATTGTTTATTTTTTCAGACAATTATCAAAAACTATAAAATGTTAATATGTTGACAGATATAATATATCGATTACTATCATTTTCACATTATTATCTCTATACGTTCCAGGCCTATGATAGTGAACTTATTCCTTAGTACATAAAACTAAATAAGTAAATAACGACAATAACTATTCGAAAGAACTTTGACGTAGTTTTACATCAATTAAAATAAATAAGCATCGAATTTATAATAAAAAAAAGATTCTCATTTAAAAATAATATATAAGCCTTTAATATGTACACAAGTCTACTCACATTCTAGTTGGAATTAGAATTACCAGGAACCAGGAATTAGAATTTAAATAAATGCATAGAAAAAAAAAACACAGGGATGAATATGATTTGGATATAATGATTTTTAAGAATTTAATTTAATAAAATTATGCCACTGTTATTATTTTGCCTATGTAGCTGGTGGTTATGGTTTATTTTTCGCATGAAGTACGTTTTTATATTGTACAGTATTCTGTTATGCTCGTGGACCCAGGATACTTATTTTTAATCTAATAAGTTATTAATATTTCGTTCGGATGACGATGATAGCAATAATAATAGAACAGCGTGTCCAAAAGTTTAATAACGAGCGTTCACATATAAATTATTCGTTGACAATATTTTCAGCAAAGCGCACGATAGAACGTGTAAAAATGCTCTGCACGGTCCTGCAGAAGTAGTGGCGTTATTTTATTAATTATACTCGAGAGATGCATGATAAATTATTTTCGGCTCGAGTGTGAGACTCCGGACCCAGGCAAAGCCTTGGCTGGGGTGCGCGGGGATCGATTAAAAAATAATTAATTAGCATTATTATTATATGTCACACTCATATAATATACAAATACACACACACACCACACACACATATATTATACGAATTGTGTATGCTTTTTATTTATTAAAATAGTGCCACATCTATATAATAATATATATTCTAACTCGGTAGTTGACTAATATACATGTATGATGATAAAAACAAATATTGCAACTGTTATGACTGTAAAAAAAAAAATCACTCTTGTATCATTATGTATCATTATTGGCGAACAACCTGCGGTGATGACCTGCAAGAGTGAATTGCGGATTTTTAGAATTTAAGTTCAAAACCTAACCGGTACACTCACATTTAAGACATATTTAATGTATTGACTGTAAAGTAAAAACAATAATAAAAAAAAAAAATAAAATTATTATTGAAAGTAAATCAAAAGCTTGTTGTTAACTAATGCATGTTTCCCATTTTTATATAATATTACATTAAATCGCAGTTTTTGAACATTTTGATTGTATGTATTACAGCGATAATCACCATGTTTATACAATATTATTTTCGAAAAACAAGTTATCTGCAGATCCATCAATATAACGGACGGGTTGTTATCTTTAAAGTTTTGTGGCCTCGGTCGATTTCTTTTAAAAGGCATAACATCCCGTCTTCTTGCATTTAATCCACGTATTTCCCGCTATCTGATCGTTTGCGGTCGTCGTACAAGTACATACTTACCTATTGTATCTCCAACCACAGAATTGAAAAATGCACTTTCGATAAAAGCTTACACCCAATATGGGTAGTAATAGAAAATAATAGATCACATTATATGAAAAACAAATGGATCATTAACAATAATCGCACGAATTGCGTTTAAGACACTCTTCGCGAGTCTGATCGGCAGACACGGTGGTACGCACGTAATGGAGTCGAACTTAACCTAACCGCCCCTATAAGCTGCGTATTATATTATTATTATTATTATTATTATTATTATTATTATTATTATTATTATTATTATTATTTTACTATGCTTGACCCTTCAAGTCTGTTCTCCGTAAAAGTGTGAGTGGAAATGCTTGTTTTACACAAGGCCGGTTGCAAACACCACCCGCGGTAAACCCGACTTTGCATCATAGTACATCCTGTTGAGTTCGAGCGTGATGTGTGACAGCGCGAATTCAATCATTCATCATACATCAAACGTATGTTGAAAATACTATACGCTGTATTATTATAACGTACATAAAATAACACAAGATTTTTCGGTGTTTTACCGATATATTTTGTTATAACGAATTGTACTAATCCTCCACACGATTACTCCAAAAGTGTGTGTGTGTTTTTGTGTAGGAATATAATATTATATACCATAAAATGAAAAAACGACGAATATTATTTATCGTTAAAAATACGTCTGGCGTGCTTTCTGCGATTGTTTTTATATTGCATTTCTTGTTTCAGAAAACGTGCGGTAATTTTATGACGTCATAATGATAAAATACCAGTATATTAGAGGAAATTATATATCATTATAATACTCAGAAAGTTCCATAGAATAAATTATTTACAAAATCATACCAATCTTGTGTCCATGATATGGATACAACTATGTAGTTGTAAGGTAAAATATCTGAACTATAATTTTAATTCGTTATAATGTTTATTCGTTATCGATCATCTGAGTTTTTCAAATGTTGACTCTCTTCTTACTCTCAAATTTCATTTTAAAATGTAAACATTGAAAATTGTTTAAAATGATCTCAAGTGATAAAAAAGAATTGAATAAAATAAAAAAAGTTGAACGATTGAACTTAAGTTAACTCTGCAACTAATTTAAATAGGATTTTGATTTTTATCGCATTATTACTATTTTTTATACGATGGACAAATGCATATAAAAATATGACTCATCGACCATACATCGGTAACTCGTGGTTGTGATTGCGTAGCAGTTGTCAATCTCTTTTACACTATAATTATACATTTACATAAACTGTAATAATGACTTAATATGCACACATACGCCACGCAAGTACGTAAATATTTGGAAAACGGCCTTAACTGAACTTTTTAAAATTGTATCGTTATCGAATCACATGATACTGCAACTGCAACGTGTCAATTTAAACAACACTTCAATTGTGGAACGAAAAGTGGTATTTACACCCGATTGCCCGATAAAACAATATGTATCTTGAAGATATACTATTATACATTTAACCAGTGGCGTATTTACGGGGGGTGGGGGTCCCGGGTTTCGACACCCCAGAAAAAATCATAAATAGCTTGCTATGTGGTATTGAGAAAAAAATAATATTATTATTATTATTATTATTTTTATTTATTTTTTGATATTATGTGTTTTTAATGTTTGTATTACAATATTTTTAAAAATAACTCGGGTTTAACTAATTGACATTTATTTTCATAATAATAGTGAAATATAATATAATATAAATAATATTATTACTAAATCATAACTCGTTTGTATTTTATCATAATGTTATAAACTTATATTTAATATTAAGACCCCCCCCCACCACAAAAAAATTGAAAATACGCCACTGCATTTAACTATGGATTTAGATTCATTATTGTATGCATAAGTAATTCGAATACGATTGAAGTGATTTTATTGTTCCAAAAACTGTTTATAATTTTAATAATAATAAAATATTTAAACAGAAGTACTATATTTACTTTTTTTGAAATTTTAGTTTCTAATTACAAAAAAAAAATAAACAAAATTCGGTAAAAACATGATATACTATTGCTATCAATTATCAAAATAATCAAATCTGTCAAGCACAAGCCCACAGGTTTGTTAGCTGACATTATACTTTTATATTGTTTTGAAAGGCTTGAACAATTTTATCATCGTCATATCACAAGTATAATACTTAAACCGTACGTCTGATGAGTATTTTTATTTGCGCCGTTTTTAAAAATAAACTAGGTAATTATTCTATTAAATGGCGATAACTGATAACAATTATTGATACTTTGCGCCACATACACTAATATATTTTATTTACTTGTCATATTATACTGTAAACAAGTTACCAAAATATCTTAATATAAATTTTCCTATTTTATTTTTCTTAAAATACAACTTTTGGACTAATACTGAACTGAATTCTTCTCGAAAATTATTCTGATATCGATGACCCAACTGTGATAATATATATGTATTATATATTATGATCAAGGCTGTATCTAGAATTTTTTTTTTGGTGGGAGTTCAAAATCGATATAATGTATATTATATATTTACTAATTTTAGGTTTTTACATTTGGTTAAAATTTATTTATATGAATTATAACAATGTTAAATTATTAATATAGCAATACACATAATATATGAAATAATATTACGTACCTTTGGAAGTTTAGAAAAATAATTTAATATAACATTTTTCTAATCACGTTTACTTATTAGAACGAATTTAATAAAACAATTCGACGTGTTTACAATCACTCTCTGGGGGACGGTGGTATATAGTTATGAATATTATTATAATTTTTTTTAATTTACACAAATATAATATTGTTGTTATTCATCGTCGTCGACCGTCGAGACATTGACCGGCATCTATAGCGGTTTTTGTCGATTAATACAAATTTATTATTAAACGCTAAAATAATATTACAATACAAAACAGTTAATAATCAATTTAATAAATTGTAATTTTTTCCATTTATGTTGATATTAAAAATAGATACTTTACACATTTTTAAACTACTTAAGAAATTTTGTGGCAAGAGGTCCAGGCTCTTTAGACCTCCTCAGATACGGCCATGAATATGATACATTTCAACCGCATAATTTGCGCCATTTTCGTATTATTACAGCCACGATAAATCAGCGATTTTCGTGATTTCGATTATCTATATTTATTCGTTTCGATGATATGTCTAGGATCATACATCAGGTAGATTTTTTGTAAGACCTTTGGGGCTATATAAATTGCTTCGTTCAAAGGGCATCCCAAGAGTTTAAGCTACAAAAACCATTAAAAAGCTTCTTGTGTCCTTTTTTCCATATGGTCTCAGAGTACGGATCGGTCCGGTGGGACCCTTATACTTTGCCATCCCACGCAAAAGAAGTGACGTCAATTCTTGTACTACGCGCAGTCCAAGGACATAACCGTCTTTCTGACTACTCTCGCCAGTCTATCAAAAGGGCAATTTTATTGTTATAACCATTCTGATCGCAAGAAATCCAGACAAGATGCATTATTACTCCGTTCGTAATATATGGGTAAGCTCAGCCTTCTTTTTATCACCAACTTTGGAAACTAGCTATTCTTCAATACTCATTTAAATCCTCAGGCCCGTGGGTTACGGCTATATCTTATATTTATTATTATTGAACATTTGTTTTTTTTTAAATCTATACCTTGTAACGAAAACGATTAACCAAATACGCATGTATTGTGTATTGTTTGCATAATATAAGCGAAATGTTGTTTCTTTTTTGTAGATTTCATTTTACTTCCTAGTTCCGGAGCATATAAATTATTATCAAATGAGTAAATCACTATTTTGTAAAAAAATATATTTATTATCCCCGTCATAAATATAGTCCGGAAATAAAATAGTAGTTCTCTTATCGGCACATATTTTTTTTCTGCGTGTATTCAGTTAGTTAATATACTACCGTAAATATTTTCATCTCTTTGGAGAACGTCATGTTTTTAACAAAAAAATATTATAAACAATACAAAAATAAATAAATATAAAAATTGTTTTTATATATTTTTATTGCTATTAAGTTAAATTAACTATAGAAATATAAAGAATAGGATTTTAATTTATTTTGGAGATATTAAAAGCCATAGATCAACATAAAAAGTTTTAATCGTTTATTTAAAAAAAAAAAAAAAATAATTCAAAAGCGTTAAACAAATTTAACATACCGTTATTTCAAAAAAAAAAAAAAAATAATAAATAAATAAATATTTACTTAAAAATACCTTAAGCTCAATTTTTTTATAAATACAACAAATTTGTTTCATATGAAGTAAACTAATTCACTCAAAAAAATTGAAAATAATATTTAAAATTGTAATATTTTTATTTATACGCTATACAATATGTATAAAATATACGTAATGTATATTTAAAAACCAATAATTACTATGGTTAGCTAATATGTGTACTGATAAACATTGTGTAAAAACTTTCTGAAAATCTGTTCAGTTTCAAAAATTGAGCAAATTATTTATTAATATTTTAAACTACAGACCGAGACATGAAACCAATACACATAAGTTTAATTTTTTATCTTTTTCCTAATATTTGAAGTAGGTACTTTGTTATTATTATGTTTTTCATTTATGATGCATTATCCTTCTATGTTTTACATGAAACCATATTTGCCTGGCTCAATCAAAATACACGAAGTAATCGAAGGATAACTTAATTATTTACTCTAACTAGATTTATATTGTAAAGCCATTTTTACTTTCTTCTGAACCACAATGCGATACTTTTAGGAAAAAAAAATAATACTTATAACAAAAAATAATACTATTGAGCAACTAACAGGAAAAAATAAAAATAAACTGTAAAAACGAGTCTTGCAATACCCACTAAATCCTATAACCAATTTCTCAATAGTAAGCCACTCGTACTGAAAAGCAGAAAATAAATTTTCTGCTACATCCTACATAATATTACAATGGTGTCTTATTACATTTTTCTCAGTCAATTACCTTCATCTATTCTTCTAATCTTCTGATTTTTGTGAACATATATCTACATATATATCAATAGGTATAATTTTCATATTTCTATAAATAATTATAATAATCCATTTTTTTGTATTTTAATATATACTATACCCTGTATCCATTTTATATGAAAGCAGTATAGTGATTTTCGGTTTAATCTAAACTAATCTTTATATTATATAAGTATTCTTACATTATTTTGATATTTAAAATTTTAACATGAATATTTAATACAGTCGAATTTGCTTATTACGATGCCGTATATAACGATATTCCAGGTAAAACGATTCCAAACAATGTATTTGGTTGGTCTTATATCTTATGTGTCGTTACTTTTCATAATCCGGATATAACAAAGTTCGCTTGTAACGATCAAATTTTCTAAGTCCCTTGAAGATAATTATAAGCAAATTTGACTGTATTAATATTTATACGTATTATAAACATAACTTTATCTATTTTATCTATGATGCAATAATAATATAATACGCTATAATAATTTATTATAATATGATATGATTATGGTAACTATGTGTATCTTAAATTAAATAGGACTACAGTTAACTACTATCAACACACACATTAGTCATTACAAACAATTTTCACAATATTAGATAATCCGAATTTTTCAAATCATATTTGATTTTGTCCATCTGTTAAACCGTAAAGTTATACTCCAAATAATTTTATTTAAACTATAATACTAAACATGGAAGTGGTATTTGTTATAGTATATTCCATAATAAAATGGAATTTGTCCTAATCAACTATGATAAGTCGTCGTGTTTTTATTAGACATTTTTTTTTGTTTTATAATAAACTCAATGCATTTTAAACCCGATTACATAATTTTAAATTGCATTAAAAATAACATGCGATATTTATAACTCGCTTTGCTGATGTGATTTATTAATTTGAGTGAAATATCTGCTCAACTAAAGCAGTAGTTGTCCAGTGAGCTATAGACGACGTTATTATTGTTATTATAACTATTGTTCTATATTGTTTTTTTTTTTTTTCATTGAAATTCTAAAATGTAACTATCATGTGATCATATTTTATGGTAAACCTGTACACTATTCTAAATAATTTTGAAAAATTGATTATCTGTAAAATTAAATCTATTATTTTTTAAATTATTAACTCTATAAATATTATATGACTATATCATATCATTATATTATAATAATATAGCTAGGGTCTTTGAAATATATAATAAAATATTTTACAAATACCGAAAATAATATTGTATGTATTTTTTTTATGGTTTATTGAAAATGTTTAAATGCATTAAAATATAATTTAATACCTATTCTATCTTTTTATTAGATCAACCATCCGTTAAACATAATAACAAATCACGAACATTTTTAAGCTTGCCATTAAAGATGCGAACAAAACAATATTTAAATCTAATTTATCGAAATATATGAGTTTTTCACACCTAAGTACTAATTAATTCTTCCATTCTATGTTTATTAATTCATTATCAATACACTTTGTTAGTATACTAGTAACACTTTTATACAAATAACAACTATGGTTCATTTGGAATAAGAGCGGTATTTATTAAAGTACTTACCAACGTACGACGAACATCGCCATTTTTTCAAATATTTTCAGCTTTATTTACGTGTTATTCTAATCAATATATTTAATTTTATTCTAGCTACTTAAATTAACCAGGTTTATACGTGATTTTAAATATTTTTTATCGAAGCTTACTTTATTAAAATCGAATAAACATAATTTTATTCAAAATTATTATTAATTGAAAATTAAAATGATTTCGAGAAAACGTGATTGTTAAATTGAAACATAACATTTATGAACATTATCGACCATAAATATTACATTAATCCAATTAGAAAATAACATATTATCAAAGGATTCCACGATATATATGCATTTTAAATGGGACAATGGATGATGAGGGACTGGCCACGAACTACCACGTACATTTCAAAGTACACGTCTAGATGCTGTACACATCAGTTTATTATTTTAACCAGCTAAAACAATATAACTATATTATTACATTTGTCTAGTCTAGGGGATTTAAAAGATAACTATTGTATACTTTGTCTACCTGTACATCGTACGTTTACTTAAAACGATCCACGCAGATGATTTAATAAGTCGATTAATGTTTACGCATTTTACCTTCGTTTAACACACATTTTCAATTTACCAATTTACGTGGTTGCTCTATATTATATAAATGCATATGACTATATTGTTACATCTTTGTGTTTTTCACAGCGAATATTGAACCGTCAAACAATATAGTTAAACATTTTGAAAATAATACAACGAAAAAAAATATAATCAAATCGCGTAGTTGTTTCCAGCACGTAGAATAATATATATTCTTATATTTTCACACATGTATAAAGTCAACCACGTAAAATCACTGTTGCGTGATCGGCGTGAGATTACTCATATGACAGCAGGTGGTAAATTCCTGAACGCGTGTGATTTATCAAAACTTTACGCGATGAATGTGTGAAATAATGATCGAGCAGCAAAATTGGCGTTCCGACTGATATTTTCAACGCCGTCTCAAGAGAACCACGGAAAAACGCGTTGATTCCCAAAAATCAAAATAATCTATACGATAAAAATCGGTATAAAAAGGTAAACCAACAATAATAATCAAAGTTTCTTTGTAATATATTAGTACATTTAAAATGCATTAATTTGATTGAATAAAATATAATAATATCTTTTCAACCTAAAATTTCTAATCGAAAAATATTTATATCCGTTAAGTTATTTCTGAAATATTCATATAATTAAAAATTTATTGGGACTATTTTTGTGTATCAATAGTACTTACACTGTTTTTCAATTTATTGAAATTAATTCATTCATAACAATTGCGAATTTAAATAATCAATTAATTAAGTTGAGTTACTATGAATAGTTACTTTAGGTAGGTACCTATAACAATAGTAAAAAATCTAAAATGTAAATTCCAGGATAAAAGCATTTTATAAAAAAATTCAAATGTAATTAGTGAATGAAATTGTATTTAATAGGAACATTTAAATATTCCTATTATATATTTGTTCGAAAATAGATTAAGAGAAATATTTATTTTTCAATGAAAATATTTTAATTTATGTTGAGTATATTTTCAATTTTGAAATAATAACATAAAGTAACGATGAAGTAATAATTATATTGATTGAGACAATATAAATAAATCAAACTAAAATATTTGTTGTAATGTTATTTTTGATGTTTGTGATTAAAAAAAAATAATAATAATGGTTGAGAAAACATACCATATGAATTTACGATAGTTTCATATTTCTCAAGTGATAAACACAAACAGTGAAATATACTTTTTAAACTCACAGAACGTAAACGTGAACAAATGGATTTTTCAAAAGAAAGAACTTTCTGAGCAATGCGTAAAACAACGGTTGGTCGACTTGGCAATTCGACTGATATTTTCGTCGTTTTCTATGTCGTCGAGAAAATGTGTATGAGTGTGATGTATGTGTGTGTGAGAGAGAGATAGAAAGAAACAAACGGATAGACAGATAGAGATAGTGTGTGTGTTTGTGTGTAAGAGAGAGAGAATATCACGGAAATGCTCCGAGTCCTAATGAATGCTCTTGAACCCAGCTGCAAATATTATGTAGATAGAAACAGAGAGACAGAGAGAGAGAGAGAGCGTGAGAAAGTTATATAATGTATATAAGTTTTACAACGCAATGGTAACAAAAACAATTACACTCGGACCATAATACTTTAACCAGACAACAATACGCTCGTGTTGTACACATAATAGAAATAATAATATATTTACATTAATAGAATAATGATTGTCGTCGCGGCGAGTGTATAATTAATATCGGCGGGGGCCCGCGAACGCCGATCCTGAATTAATATATATATTATATTATATATATATTGGTATGTGTGCGTGTGTGTATATGTTTATATATTATTATTATAAATTATTAACGGCCTGGACCTACGTTGCTACTGCAATCGTATCCGGGTCTTTTACAGAGGGGTAAAGTACCTACGTACAAATATAAAGGCTTATATTGTATTGTATGTGCGTCGGACTAGGGCTAGGATTCCGTGCGAGCGTTTCGAAAAGGATGCCCCGCGGAATTACCCACACACAAATACATACATTTATGTGTATAATACGATATAATATGCGACTTGGCCATTATGCACGGCAAATTACGACTCCTGCAACAACCCGCCCGATAACTGTAACCCCGGTAGTGGTACAAAATAATAATGATAATAATAACACGACCCATCAGTAACACTCCATTGGTGTATGAGTTCACAATATATACACAATATGTATATATTATTACGTACCTAGTGTTATGGTAATACGATTAGTATACGCACGGCTTTACGCGTTATTATATTATGTATAATGTGCGTTATTAGTATTATAATATATATATATATATATATATATATAATATACGTATCGTTATATACTATATGTATATTTTGCGAATTGAATCCGTTCCTTCACTGGTGCGGCGAGAGTGGTGGTTTTCCCTCCACCACTTCTAATACCACACCCTCGTCTCTCCGGAACAGATTCTCCAAAGTTTTGGGGTTATAAACACTCTGATAGCGACCGATACGTGGGTATTCAACGAGAACCGAAAGTATGCGTGATCTCCGTATCTGTAAATACCTTCTTCTCCCTCGCCCGCTCATTCACGTTACAACCCACCGCGCTGCAGAGACGCAACCGACTCTGTAATGAGCTAGTGCCGTAGACAGATGAAAACTATTAAAACTATCATCTGTGCCGCACCGCTGTCTATAAACATCTGTTAGGATATCATAATATCCTCCCCACTCGTCAGTTATAATATGTGGTCAGAGCATTTAGTTCGTAAGAGATGGGTAAATAATACCCGTGAAATCTGTCGTTTTTTTTGGTAATAAACTAGCTATAAGATCCGGCGTTGTCCGGGAATAAATGGAGAGTTTATCAATTGTGCTTAAGAATTACTATTTTATATACCAATTACGCTCCAAATTTAAAATTCACGGATAGACGTAATCGAAAAGTCGAGTGTTCTTCGGCCATACATTTCTCATGTTTTCTGAGGATTGTCGGGTGTCGAGCGGATACACAAAGTCACTTATATTATTTTCAAATTCTTTAAATAAATAAAAACTTTCGTATGCCTTTACGGCTGTTGTTTATAAACAAGAATTTATTGTATTTTTTGTTTTTTTATATTAATATATTCATATTTTAATACAGGTATAAGTTTGGAATATCCTATAGGAAAAGCTTTGATAATATATTCGAGTAACGCGTACTATATGATGATTTTTATTTTTATATATTTTATACTGGATATAACATAATTTACATAATAAGTAATATTTTGCATTATCATCGGTTAGATATTATTAAATATGCACAAATTTTTACTAGATAATATATCTAATATAACCATTTAATTCTCACCGCAGATGATTTGACCATTGTCATATTATTTTCAGAAACGATCAACACTTTAAAAAAAAAAATTATATACCATGTGTCTAGGCAATAATATATTATCCACTGATGTTTTGAAAAATATTTTTTTTTATGTAAACATACAAAAGATTTGTTGTATTTAACCATATAGCTCCGCGTACAAGTGGCATATCGCGCAAAAGATTTATCAAATTTTAGGAAGTATTTATTTTCTAAAATATACTCAAACGTTTGTTATCCTTCCGAAAATGTTTTAACCCTTTCTGAAAAATGAGCCTTTCAATTCATAAAGTGTATCAACAAATCTCTCCTATATAAAAGAAAAATAATTTTGATTTTATTCTTTTAATATTATATATTAAATTTAATAAACATCGTAGTAAATCTTGAATTGGCAGATTTATGAATGTAAAACCATTCAAAAATTACATTGTACATATTTTCAATATACGTCTAAATTTGATTATATTTTTGATTCAAAATGTTGGTGTTCTACTTATTCTGATTTTAAATCAATTATATCATATTTAACGAGATTTGATTCGAGATTGATAGACGTATCCATGTTTCTGAATTTTAATATGTAAAATTTAAATAAAAAATGTCTACTTTTTATAGATAAATTTAAAAGTTAAATAATCACAAAAATTTATATTTTATTTAGCGATCCTAACTGATTAAATAATTTTAATGATTTAAAAAAAATTTCCTTTTGGCTTATTTGAACAAAAATTGAGAGTCACTCATGTACACTCAAGGGACACTTTACAGACCATTAGGGGTCCCTGGTCAACTAGTTATGAACTCCTTCCCACCATGATATTTTATGTTTGTTAGTCAAATTTAATAAAATTTATCAAACTTAATTTCGAAAAAATAAAACTATTAAACCTCTTTAAAAATAAACTGTAAAACCAACATATCTCCGTCTATGCAATCTTTCTTTATGAATTACGCCAAGATTTTACTTTATTCATTATTCAAATGGAATTTTATTTTATAACAATAAATTTATATAACTATATAAACATTATATTAAAATAGTTAAATTTCATATATAATATGTTTTTTATAAAATAGTACTATTTAGATTAGTTCAATAAAATATATCAAATTAGTTTTATTCTAGTAACACCATAAGAGACATTTAAATACATAAATTACTGTAAGTATACCTACATAAATCAAAATTCTGTAATAGAAAATCAAATATCTAAACATATATCTGATTAGTGAATGTTCATTTTCCTGCAATTATTAATGCTGGTTGATTACAAAATTTGTATTTGATTTATGTAACATTACTCAAACTTGATATTTATTTACAATAGTGTAGCTCATTAATATTAATTGCATTTTCAAAACACCATCATAGGTACGGTAAAGTGTATTAAGACTAATACACCATCATATTGTATCAGTTAATTGTAATACTTTTTTTTATTACATAAGAATTTCTATCTTTGTTAAACAAGTCTATAATGTAATAGTTTTATTTAACATTGAGAATTTTATTAATACTTTTGATTATTATTGATTAATAGTATTTGTGTTTGAAATAATACTATGCTTAATGTGAAAGATATAGTAACAATATAAATCAGTTAAACGACACATTCAGTAAAACAAAAAACTGAATAATTTAGAATTTATTTAGAATTAAAGAAAGTAATATTTATATTATTATTTTTAAATATTTATTAGTAGTATGTATAGACCTTATACTAGTATAAGGTCTATGGTAGTATGTATACACATTACTTGAGTTCATAAAAATGAATGTAATCGTTGAGTAACATTGTGATTTAAGCATCTTTGATATCTAATACCATATTTAACGTTAATTATTTATAAACATGAACAATTCAATAAATTATTGAGTTGTCAATAAAACCATTGAATAATATTAAAAATGTTTTCTGGGTTTTTATATTTATTTATATATATTGCTCAATATGATCAGTTTTTTCGATCATTTTTGAGATAACTAATAAAAAAAATGCATCACCATTTTAAAGCTCATTTATTTCTGTAGAACTAACATTTAAAAAAAGTTTAAACACTAGTATAAGAAACAAAATTGTTCCAAATAATTTTGTTCTAATGTATAAAAGACCACATCGATGTACAACATAAATTAACGGGTGTCGTTTTTTTTTTCTGATGGCCCGGGTGACCTTAAGGCTTAACACAAAAACACTTGAGAATAAAGTATGAACAATATACAAGTTGTAATAAAAAAGAAAGAGAGATATTCTCTCTATACAAAAATCTATTATCCATATTTTTATTTGGTCAGCAACTATAAATATTTATACAAAGTTACAATAAAGAAGGTTTCGGAGTCTTCAATATAACAATATTCAACTATAATATTTTAAATTTAATTTTTATAATTTTAAGCATACGTGAATATTAAAATATTATATTATTTTTATTTCTTAAAATATGTGTACGTACTCAATATTATAATAAATGCTCATAGAAGTGAAAAACGAAAAGTATAAACTGTTTAGATTAAAGTTTTTATTAAATTCTAAATCGTTTTGTTTTAGATTCTGAATCAATGATTGTAATTGAATTTAAGCAATTATGTTTATTTTATAAAAAAAAAAAAAATAAAAAAAAATAAATAGATGTGTAGTTATATATTTTTCTGTTAATAACATTGTTAAAGTATAAATATTTTACAAAAAACTACTTGTATTACCTGCATATATCAAAATAATAGTCTATATTTTGAGCAATTTATATTCTGTTTTCCACTTTAAGCATGAGGAAACACTACTGATATCCATAGAAACATTTTTAAGAAACACCAACAATTTTATTGTAGATTTGACCAAGTACCGTTAAGAATCAACTATGTATTTCTAATACTTTTTGATTTATCGTTATGTTCGAATATCCAATATCAAAACGTAATAAATTTCAGCAGTATAAGGCATAAGCATATGCGCAGATATGTGTAAAGAGAGTCGAGAACTTATCACCTGATCTTTGTTTAATTTCTGGCATTTTTTTTTTTTTTTTTCTATTGTAATTTGAAATATATCAATAATCAAGTTTCATCTGTTTTTATCGATTTAAAAAAGAAAAAAAAACTATTTGAAGGGTTTTCGCCAGCATTTTTCTTTATTGTAACAGTCGTTTTTTTCGCATTAAGAATACAATGGATTGAAAAATTAGATTTTTTTTTTTTAAATAATTTCTTTTCTCGTAAACGCCATATTTATAATAGCTTTGAGGGCACTTTATGCATGGTGTAACCGTCTTATGTATTCAATAATGGCACTGCGAAATAATATTTCGTAGTAATTAACCTAAAAGCTTATACAACACACCGGGACATTGCGACATTTGGCTAGTTCCCACGCAAATCTACCGAGAAAATGTCCTCGACACCTATTATTCGCGAACGGGTAACTTGCCTTTTTCTTCTCGCACAAATGCTCACGTATAGTATTTACTTACGCATGAGTTTACTACGCATTACGTGACGGTAATGACGTGGGCGGCAAGTCCGTTTGCCGTGAATCATTATATAATTATCAGATGGTTGCGTGTAGGTCGCCGTCGTCGTCGTTTTCTTCGTCATTGTCGTCATCGTCAAGGGACCCGACACGTGGTAATTGTAAGACTGTTGCAAAAGCATAAACCAACGCAGACGGTTATGGATGTGGAAGGTGGTTGACGGTACAGCGGTTTTGGTGGCTCCTAGATGATTAATAACGTCCGACCGAAAACGTCATGTGATGTACTCCCGGAGGTGTCGGCGGTGGTGTATGAGCGACGGCGACGGCGGCGGAGTCGGCAGTGGCGTTAGTGGCGGTATGGCGGGATCGACCGGCAGTGGCGGCGCGAGTTTGTTATCAATCAAACAGCGCTTTGCGTTGTTGTCCGAACCCATAGTTGAAAATACGGCGAAGGGTTGAGGAACGATGCGCGAGTGGGTTTTCCCGGAGCATTATTCACGTCGATTGAAATCACTGCGGTTCGCCTCTAATCTACATTTTAC
Organism: Melanaphis sacchari; assembly: GCF_002803265.2. NCBI lineage: Eukaryota > Metazoa > Arthropoda > Insecta > Hemiptera > Aphididae > Melanaphis > Melanaphis sacchari. Next base: position 744,169 of record NW_020271135.1, on the reverse strand, counting down.
CCCTGCCTGGAGGGATGCTGCGGTGGGAGCATTTCGAGTATCGTTTTAAAACCAATTATAAATGAAATACGTTTAACGTATAGTATTACGATATCGTGTTAGAAAAAATAACAATAACAGTAACAACTCTTGGACGGACGTTGTGACCGCATAAACTCTTAATTCGTGTAATTATTTATTTTTATTTTTTTATTCCTAAATATTATTACGGTTGTGCGGTGTATATTAATATAATAGTATATTATAAATTCAAACGATTATTGAGTTAAGACTGAATTATTATTATTTAATACTTATTGTCTAATGTTTTTGACACCAAATACGATACTTCATTGTGCATGCAAACGCGAGTACATATTAATATCGTGTTTTATTTTTTTTACTCTTGTAACTGCGGTTGGTATAAAATATAATATTTTATATCGTATATTATTATGTAACCCGCGTGTACAGAAGAAAAGATATAAATTACGCGAAATCTGACGCGCGCTTCATGACCTAATCTAACACTGTACATTATATTATGTAGTATTATACAATATATTATTTTCAATAATGTATGTACACTATGTATATTATGATAAACATTTTATGGCCATATTAAGAATATTTTCGTGGTCAAATTGATTTTTATCATTAAATTTATTAAATTCAAAGAATGCGTAGTTGTTTTACAACTATTAACAACCATTACTCAAAGCAAAACACATTTCAATGAACCAAAAATATCTAATAGTTATATAAAATTTCGAATTTCTATTAACGTATGATAAAATTAATTTAAAGCTGTGAAAAATCTCCAAATTCCAATTTTATATAAATTTCTTATTTTAAAGAAACCAGTTTGGGAATTGATTGAAATAATTTGTGTCATCTCAGTACGATATTCTCTCTACTCATTATGGGTCTCATTCAATATAAATCGATATTTCGTTATATAATTTTGTTTATCTAGTGAATTTATAAATCTTTATTGAATTAAGAATTTGACATTAGTTTAGGTATAAAATATAATATTCTTTCTATTTTTGGATATGATAACGAATTAAAAATCATGAAAGTTTCTATTATTGTCATAGGAACATAAATATAGTAATCAATGCTAGTAAACTTTAATAAGTCTTAATTTATCTTATACATATTATATAAGTATATGACTCATAAGTCTCTTGTTCATAAATCTTATAAAAAAACAAAATTAATAATATTTTTACGTATAGATATTCGTAATCATGAGTACATTTTTTAATAAGATATCTATCATTATAACAAAAATAATTTTTGATAATTTTCTGCTGATACCATTGAGGATTGTGTTCAAAAAATAACGTAAGAATCTATTAATAAAAATAAATAATGATAATAGAAACTTTAGGCAGGTATTTTGATTACAATAAATTGAAGTTATGATAATAATTATACAGTTTTTTTTATCATAAACACTACATGAAATATCTGCAAGATCATCAAAAAAGTAATATCATAAATAATGATACAGAGTAGTTGATAGGAGTAATTCAAATACAAAATAATTAATATTATAGCCAAGGGTTATTTAAATGAATATTATGTAAAAACTAGCGTAATATTGAATGGTACAAATTTCTTAATTTAATTTATGTTTCCGTCAATTTGGATATATTAACACATATTATAGCTTATTAAATAACCATTCACATACTTACTTGCTTGACATAAAATTTTCATATATTTGTAATTGAGTATAAATACTTATTATTTCTCTTTTGTAGTATATTTTAAATATTTTTCGTTGAGTTTTTGACAATACTGCAGTCAAATTAAACTCTTATAATAATTTCAATGGGTTAAAGAAAATATATTAAATGTACTAATCAATACCAATACTATCTTTTTTCTTGATTTTTCTTGTTTTTTTTATGATTTAATTAGATTATTTAGATTTCTTCTTAAGGTGTAGTGTAGTACAGATACTTTTACATTGCGTTGCCATTTGTTTTAACAGAACTACACCAGAAAGAAATATTTATTTTATCATTATTAGTTATATGTAATATAACATATAACATTGTTTTATAATGTATACAACAATTAATAATATTTATTTTATTATAAATACGTTTTAATGTTCATATATCTGTAAAACACTATTTTCAATAATAATTTAAAAGGGATACTAGGAAAAATGAAATTATAATTGTTATGATATTCTTATTCCGATGTCGAATAATTATTTTACAAGGACGGAATACTTATAAAAATGGAGAGTCTTTTTATGAAATGATGTTGGATAAGTTAAAAAAATCATACGACAATATTATAATTAAAACGTGCAACAAACATAATAATGATAATATTTGTAATATTTGTAAAATATCGTTTACGCATTATTCAGTACATCATAATGAAAACATTAAATTTGTTTTAGTTTTAAAACGCAATTAATGAATTTATAATGAAACAATACATCAGTCATGCCATTATTTGGCGATAGACAAGGTATAATATATACTAATTAACTTTATTTTCATAGAAATTAAAGATGATTTTCTTTTAACTTAATGATACAAAACAATGACAACAAAGTCTACAGAAGTAAACACAATGTTTTAATTGTTTATCTGTTTGAAAATTATTGCTTTATATAACTCGAACAATTTATTTAAAAATGTCACGTTTTCGTTGCTAATGGTTATAGTTTTAGTTTTTAAAAAATGTTGTCCAAAGCTGTTCTTCACGCCCGAAAATAATTTTATAACCTTAGTTTATGGAGCTTTAGTGTTTTTTTGAACATAACTAACAATGTTTAAGCTTTAATATACAAAATGTTTGTATGATTATATTATAGACAGCGAAGAAGTCGTTTTTAACGGTATTAATTAAAACGCATAGATAAACGTAACTAATAATGAAACACATATTGATGCAAATAATTATTGACGTTAAATTATTACAATACGCAGATCTATTATTTAAGTTAGACAATAATTCTTGAGTAGTTTCAATAGATTATATAAACCTACTCGTCGTTTTTCCTATTCAGTTGTCTCTTATTTTGTTATCGAGTGGTGTAAGTAGGTACAAAATATATTGATATGTATGTTGTTTGCTCACTGTGTAGTAACGTTACACCGATTAACCGATAATATATATATGCCACTATATTTTTTTTTTGCGGGTCATTAGTAGTTATTGGTTCAACCAACACCTATGTACTAGGTAAACGATCATCTGGTATCGTGTGAATTTCTTTCGACAATAAACGTTTAAACATATTGAATAAAACATTAAAAATCCATTAGTCATTCATATGCATGCAAATTAAGACAAGAAACTATATTATCTACACGAAAACTACAAGATAACTTACTGTAATGTATGCATATTATAGTTAGCTTGAATACATTTTGATGGACTCAAAAACGGCAAAACGTATTTTGAGATTACTAATATTGAAGTGTGAGATATCTATGCGCGTACGCGTTTATGATAAGTATGTATTATCTGCGTTTTAATTTTGTACAGAAGTGTTGCGATGATTCACTGCAGCTGGTATGATTCACTGCAGCTGGTATATACAAAAAGCAAAATTTTAAATCAATTACGTTTAAATGGTGTTTCTGTTTTTTAAATTAACTATGAATTAAAACTTTTAAATTATGAATTCTTAATTAATTTATTTAATTATCTATCTAGTTGTTATAATAATATCTGCGGTTTATACAATAGAGAAAAACGATTTAGGTGCGTTGCAAGTCAGATGAAAAAAAATTGCTTAATCAAGTATAATTAAGTTGTTTAAAATTAGATTTCAGTAAGGCTGAATAAAATTAATGTGTTCTCTACATAAAAAACAAAACTTATAGTCAACAAAAAGTTTATTAAGGATAAAAGTGATGTGATAAAAAAAAAAAAAAAAATTAAGACCTGCAGTATTTCAAGAAAACTAAATTAAATAATTTTGAAATATATTTTTGCTTTTATATGTCCAGTGTTTAAACACGGTTGACCAATCGAACACAATAATTATATTTATTTACACTCACCAATAATAGGTATACGGCGTATGTTTGTAAAAATAATATTGTTTTTACCCATGTTGTACTTTAATGTTAAGAAGAAATGCTATAAGTTTTGTCTAAGCTATTATTAGAAAAAAACATTTTTTTTTTTTTTTTTAGTTTTTAAAATAATTTTCATATCATAATGTTCAACTGAAAATACTTAATTTCCAAATATTTTTTTACACAGAGTATTTAATAAATGTATACTCAACATTTTTTGTTCATAAGAATTATTAACTTAAAATATTTACGCTTATAATGATTATATTTTTGTTCTTGTTTAAAAATAAAAATTCCTTAATTCAATTTATGTATCCTTTTGTTTAATACTGCTAATCTTAATGTTATCAATAACTTGAAACAAATTTTTTTTATTCTATTATTTATATTAGTTAATTATTTTCCTATAATTATTAGTCATATATTTTATTGATTGATTATACTTATAGTTTTATATTATTTTTATTTTGAGTACTTTTAAATAATTCTTATCCGTAAAATGTCTAAGCTAAATATTATATTATGTCTCAACAAATTTATATTTATTTTCATAACTCATTCTCCTTATTCTCACAATATTTTCGCTCAACTCTGAGTGGGTATTTTTATGACTTTTATTTTTCTGTCACTACTATATTTCATATTATTCATAGTATTTATAAATAATACCATTGTGTCATTATTTTGTTTGGTCTCGCAACGATAGTTACAACGCATGCGTAGACAGTACACGCATCTTGCGTTGGTCCACAAACAACCACCGGCTTGTGCGTATTATTATAATAACAATAATAGTAAATATAATAAATATAATATAAATGTTGTTATCCGTCAGACGCGGAGGCAACGATGGAAGCGACGTTAAAGGCTCGTAATTCAAATCACAAAGACAAAGCGCCCGGCAGTCACTTATGAATATTATCGCCGGTTCAAGATGTTTTTAGCAAAAACATAATGCGAAGGAAAACGGTTTCCGTCTTTTGTTTTTTTGGGGACTGGTCGAAAAACGGCTGAGACGCGCGGGGTGCAAGTATAGTCGTCGTCGTCGTCGTCGTCGTCATCGTCGCTAAAACCGCCCCGTGACTTAATGGTTTGGAAAATAAAATAAAGACCGCTGCACCGGAATTCGTTGAAAATATAAACATGCCTCTCTCTCTCTGCCTTTCTTTCTTATAATCTCTTTCTTTCTCTCTATGTCTGTCTTCCTCTCTTTGAATGTTTATATATATATATAATATATATGTATACATAATATAATATGAGGGTGTATACATAACACACAGAAACATAATACAAAAGTCCCAATACAAAAACAACTGATGTGCTATTCACTATGTATATATATATATAAGCACTATATCTTAGTCATCGTAATATGCTTCTGCTTGTACTCTGCGGATGAGAGATTCGTTGTGGTGAGAAGGTGAAAGGATGAGAAAAAGAGAGATAGAGATAGAGTAGAGTGCTCTAGATGAAGAGGGATTTTGCCGCTGAATAGATAGGTGCGTGGTAGTAGCATTAGATGAGCGCATAAAAAGAAAAATTACTTTTTGCAACCTCAAATGTACCCCCGGCGACAAGTGTTTTTTAAAACGATAATTAAATAAAATACTTTACCTTCAGAGCTATACGTCAGTACGTTTTAAATAGAGACCTAAGAAAAAAAAAATAATAATAATACAATGTTTTATTAGTATATTTAGTTGTTCGGATATTACGTATTTCATTCGACTGAATTGGGTATATTTTAACTGATTAGAGTATAATGTAATAAGTAAGTGTGCAAAAGTCGTTAATAAAATATTTATAAATAGTTTTTTAAAGTTATTATATGAAGTTTAATTTATGCCTGTATTCATTAATCATTAGTAGGTAAATCGAATTTTGGAATTTTGTGTCGTAGCTGGTCTATATATTAGCTAACCAATATAATTTCGATATTTAAAAACACGGCATGACACTTAAAATAAATTATGATTTTCCAGTTATTTTCCAAAAAAAGATACAAAAATTCGCTTTATTTTTTTATCTACTCATGTATACCATTGTTGTTCTTTCTACACTTTTGAGTTTTTATGTTATATATTAAGTATTAACATACAAAAATAATAATAATAATAATAAACAATAAAACATCATAAACATTTCTTAAGATAAGGATACCAAAAATAATTGTGAAACTAAATATCTATTGTTATAAATTATCTGCAAAATATTGCTAAGATTTAAATTAATACGTGAGTCTGTTGGCTTCTAAAAAAGTGCAGCCAAGTCATTGATATTTACAATTATGTGTTTTTATCCTATGTCTTGATTTTCTTCGTTCTACATATGTATGTTGAATTGTAAAAACACTTAAAGCTGTTTTATATGAAGCACTTGGTACATATTGAAAATTGAATAGCTTTAAAATGGGTTATTTTTAAAAATTCCATTTAATTTTTTAATAAATTGTGATACAAGATTAGTAAACTATTAAAAAAAAAATGAACTATCGATGTATTTTTATTATATATATTATATAATATATACTATAATAAACCTAAAGCATTAATTTCCTTAGATTTTTCTTGTATCTCTTGCGTTGATTTACATCGCTAGACGTTTTGGATGTATAGAAATTTGAAAACTTGAGAAAAAATCGTTAGTTACCAAATCGAACTCAATTTTGACGAGAATGGTGTATTTTTCCAAAACGCATTAGAATAAATTGATTATTGTTGTTAAACAATTTTTATGTTTTTCACAAAAATTAAAAATATATTAATTGTTATTTGATCATTTTATTCGTCGAAAGGTATCAACAATTCGGTTTTATAGTGTGTTGTCTTAAATGACCTAGTATTTTTCAATTTTCATACTTGACAATAATTGCAATGAAACGGGAAGTCATGGCGCGTCAGCTTATGTGAACCGACCTTTATTAATAGTGTACGTATAAAGTATAATATTTAATTAAATCTTGTAATCGACGTTTTAATCGTTTAAATTATTTATCAGTTAATAATTTCATTAAATGCCTAGAGAAATATTAAAAACAAGAAATAATAATTGTTATAATTAAAAAATTCATTTTTTACAACCGCATGATTAGCCAATGTATAAATTAAGTTTTTTAAGATTATAGGTATTTTATAATATAATATCATGACGGCACGCGTTATATTATATTATTAGGTGACTGATTTTAGTACGAAATAATTTTTTTATTTTTACAAATTTTCGTTCCGTTGAATCGATTAAATGGGTAAACTACTCAATTAAACACTTAAGTTAATAAATATAGACCTACAACTAATTATGCATTCATTGATACGCATTTATTTAATAATATACGGCATAGTGTGCATTATAAATTACTTACGCACATTTAAATATGCGTTATAAACATAATAGAATCCAACAAAATTACTCAAAATATAAAAAAATAAAAAAAATACTTTAAATAGTTTATACACTTGAAGATTGTGTTAGATATAGTGGAATAAATGAAAATAAATTTTTCTTTTGAATTTCGTATATCTCTATTGAAATGTAAAAATAGTAGGTAATTAATATAACTGTATTGCAGGTAACGTGGTTTAATATTACTTATTTACTTTGTCCGCTATAATTACAAAAATATGCTAAGTAATAGTAAATTTTAATATTAAAATGTTGTATGGACAATGAAAAATGTATTTTTTATCTAAATCTATAACTTTTAATATATATTTATTTTAATATAAAATACTTTTATTTATGATTTAATTAAGTAGTAGAATTTAAACAGATTTCATCAATTAAAATAATAATAATATTACCTACTCTTGATCATACATTTTGATGAGAAATTTTTTAATCGAAATTTATGAAATTTTATATCGTGTAGCGTTCTATTTCAAGACTAATTTCTTATATTATAAATCCTCACTTTTTCTATGAATTATTGATGTAATATTTGCTATTTATTATTTTTTTTAAATTTGTTATTACAATAGTGTTTTTATATTAAAAGTATTGTAGCGTTTCTACTTCCCATCTCTTTGAGTTGAAGATTCAAAATTATTATTTTAGTCATTATTGTAATCGAAAATAGTTTGTTTATTTAACTAATACAAGTTAGTTTTATAAAGTACACAAAAAAGTGTAAGATATGAAAGTGCCGGAGACTCAATGACTCTGTTACATTTGAATATGTGCTGAGTGTTTCCTTGTATGTAGCTACCAGCTACGACTATACCTGAAGTCCATAAATCAGCCATGGTCTTGCTATTGCGTCCTTCAAAAGTTGATATTGCCGTCCATCAAAAATAATTATAGATTATAGTTCGTGCACGAATCATTATAATTAAGAATTGCTATTATATATGTTTATTGATTGAAACCGGTTTATACTACCTGTTATGTGTCATGTTATTTGTGATAAAATACTTATCAAGAAGTTGGGTGCCCTATTATTAAAAATATAATAATTAGTAAGTTCCGAGAATCGTGAGCTTGTTAATGTGAACAAAAAACAACTTTTAATTTTTTTTGTCAAATAAATTAAATAAAAAATCGTGAGATTTATTGTAAACTTTAAACAAAATTAAGAATAGATTAAATAATGATAATTAATAATAAATAACATATATAAAATAATATATATTTAGGTAGCTAAATAAACGACTGATACTTAAAATTACTTAAGTATAAAAAAAAAAAACCTATTAATTATCATAAAAATATTTGAAAACTATATTTCAATTACCTTAAATTTTCAAAAATTATTTTTAAAAATATAACACTGACAGTAATATAACAGCAAACATTAATTTTAACTGAGATTTATATGCACTATCAATCGATAGATATTTTTTTGATAAAAATCGTATATTATTTCTCTATTTATAATTTAGACATGTGTTATTCCGATGTACTCAAACATAATATTTGTTTATTTATATATTAGTTTAGTTTTAAACTAAAACTTTAAATAGAATAGATGTGATCAAAAACGCAATATAAATATTAAACAACTATCATTGTGATATACTTATATCATGTTAACAATAAAAAAATGAAAATATTAATTTATTATATAAAATATACGGTTGAACCTTTTTTTTTTTTTTAAATTTTAAGTAACGGTTTCAAAAAAAAACATAAAAGATAGATAATTAAAATATAAGCAGATATAATAAAACACATATTTGTTTTAATTGTTATATAAAAAAATATTAAAAACTAAATGTGTTTTATTTATCAAATTTTAAGAATTATAGAATACAAACACGATCTTTAAAAATATTATTTTTTTTATCTATTTGTAAATAAGATTCAAATTAAATATTAATTTAAAAGTGTTATTGTCTTTGTAAAATAATAATACATGCATTATAATTTATAATTTATTAAACACGTTATTAAAGTTTCATAATTAAAATTTGGTTATTATATTCTATGATAGTTGTGAATCATGACAACTAAACATTATGCTACAGTTTAGTCTTATTATTCTATAAGAAAAGTATTTTATGAATAAATACGTCAAAACTGTTTTATTTCAAATATATCCAAATTTAATGAATATAGTAGTCGAAGATTTTAAACTTAAAACAATTAATATTGATGAGAATATAAATTCAATTAAAAAAAAAAAAAAAAAAAATCATCATAAAATTGTAATCATTACAAGATAGAGTTAAAAACAATGTAAATTAATTGTTATACAGTTGTTTTTTTTTAATTGATTTAATTCAATTTTCATATAAACGTAACTGAAAATATTTTATTTTCTTATAACGTTCAATAAATATCAACAAAATAAGTTATTTAATTAATCAAAAACGTATAAAACACATTTATAGCAATATGTATAAATCTCGTACAGCCATAATAAAATGATTAATATTATATTTAAAATAAAAAGTGCTTGCATAATATACTAGTATAAATAAAATTTACATATTATGAACTTAAATCATTTTTCTTATCAAAGTATTTTATTAAACATCATTAAAACGGTTTACATAACTATATTATGAATAAAAAAAAAATTACGAACAATAATTCAAATGTATTTTTATATTATGGTATCATTAACTTTACTAATTGAATTCATTACGTAGAGGTACCAAAGTATTTAAAATTTTGAAGTTACTCCATAGTTATTGGCCTACTTAATGCCGGGTAATAAATGTTTATAAAATTCAGAATCCGAAAATATTTTAATGCAAAACAACCAAAGTTATTTTTACCAACGACCGGGGAAGTATGTTAAACTATTAAGCCGTAAAATGACAGTGAAAACGATGAGACGATAAAATACAATAATAATATATACGCATATATGACTACATATACGTTTAGGTATTTTTTGTTTTTATTTTCTACCGCGTCTCTAATAAATTGTATGAACTGTATTGTCAGAATAAAAGTTTTAATACATACATGGGTCGTAACCGTAATAATTGAAAAATACAATAATATAAGAGGAAGTATTAATCAAACCATATGAGTATTAAAAGTCATAATTTATTTTCATTTTAATATATTATCAACGCGTGAGTACCAAAATAAAACCTTTTCGGCACTCACAATTTTACGTTGCATCAGAAATCGATCTGATATCTTACCGACCAAAGCAAATACACACCTGTTTGAAATATATTATACATTTAATCTGTGCATTTAAAAATTCACGACACATGATTTAAAAAAAAAAAAATATATCGAACTCTGCACGTGGTTACGCATATTATAATATAGCTCTATAAACGGAAATTATAAATTCCATTATGTTGTTATGCTATACTGCCTCGAATTCATACTTTAAATTCGAATCTTGATTTTATGTATTATCCCAGTGGAGCAATTCCCAGTGTAACGTTATCGTGATATATAAACCATAAAAGGACTTCAAAACTACTTGTATCGTCCAAACTTCAATTTCAAAAGTATATTAACATATTTTTTTTTTTTACGAACGCAATTTGATATTTATTTATTTTTTCCTTCATTTTCCGAGAATATCACGTTATCTACGTGTGTTATCTAAATTTAAAAAACAAAAATTCAAATATTTTTATTTCATGTATTTTTCTTAAATTACATATATTTTAACTAATATTAAACATTAAATACATATTATTTTATTAATTAAACATGGTATAATAAATGGGTCAAAAAGCATAGGTGTTATTTTCAGTCTTCATCCTTACTACCTCCTTGCACAATTAACATTTAACAATGTATATACACCTTGGAACTCGTCAGTAAAGTACCTCGGCTTGACATTGGATAAACGGCTAACATGGCAGCCCCATATTTCATCAAAACTTCAACCGGCATATCAGCGCCTTTCTATGTTATACTTTAATCTCAATAAAAAAATTTTTAAATAGAAAAAATGCTCTCTTCTTATATATAAACACATTTTACGGCCACTACTCACTTATGCATGACTGGTCTGGAAGAAATGCGTGACCACTCACATCAGTAAAATTCAAATTTTTCAAATTAAAGAGGTACGTATTATCGAAAATGCACCTGTGTTTATAAGGAACGTAAACCTACACAAAGACCTTCAGATCCAGGGAATCTTTGACCACATAAAAACCTCATCAAAAAACTTCCATACCTCACTGCTCAACTCTTCTGGCTCATTTCACTATAACCTCCACATACATCTGCCTCAACGTAGATTAAAACGTGGATGTCCGCATGACCTTCTGGTTTAACAACTTCACACAATATACAGCAACTGTATTTTACTCGTAGTCTACATAATATAAGCTTTATAACTTGCTGTGTATTATATCTGTTTATACTTTTATATTATTAATTATTATTATATGTGTTCACTATTACTTAAATTATAGTCAGTTATGTCTTAGTAACTATCACTAATGTAACGATCACTAATGCATGTATACTAGATAGCAAATTATCTTACTGTTCAAATTTCTATGTATATTAATAATAATGTTCAAATTGTTAAAAAAAAAATGTACCATTGTAAATATCAATAGATGTAGATAGCCAAGGCAGAGGTACATCTTATCCTATCTTAAAATTTAAAAAAAAATTAAATAAACATGGTGTGGATGTATACATTAATATCATTAACAATTATTGCGTCAATTGTGCAATACATTAAATATTCAAATAGTAAACATAAATAATAAGTACTATAATTATATAATTGTGTCTATTGAATGTACAACTTGTTATTTTTTTTTCTTTAATTTAAGTATGCAATTGTTTATAATTGTGTATCATATCATACCTATTATATAAATACTAAATATAAAAAAAATTGTACAAAAATTGAATATTAAATATTATTTTTTAATCACGATTTTTCGACGTTTCCTCAATTACTAATTACCATAATGTCTATTAACTACTTTAAAATTAAAAGGGACACAAACAGTGCTTTTTATTTTTTTAAACAGATGCTGATCATTATGAAATTATGATCTAACTCGATATTACTCAAATCGGTCTTTAAGACATGCGAATACAAATAAAAATGTTTTGTTATTGTCTGTTTATTTTAGTAAACTAATAATACTAAAACTATGCTACGCTTTATAAAATTATTGGATAAAATATATACGCCGTCATTCAAAAGACGTAAGTGACCAAAAATTATAAAAATATGAATATTAACGAAATGTATTTACTACGAGAATATTGTTTTTATGAATTCAAATTATTAAAAAATAAAAAAAAATTGTTCCATCGTCATAAAGCAATATCGATAGAACCAGTTTTTACTCTAAAAATAATAGTTGCCTAGCAAAGTCCTTATCTTATTATAATATTATCTGATGTACAAGCACTTAGTTCGGCGTTGGTCGAATACGGACACATACGGCTCAACAGACCAAATGATCGAAATAATTTCATTTAGTGATCTTTGTTGTTAAACATCGTCCACCGGCTATCGGTATTTAAACGTCATCACAAGTGAGAGTTTTAAAATAATAATTAATAACTAAGAACACATCATATTATTAAAAGTTATATACTTATATCGGACGTGGTTGAAAAACGTTCAACGAGACGTTGTACATTCGTATTCAAACAGAAATATACAACGCATCACCTACCAACCCGTATTTAGACACTCGCCTCTATCTAGTTGTTTAATAATTATATCAACGGTATTATTACGTCTGGTCGTGCATCCGCCGCGATCGAAGTATTAACTGCAAAATAATAATAATAATATCGTAATTGATTGTGTTTTAATCCTGAACGACGTCTGTTGTCTCTCTACACGCTGACGTAGCGAAATTGCCTACATGGTGCGCCGTCCTAACGATAATATTATTGTAAGGTACGTTATTATGTTTTAACGCAGAGTGACGATTTACCGTTCGTGTTGGAAATTACAATAATACAATATATCATTATTTATTACAATTACTGTTATAACGAATGCTGTTCAGTGTATGAAATAATATGAGATGATGTTTGTGCACGAATACTACCTTCGTATCGACGAGAATAATGTAAAATCACTCGTTAACTTAATGTTAATTTCACCGGGTTTTATTATAGCAATATATGTACGCTCTTATATTTATTTTACGACGACAACGTCTATTGGCGGTTTCGTTCAATGACGATGGTATTGTATACGTACCATATGATATTCTCTCGGTTGATATTATTTTTTATTTTGTTGTCGTGAAATACTATTTAATATATTTATGCATACGCTACGTTCAATAGGTACAAACACATTTTACATACGGGAGTTATTTTCGCTTTTCTTTATTTTCTTTGAGGTAACGACACGCCACAATTATTTTATTCATTTCATATTATTGTACGAGAAAAATATCAAATGAATTCTATTCAAAAGTAGGTACGTAGAGGCTACTAGTCTACAGGTACTTATTCATAAATGAGAAATTTGACGTCTTAAGTATATTGGATAAAATGAGCTTTACCAATAACCATGGGCTTTATATAATATAATGCCAAATACGATTTATGTTCTTACTTTTAGTTCTCAACTTAAATGGTAATATGGTCTCCAAAGTTACTCACGTTCTTGAATTCAAAATGAAAATTATCTGTGTTAGTAATAAATAGCTGAAAATTATATTGCGAGAATTTAGAAATATTCTTTTTTACCACTATCATACATTCATAAAGTTATTTTTATATCAGAATAAATTAATATTTAATCGTAGTGTATAATGAATTGTAGTTTTGATGTACCATCCTAAAATCAATAATAATTTATTAAAAAATTTGTGTATGCATTTATTTATTTGCTATTATTTATATATTTCAATGGATTACATAATAAAATTTAGTGAGATAATACAATCATAATAAGTTATATCTAACCGTTATGGAATTACTGAAAACAAAAAATACGTGTATTTATTGGTATTCTATTCACATGAATGTTTACTTCTATAATTTGATAATCAAATTACAAATATTTAAATGCATTTAATATTTAAAATATTTAATAATATAATACAAGGTGAACAACAATAATTTTCTGTTTTTACTGATAATACAAATATATTATTATTACCGTTCGCTGTTTCAAACGCGTAGCTAACCAAACTATCAAATCATGTATTAAAACACAGAACCAGCCGCCCATGTGCTGCAACTTTATACCTGTAAACATAATGCTAACTACTGTTATTGTTTTGATTACATTCAGGCCGCCTCATTAAAGAAAAAACATACTTGATGAAAGTAGTTAACCACTTGAAAAACTCAGCCAATTATAAAAACGTTTGCAGTTTTCATGACTTCAAAAAAAATCATCGACAATTTACTATGGGCTGCTTCATAAGCTACTGGAACTCAAAACACCTCTACAACTATTGTTAGTCTGGTAAAATATTTCCTTTTTACCCATCATACTGTATCCGGAACAGCTTTTTGAACACCAAGATACCTCTCTGGTCGATCTATAGTCTAAACGTCAAATCTTCACTTGACGGAAAAATCAATCTTAAAATCTTAAACTCTATTCAATTCCGTCTAATTAAAAAAATTCTCTTTACAAACTACATTTATTTTCACACATTCTTTTTCGCCACTCAACTACAACTTAAAGTGATTGTTAAAGATATTTTAATAGACATCTCAATCGACGAGCTTAAAAGTGAACTGGCATCTCGATAATTTGACGTACAATTGGTCAGATGTTTTGGCTTAATAGAAAATCGTATGCCTATATGCCTAATCATCTTATAGGGCTCCTAACCCAAAGATATATTCGAATAATCTAAACATTTTTCCTCAAAATAATCACAAAATCCTAGTACTAGCTAACAACTAATTGCATATCTCCGACCGGACGTAGCTACCCTGTTTTATCACAAGTAGTATATAAAACCGTGTTTTCATGATTGGTACATATTAGCTATGCAACACAGAAAGAATTTCGAACACTGGGGCCAAGTGATTTGCATCTATGGAGATCTATCCACGCAAAAAATGAAAAGCGCTCTTTTCAGAGCCGCAAACTCTTGATCTTTCCGACATACATGCTCAAGTATTTGTCCCCAAGCCAAATGAACGAGTATGGAGAGTATGAAGATCCAATCCCGGTTATTATAAAGCAAAACATAAGTAACCCTTCAATGTTACAAATAATAGGTTAGGCTTTCGGGACCATCTACTTTGGTAATTGCTTAATTTTACATTAACCATGTATGACCTCTCTGTAGTTTTGTTGTATATTTAATTTAAAGAAATTACAATAAAAGGCAACGTGATATTATAGTAAACCTTGAGTTTTTTATTAGAAACGCTTACACGCTAAAAGTGTACACTGTTTTAAGCATTGCATTTTCAATAATATTTTTATTACTATTTTTGTTATTATCTTTATCTATGAAAACTTTTTTTATATTGTGAATGAATTCTCAAAAGCGTCCATAATATGCGTGCTTTATAAATTTATATATTTATTGATTGAAAATAAAGATAATTGAGTCTAAATTGTAAACTTAAATTATATTATTAATAAGACTATTGTTGTTGAACGTTGTCTTACTTTTACGTTTTAATACACCTTAGTAAACAGTATAATAAACAAATATATAAGACATTTTAATTTGTTTTTAAATTTTTTTCGATAATATCTAATTAACTAACATTAAAATTAATTCTGTCAAAAAATATAAATATCAACATATCATTAAACCATTAGGTTACTATTGTAATTTGATCTAATCCAATGTCAGTTTATGCACTTGACTAACAAACGTGTTTAAAATATGCAACAATCTTCTAATAATCAAAATCTAATAATAAGTCATCGCATCAAACACGCAAATTTAGCGCATGTCTAAAATAACACTTTTTTTTATTAAAATTAAATATTCCGATGAAAATAAAATTTTCCTAGCTTGTATATGCGTCATTCTACTTAAATGTTGACAAGTCGAGTTCATAACATATACATTATACACGTATTTAATATATGTGTTGTGTATATATTTTATATGCGAGCATCAGGGGTAAACAATAATAAAATATAATAAATAATTCCATAACTTTTTTTTTTTTGAACCTTTGTTGTATGAATACTTGGACTGAACATTTGTATTGATTATACCCAGAATAATTATATTTCGCTCATTTAAAAATTTGTTACTGGTGTGCATAAATTACAAACGTTATTGTATCTAATGTACAGGGTAATGGTGAAGCTATAATTTTTGTGAAACATGATGCCTCTTGACCCGTATACATCCGTTATAAATCATTTATTTTTTTTAAATATGCACTCTATATACATTTGAGGTCTTTTCTGAGTATAAATGTCACAATATTTTAATTTAAACAACATAATTTTTATTTTAACAGACATATCCATATAATATGTAGTGTACTTAAATTTACTCCAGTTATTACTCACTTTTGAAATTATAAAAATAACTTATTTTGTACTTAAATAATGAATGAACGTATTCATCATTATAGGACACTATAGAATTCTTAACCAATATGATTAAATCTATAATATATTATATAATGTGTTTTTATTAAAGTCAATTATCTGCTAGATTCTTAAATGTTCGATGTATTATTAAAAATAGTAAATCAGTTAAAAAAAAAATAAAAAAATATTTAAACTATGTACAATAAAATAATAAACTTAAAAATAAATGTTTTATGAAAACTGAAATTCAAACATTCTAATTAGTATTTTGTAACGACTTAACATAAATTATATTTTGTTTCGGACGTTCCCGATACTCCTTGAACAGTAAGTTGTTAATGGTACCTATAAAATAATAAAGCATGGCTGATCAAATGATATTTTATTTTTTTTTCTACAGATTTTAATAGTTATAAAATAAAAAATAACCATTTTTTCAATATAATACAATTTTATTTATCAAATATATTCCTGTGTTGCGAAAATCGCATATTGTTGCATAAAATATTATGAGGCGCGCAATTAAGTATAATATTATACACGTATACGTTAAAGTAAGGTAATAATAACACTATGTAATGTAACTATGGTCGGTAATAAAATTTAATCTTAAAGAGTATATAAATACACTCGCGCCATCGTAGATTTTTTGTTTATGTGTAGTTTTGCAGTGTTCGTGGCGCCAGATACTGAGAATTGGCGGCGCAGGGACTGGCTGCGAGATACTAATGTTTACTGGGCGCGCAAACGGTTTATTTATTTGATTATAAGGTTTGCAGGCAATGGAAAGCTTACAGTTTTGTCTAAATCCGTATGTTATTACGCATATCATAACGATAAGCAAAATATCACATGAAAATTTCATCATCGACGAGAAAACAATCGGTTTGAGGTACTATTTTATACAGGTACCAGGTACCGTGGGTGTAATGTCACTGAAGTTTGAAGGTGCGACTCGTAATAGCGTTTGGAAACTTATAAAACTTCAAAAGCTAAGATAGCAGGGTATAGAAATATGAAATATTAAATTAGGTATGATTTTAATAGATTATTATAACACATTGTGTGTTGAACTGTCGACATGTTGATAAAACAATATGGTAATTTGTACGTCCCAAAATCAAGACGAACGGTAACTAAGTCATTTGCAGTATTTACGTTGATATCCAAATTGATATATTATATCATATTATTTCTAAGGATTTGTGTAGGCTAAATTTCTTCCGAACTCGGTGTGTGGTAGCTATTCTACTGATCAATTGACGGTAATCGCGTTTTAGTTTTATCTCAACCATGTCTCTCGAAAAACTAAATTTTAATAATATTATTCTCAACATAATCGTATCAAGCGTCGGGGGGGGGGGGGAATTGAATTTAAAATTTTCAATACATTTACATTTATGTTGACGATACAACTGAGTTTATGCGCGCAGTATTTGCTCACAATTCTCGAACAAACTTTACATTAGTTTCTGCACCGTTCCGTTCTGTTTGTGAATCGATAAATGTTTAGAGATGCACCGAAAACTTATAGTGTATTGTAACCGTAATATTACACACACGTAATATTTCAATAAATTGTATTAAAAAATAAATAAATAAATAATAAAAATATTACATACACTACGAACCATACAATGAATGTGGAAAAATATTTTTCAATGAGACATATTTGATGGACGAAGGAAGTGTGAATAATATACTAGCATAATAACAGTAAACAATAACCACATAATTAAAAAATAATTGAAAAGTACATACCCTTAAGTTTTTTTTCAAAATTTTTCTGTTGAGTTAAGTCGATTGGATGCGGAAATCGAGGGGCATCAACGATTTGCAATGGTTTATAGGATAAAGAGGAGGAGTAGACGCCAAAATCAAACAGTTTTTGGGGCTTTATAAGAAATTAAAAGAAGACAATTGTATAGTTGTGCAAAAGTGTACTATGGAAAAGGACTGCGAAAAATTAAGTAACTCGCAAACGGTAGTGCCACACGCAAACCCCATAATTTCTGACGATCCGAACAATCAGGACAGGAAACGTTGGCTTGCAATAAGACCAGCTTGGCCCACGCAGACTGTCTCTTGGTGAATATATATACATATATATATATATATATCAAGAAAACTTGAACCGCCTCCGGAAACAAATTCTAAGACTGCATAGAAACACGACTAGACTATAAACCGTAATTATAGAATTCGTTTTTAGAACAAAATTCGCAAACTACCAAAAAAATCGCTTTTCACAGTCCGTTTGGTATAATTTAATATATGTATAAGGACCATTATAAGTAATTTTCTAGAAACTTATGTATATTTTTGAAAATATATACAGAAATTGTGTTATTACTTATTGTAAAACAAAATATTTGAAAATAAATGATATTTTTTAAAGAAAAAAAAAAATTGTAAATAAATAAACTTTATTATGACATAAAATTATCTAAAAAAAATATTTCCGAGAACATATATTTTAGTTTTTGATAAAATAAGTGTTTACTTATTTAAATTAATTGTAGTTTACAGTTATATGTCATAATATAATATAATATTATGAAATTATATTTATATATGTCACATATCGATTGCAAATTGTGTGCATTAATGAACATTATTCTTAGTGCAATAATGTACTTGGCCTTAAAACATAATCCATTTGTAACATAATTATAATAGAACGGGTTTAAAATTTTGTATATTTTCTGGATTATTTTTAAATATTGACTTCTTTTAAATTAAACCCATTGTCAATTTGGTGTACTTTTGTTTATCAAAATGGATATAATATTAATGTTATACGACAAATATACAATACCTTATATATAGGTTTTTATTTTACTATGATCACTATGCTAAAAATTAATTGGACTAATACTTGAACCTTATTAAATATATTACGAGAATAAATAGTGTTTAGTTTTAATACTTATTTTAAAATATTTTTGCTACCGATATTCTTCAATATTTTAAATCATTATTAATTAAATTTTTATTATTATATTCTCAAAATTCAATAAAAAATAATTCACTTTTCATGTTTTAGTTATCAGCGTACAATGCGTAAATTTAATAATTTCTACATAAAATAAAAAAATCTGTTTTATAATATATTTAATAATTATTGTTTTTTTCAATTAATTTTTATCTTTGAAAATAACTGTTATTTCTCAGAATTAGTATACAAATATAAAACAAAATATTATATAATTTAAAAAAATTTCATCAACATTTTAACTTTATTGTTATTTACATCGTCATTAAACATAGTATATTCGCTGCTTTGATTATGTTGTATTGCAGAAAATTGCATAGTCACAAAATGTAAAAGTAGGTATTTTAATTTTTGAAAATATTGCATTTGAGAAATCATAATATTATATTTTATTAAACTCATAACGGGGTGGAAAAATTGATTTTAATTATAAGATTCCATCAATATATTGAAACTTTAATTACAAAATAAACTTATTAAATTTAAAACAATATAATTAAAATAGACTTTATTGTAATGAAATAAACTTTTCTTCATATACATGTTGACATGCCAGGTTTTCTTAATGTACAAAACATCAATGACCAAATTATTCGAAACATAATAATAATAATAATAATAATAAAATTTAATAAGTTTCTTCGTTATTGTTTATCAATAAATATTAATTTATCTATCTACTTTTGATAGATATTCCAAAATGTATTTTCACTTGTCTACATGAAAATTGTATAGATATTGATTTTATATTTTAAAGGCAAAAAATAATGTAATCGATGTAGTCGCTGGTATGTATTATACTCAAATTTAAAATATTTTGTAATACATACAAAAAATATAACATAATTTAAACAGAAACTTATTATTTATAACCATTTCAAAGTTTAAAGTTATAAACCTAAGTGAAAATGTTTATTTCACCTCACTTATCTCTGGTGAACTTCAAATTGTTTGTGATAAATAATTTAGTATTTGTTAAAAAATCCGTAAGCTTAAATATTTTTCATAAGTTTTTATTTGTAAATGAATACAATATAATTATTATTGTGTTTAAGATTTGGAAACTTTAAATTTAATATAATGAGTGTAAACTGTAAAATAATTTTTCAATAACAAAATAAACGTATAATTTTTGAAATTTAAGTAATATGTGTTATAATTCACACTAAGAAAACCAATGAGATTCAATTAATATTTTACTTTTTAGAAATGTTGCATCAATTTTTTTATTTTTATATTGATTGAATAGGGTAATGAATTCAACCATAACATTAGTGTTTCAAAATTAAGGTACAGATTATAATATTCTTATAATTATTAGTAAGTTTTTGTTAATTACTTTAAGCCTTTTGTTTAAAGAACATCAAAACTAACATTTTTGTGTTAAAAAAATATTATACATAACTAACAATGACATTTAATAAAATCAGTCAAGGATCAATCATTTGAACATTTGAGAAAATGTTTAGAAACGTAAAAAAATTATTAGTTTAACTTAAATATACATAAAATGGTTTTGTTTTTTAATTTTTCTATAATTGGGTTTATTTTGACTGTATAATACTATAAATTTCGGAATGCTAGATCAACCCAACTCTACATAGAATATATTTTTTAATTTTATAAGTTAGCACATTTTTGGCATCATGATACATATAAATTAGAGTACCTATCTAAAATATATTATATTTACCTTAATGATAATCTAGTTGAGAAATGTATCGTTGTGCATTAAAAAATGTATACCAAACATGCATTTAAATGCATTAATATTTAAATTTCTAAATTTTTTATTGCGTATTTTAATGGAGATTATTAATAGCACTTGAATGAAAACCAGTGGTAATCTTACAATGATTAAACTTGTTTCGTAATGTTATATCGTACTCTTTTTAGATCAATTTTGACACTTACATCATTATTCGTATAGCATTTATCAGGATTGTGACGATTTTTAAAATCGGAAAATTTCAAACTTTTTTACGTATAAAAGTTAAGTTATAAAACAACTACGGTTATCTTTCTGTCGTATTTATTTGAGTTTGTATAGTCTTATTAGCCTATTCACTTTGTCTGTTGTGAAACGTTCGTTTACTGGCGAAGTATTCGTTTATGATTAATAAACGGAAGACTAAATGCCAGAATCTTTCGTTAAATTAATATGATTTCCGTTTTAACTCCAGAAACCACACAACTCTTTAAAACAAGTAAAATAAAATAAGTTTTGTAATATCAATATTTACTTAAATATAAATATAATAATTATCGTTTATTTAAATAAAAACATGTCATGTCATCTATACCAACTGATATTTAGAAATTTAAAAAAAAACTATTCTTAAAAATTGATTCAATCTATAGTTCGTGAAAAATACTGTTAGTCAAAAAATAATTCTTGCTTTTTATTTTTTATAAAATTAAAAATTAAGTGTTCACATTAAATATATTTTTCGAACATGAATACGTTTTACGCCTTCCGAGTTACCGACCGGTCATTGCCATAATGAAACGAAAGTAGAAGACTTTTGAAGTATTCCAGCTGTGATCTTATCCATTGTTTTCATACTTCAGCTCTTGTCGAGGAAAACATATTGAAAAAAAAAGTTGTTTTATTATGACTAGAAAGTAATAAAATAAATTATTTTCAAAAACATTAATATATTAAAAATAATGAGTATTGTTCGATAAAAAATCGCCTTGTACACAAAAGTTGTTAATGTCTATGATTTTAAAATCAATTTTAATCAATACAAAATATATATATTTTTTATATCCTACATTAATGTAATTTAATTTTAATGTAATTAACAAAAAAAAAAAAAAAAATGTTCATTATTAAGTGCATAAAATATTTTTATTTGCGATGAAAATTACTTTGACAAAAAATGTTATTGATGAATTGTTTTTGATAAACTATTTTCTAATAAACGGTAACCTTTTGTGTTATTGATCCATTATTAGATAATTATCAATAAAAAAAAAATAGTGTTTTTCACATACTATTTCCACGTGTCTATGCAATATACACGTATATTTTAGATTCTCTGTTACACAAGTACAATAACTCTTAAAAGATAGCTTTCACTGTAAGGAGTACATATAGCCGTAATATATTATACGTACATTCACTAACAATGACCAAAATAATCCGGAGGTCACGGGATCAGACCCGTCAACAATGTCGTCGTCGATCACTAACGCAATGGCGGAACGTCTTTTTTGAGAAAAACACGATCTAACATTATCGTAGCATTAGTTTAAGTAGTAAGTATGCTTTGCAATAATTTTATTACAATAATATCGGTGATGTTGCGCATTGTCGTTGTGGCTTAGAAAAATTCTTCAACCATCATTACGAAGACAAACCGTTGTCGCAGTTATATCTGCATTTTTCGCATATTTTATATTCCAATTGGATTTAAAAAAAAAAAAAAAATGATACGATGTGGAAACGTACAAGCGTTAATTATATTCGTTAAAAACGCGAAAAACGCAATTTATAGACTTTTAGTGATAAAGCTAAATAGCTTAGTAACGTGGTTTTATACCAAAACGTTTGCAATTACAATCGATTTTGAAAAACAATTATCGTGCCGGTCATTCCAAAAATCATTTAGTGGATACAAAAGATGTTTCAGCTCGTAAATGTACTGTCACGACATATGGTATGCAATTGATCGTTAAAACTATTAGAAAAAAATTAGATGTATCACGCCTCACCACATAACCTACCAATAAACCAGTACATTATTGTCGTACATACATTTATATACTTTATGTAAATGTATCAAAACGTCGTCACGATTTAATGTTTGTAGGGTGTGTATGATTTTATTTTATTTTTCGATTTTCGTGTGGGTGGTTTACTTCAATAGACACACAACACGACTGCATATAAATCCCTCTACAGCTAACAACCACTTCTTCTTCTACTACTCTAAGAATATGTCTCCCATGATATTTATTCCGTTGTTTAAATGTTAGTCTTTACATAAAGGGGTTATAAATATCTACGTTATAATATATACATATACATCGGTTAAGTTATTATTTAGTGTTTATCCGTGTGTATTTTCTTGTGTGTAAACATTTCCAAAAAACTGCGTTTTAATTTACTTTAAAAAAGTGTACTGATCGTGTTGATTACGTTAAAAACCAACTAAAAACAAGTGGTCGTACGGGTTGTAAGATATTTGTAGACCTTTTTCAGTAGAGGTGAAATTATATTATTTCATTAAAAAAATTACGCAAAATTATAGTGCGGAGGAGTAAAGAATATACGTAAGGGTATTTTTTTTCTACTTGAAATGAATCGCTTAGGTACTCTACAAAGAATAAATTCATTGATTGATATGTCATAATGAATTTTGGTACTAATAAACAATCGATTAATTTATTTCAATTTGAGAATCTTTTACGACAATACAGTTTTACAGAAAAAAAAAGTATAGAAATAGAAGCATTTGTAATTTATTTTTTGTTTGACGTCGCAATTAAATTAATTTTGAATGTCGGTATCTGTTTGCTACAGAAATATAATGTAATAACGTTTATATAGAATGATTAATTTAACGTAAGACACTTATTATTTCAAAAACAATCTACGTGTTTGGAATTTTTTTTTTTTTTAATAGTTTTAAGTCGTTATTAAAAAACGTTTTAGGAAAAATATATTTTTTTTTTATTTTTTTTTTTTTTACATCTTTGTAATTTTAAATATAATTCAAAGTCTTTAGATCTGAAAAAACAAATTTTCAAATATTATTTTATTACTTTTATAAGTATCTAAAGCCACAATTAAAGTGTTTCACTAATCTTAACTTTTAATATACTTAAAACTCATAAGTTTATGAGTAGTAAACTATTACTATCAACAACTCATCCAAAGTTCGATTTTTATGTACTTAAGTACTTTAAATAATATTCTGCTTTGAAAAATTGAATTAAAATGTTTTTGTTAAAACAAGTTAAAACAGTTAAAAATACATATATTTTTATACAGTTGCTTTTTAAACGACTTAAAATTACTTAAACAAATAGTTTAAAAAATTTTTAATTTATTTAAATGATATGGGTCTTACGTTAAATAAATCACCCGATATATATTAATGATAATTGAATTCGTGTCGCAATACATTTCGTTTGAAAATCAATCAATACATCGGGAGCAAGATGATAATTGTCGTTTTACTTACAGTCAAAACTTCTGATAAAAACCATTGTTAATCACAATGGTTCATTAACCTACATAATATAACACGAACACATAGCGATGGTTCGGTAAGAAGTGCGGAGCATTGTTTATACACAACCTTATTTATATTATGACGAGTGGTAAATAGGATAGGCTGTTTGCGAGAGATTCTCTTAGAAGAAGTTTTGAATAATTAGGAATAAGTAGAGTGGAAAATAATCTAGTGCATGTGTGACTTTGGAATGAGTGATTAGATTAATATTCATTTGTGGAACCTTTGATGATATTTTTGCATTAAAATAACTATTTTATAGTCTTACATCCATGAAAAATCAACAGTTTAATATGAAAGTTGAAATCAGCCACATATTATTCGATAATGCAAAAAAAAATGATAAGTATTCCACTACACTCAATAGCTTACTGTATTTCTAACTAGCAATAAACCTAAAGTGATTTAAAACTTCCGAATATTTATTATTTAATACGTTTCAAGTTTGGTCTATGATATTAACAAAGCAAAATCTCTTTTTGAATAATTAAAACGTTCATTTTAATTATAAAATAATTACAATAAATTAAGATGAACTTAATGATAAATTATATACAATAAACAAATATATTCATTTCTGCCTCTAATATTTGTGATAAAAAATAAATTAAAAACATAAAACCTTTGAAATTTAAAAGTACTTTCTAAAATTATTATAATCATTTGGATTTTCCTATGGCTAACTTATATTTACACAAGATTCTCAAAAAAAAAAAAAAAAAAATGTGTTAAAACGAAACTGTATAAATATTTATTTATAAAAAAAATGTATTATAAGTGGTAAAAAATATTTTTATATTTTATAATGGAATTGACTTCAATATATTACATTTTTGAAAACGTGAGATAAGTTGTACGTTGATTCCATAAAGAACTCTTGTTTTATCTTTTTTTTTCCCCTAAAACTCGTATGGAACCTTATAATGCTTCGTCTGATCCCTATAAATTTCTCCAATATTTCCTGGTAATTCAAAAGTATTTGAAAATGATTCAAAATCACTATATGTCAAATCTGAACGATTTTTTATAGTTGGTGTGACACAACTGCAATCAAAATACTGACAAATAATAAAGTGAAAGCATAAGCTAGTGGAGTACGATGCTTCGTTTATCTACCAAATATCTGAAAATTTATTACACTGTTGTAATGATACAGATAATAATATATTTCCTTACACATTTGCTGTATGTATTATTATGATACATTGTTTGTTTAACAAGAGTTGAGATGGTGTTATTTTAATAATTCTCAAACCCAAAGCAGTATTTTTAAACAAAAAACTTGTTTCTTTGACTTAAAAATAAATTTATGTTTTTAAGTTTAAAAAATAATTTAAAACTCTACCATTAGATATAAAATGTTAAATTCTAAGCTTCACTAAATTGATAAATTCCCTTTACTGCCACTATCACCTCCTATTAAAATAAACAATAACTTAACGTCACTTAACTTTATAGTGGATTATGTCATACCTATTACAAATTTAATGAACTCTTATGTCTTGCAAACAATAAAATTATTAAATTTTTGTTTATTTCAACATTATTTTGCAAATAACTGATTTGTATTATTATTTTATTAAAAAATCCAATATAAGATATTTTTAAAGAAGTTGTTCTTATAATTATTTAAAAATATTGAAAATACGTAAGCACAATTATTTGTTTAGATACAAATACACATTTTGATAGAATTGTAAAAAATGTATAAACTGTATGCAATGATTTATTAATGCATTTCAATAATATTTAATACACTTATTTCGGTGATCTATTTAAAGATAAACTATACACACTGTTTACTGAAATGTTAATTCCTCGGTTTTTTTAAAACAAAACTCATGATTTCTGTAAAATCTATTTTTAAATGAATGCAAATGTGTATGCCTAATTAAAATTATATAAATATTTCTTGAATAGTTTAATTTATATAGACTTTTTTTATGTATTATAATAGCTTAAACAAAACTTAGTCAATTTCATTTTTTTTCATTTTTTCTAAACTTTTTAAGTAATAAATAATTGCTATCAAAACATAATTATTAAAAATAGATAACGAAATATCTTAAGTTTCTATAAAACAAAATGTACGCTAGTACAAAAATAAATAACAATTTATTCAAGTGCAAATTTCCATTAACGACTTCTCATTTCAAAGACAAAAAAATAAGTAAATAAATAAAGCATACTATACAAAAAGTAATTGTAATTTGTTTAATATTCCAGTGTTATTGAAGTCAAATTCAAAGTCTAATTTTATCATAAACTGACAGAGGTAAAATTTTTAAGTACTTTTACCTAGGTACCAGTTTTAATCAGTTTACATTTCTCTACTCGGAAGACTACTTTTAGTGCTCAACTTTTGGGTATAAACTTCTCGAAACATTTTACGTATGCGATTGTGGCTGTATTTAGATTCAACCCGTATTAGGTTACGATATTAAAATCTTGAAGCAATAAATTACGGGTATTATTATAATTAGTTTTATTCGGAGGCTCGGAACTAAACACAAATATTAAATTCTTTAAATAATACGTATTAATAATTTCATAAATATACTTATTACACATGAATCTGAATTGTTTGTCGTAATAACGTATAATATAACTAGAATCTGTTGTAATAGTTTTAATACAATAGTATAAATACATAAACACATTACAATTATTCTAATGTGTTTTAATAATACTTCTTATTTAGATATGCGACTACGACAATTTTATTAACGGAGCTTGATCACAATATATTGACGTTATTAATATTATACGATGGTATTAAAATATATCAATGTGGGTTATAAAACTACCATATTGTATACCCATGTTAAATTTGTTTAATTTTTATGTGTATCAAATTGATTAAAAAAAAATTTTAAATTAACCACTTTTGAGTGTACATTAATACATGTTTTTATAATGTTACAATCTACGTTCTACATGCTAATTTTATTAAACAAGCATACTAGACTCCATTTTTTTTCTTTAATTTTATAAAATTTTTTATAAGAATACATCCATATAAAGAAGTTAGACTCCAATAGAATTTTGATTTAGCTGTGTAAATATTTTCAAAAAAAAGAAATCATTTTAATAACGATTTGAAAAAAAAAAAATTGTTAGTTTTCATTTGAAACGACCAAAAAGTATAATATTATTGTATCAATTGTCTGTATGTGGTCAAGGCATTTGCCCTGAATTTCTCACGGTCTCGAGTGACTATACTTACAGATAAACCTTTTTGTGGTTGTTAGTTGTTACCAAAGTATTGGTGGTTAAAACCATGACTATCGGAAAAATACCATTGGTGTGATGTTCCATTGTATGCGATTTCAATTATATCAAAGTTATCTTATCTGAATATGCGTATTTTGCAATTATCGTATTTTTACAAACCAAATTAGTCTACCTTTATAATAAACCATAGTCGCATTTGAAACCAGAGAATCGTATTTATCTATCCACGTAGGACAATAACTATTATAATAATTATAAAATGAACCATAAGGACATAATAAAAAGTACTGGCAGTGAGTTTTTGATTTCTTTTCGTTTTATTGAAATTTAAGAGGCTGTTACATTATCTAAAATTTACCATAAAATTATGCTTCCGTCTTCCAAAAGAAGAGAATTAAGTTTCTTTGTTAATAGAAACGCTATAATTTCCAAAAAATAATCTTAATTTTTTTACTAAAATAAAGCGTAGTTTTTTTTTTAAATTTTTATTTTTATAGCAGATTGTACTATGTGTCATTGTAGTTTATAAAAGTCATACGTACATTGTATAGGTAATAGGTACATAAATTAATTTATTAACAAGCTAAGCAACATTTTTTTTTTTTATCTACATCTACATTTTTATAATGAAAAATTAATGACGTTTCCATGATTAATGAGTCTTTAGTTTTATTAATTGGAAGTACGAAAGTGTGTTTTTGCTACAAACAATAATTGTTTTATAGATTTCACAATGTGATGTGTTACACTGGTTAGTTATAACAACTGTTTATTTTTGTTGATGCTACTTAAAAATAAATAATAATTTACACTGTGTAATATGTTTATGTAACTATCATAACCAAATCAACAAATCCAAAATGTATATTGTACACTATGCGTTAGATTGTTTTCCTGTTATAATTCTTTTGTTGTGAAGTTAAACAAATACAATATTATAACTACTCGTATCGTATTATCTAAATTTTAGATATTAATATTATGTGTTATACTTTGAAAACATAAATTTTATCGATTTGCTAAAAATATAAAACTCCAGATAATCGTGCCTGTACATAAATTACCAACAAAAATAAAAGTATTATAATTATTTTCAACATAAAATAATAATACAATAAAAAATAATAAAAACAGTCATTTACTCTAGAAAAATGATGAACATAAAAATTTTTATTTCAAAATATTGTTCATTTTTTCCCTATCACGTTTTTAAGTATTACTGTTTACGGTCAAAATCTTGTTTGCTTCTGAAATCTGGTGTTTCCAAATTTCGATGTATACAAAAGAAACCTATTGAATTTATAGAAACAACAACACCTCATTTGGTGTTTTTTATAATTATAGTTTAATATATTTTACTATCATAGTATGTGCGTTTAGTAGCCACAGATATGCTAGCGCTGATATCTATATAATAAAACAACAGTTAAGTATATACACAACACGTCAACACACGAATCGCAATATAACATTTTATCTACAACAATGATGTTATTTTTCTCCGACCACCGTGGCGATGGCGGCTCCCAACTATAGTGAAATACAATGTGATCATTCCACGATTTGTTTGACGGGGTGAATTGTTTTGTTACAGGACAATGACGGGGCCGAAACAAAACTGAAATTGAGGGATGGAAAGAGTGCACTGTACGGTGCACCGTCAGGCGCTATGGATCTTGTGTTTCCACGTCGTTTGCTGTTTGTCGTTCGTCGCAGGTATGTATTTAACATTTTTATACCTCCAACGCCGTAAATCAAGATTAGAAATCGGATAGACATTTTTCGATTTTATTTTTTATTTTATTTATTGATATCAGTTTTTACTAATTAGTAATTTCAATAAAAAATAATATATTGGTTTTTAAATGTTATGATAATTTTATTGTCCTCAATATCGATTTTATCATTTTCTGATATGCAGTTAGATATTTTTTATTTTTTTCAATTTAAAATAATGATTTTAAATTTTATATTTTTAAATTTGAAGTTAACTTTTAAAAGCTACATGTGTGCAAGGATCGTTTATTCTTGATGAGTTCCATGTGTACATATTATTCTGGTCGTTATGTGTGGCTGTGAAACGGTAACAAAATTACTTACCAATAAATAATAATTTTGAATTTTAAGTTTAAATTGAACAATATTTTAATCAACTTTTAAATAAAAAATAATTAAATTTTAGTTATTTTTGTATAAGTTATCGATTGAAATTATTTTAAATTATAATATAAATGTTGAATATCATCATAAAAATATTTTTGATTTTGCTTCTTTTTTTTTTTTTTTTACACAATTTTATGATATTTTTTTATTAATTAAAGACTTTGCGGTGGCTGTGGTTATTGGTCTGACTTTACGGTACATATTTAAACAGATTGGATTTTTTAAGAATATTAATAGATTTTGTGTTGACTTTGGCTCCGGTTTGAGGATTTCGTATAGATAGGTAGTATGTCTTCGCAGTCACTATAGAAATTGCGGTATTTGGTGAGGATATGCTTCACTGTAATTTTAACACAACAGGTAGGATATTTGGGTGGCTCTTCTTCAGTCATTTGATATTGATATGTCACTAATATATGTCCTATTTTGAGACAATTTAGTATGGTTGCTTGTCTTCTAGAACAGTGGTGCCCAACCCGCGGCCCGCGGGCCACATGTGGCCCGCGAAAGTATTCTGTGTGGCCCGTCACAAATTTTTAAATAAAACAAAATATTCTAAAAAAAGTAAAATTATATTTATTTATTTTATAAAAGTAATAATAATAATAATAAAATCAAAATAAATGTTTAAACGTTTTAAACAAAATATTCAAAAAAAAAGTAAAATTATATTTATAAATTTATTTTGTAATTGTAAAAATAAAAAAATTCGGCAATCGTCATTATATTTACGCTTTTTTCTGTCGGACATTTTTAAATAAAAATTTTACGATCGCTATTACCTATGCACTTAAAAGAGTAGACTGATCGTCGTATGTATCTACAATGTATACCTCAATCCATAATCTTTTCAATCAATAAAAGATAAGATATACACCATATATTTTGTACACATATGTATCACAAAATTATATTATTAGATTAAGATTGGGATTATTCGTACTTTTATATTTAGTGGCCCGCTCGAAGATAATTATTAACCAAAGTGGCACGCCGAACAAAAAAGGTTGGGCATCACTGTTCTAGAACTATCTACGGGAGGGGGCTATGGAAGTATTGACTGTTTTATTTTATTTATGTAGTTTAATTCTCCGTTTTGAACAATAATATTACCACACTTTAGAGGTGTAATTTTTTATATGTCATGATTTTTTTTCTTATTAATTAAAATGAGCTCTATAATAAATATATCTATGCTAAATTTTCATCTATGTAATAATGAATGTTATTCTTTTTTTCGTGATTTATGCCTAAATTTGTATAATAGAATGTACCTACGGTGTGTATTCATATATTTGTATTAAGTAGAGACCGGGATGAACCAAAATCAAATTATATCATTTTTCATGGATCATACGTATTGTTAAGCAACCGAAAAATAAAATTAATTCTAAATATTTTGATGTCTCTCTAATTATAAATAATAATTTATAAATAAAAATAATAATTATTATTAATTATGTATCATAAATACTATTTTTATATTTATTTAGTAACCTAAACAAGGGATTTATAGAACATTATTATGTTTCGTCATTGTTACATTAAATAATTACAGTTACGTAACAAATTTAAAATTCTAGGGGGGAAATGCCCTATCTTGCCCCTCTGGGAACGCCCATGTAATATGGAATATATATGACACAGTTTTATGGAAAACAAGTTAAGATAAATAAAACACTTTTGAACTTTCACTAAAACACATAAGTTTAAACCCGTAAGGAAAGAATAACACTAAATAAGTTTAAAATTAATCACATTAAAATCTCACGTGACACATAGATACTTGATGGGCGATGACTTAGACTCAGCCTTCATCGTGCTAACAAACACTTAACAAACTACAAATGAACATATTGTTATCCACTGTCATAATTTAAAATACTGCAGAAACAGTTTTCTTGAAACAGAAAATCTGTAAAAAACAATCGGAGCATTTTTATAAAACTTTTAATTTCGTACTAAATTTAATTTGTATATATATAAATAAAAGTATAGGATTTTTTTCTTATAGATCCATTATAATCTCTATTATTTTATTTATAAGTTTATTTAAGTTGTTTCATGTCATGCAATTCATGGTAATACAAAAATTGCACCAAACAAACTTTATTTTTTACACACATAAGCAAATTATATTTATGCAAACATATTATATTAAGCATATTGTAATTTTAATTTTTTTTCTCAAATAAAATTTAAACAAACCTTTATTTATAAAGAATAACATTGATATTAACTTTTTGTATTTTAACACTTTTATTCTAATTTCTTCGTGATAAATATAGTCACAAAAGTCACGTTTTTCAAAAATAAAATATAAAAGCCTAAATCTAATTATTCATTCTAAAATTTAAAATGTTTTATGACCAAGACCAAGAAAAATATTTTAATTATATTTTTCCCCTGTTTTATATATATATATATAGCCATAACTTGTGTTCCCAAAAATAATATTAATTAGGTTTTTGTTTTTTTTTTTTTAAAGTTTGTTCTGTGATGCGAAATTCAACTTTAGAACACTGATGATTTCATTTCTTATATAATTATCTAAATATATGATAAAATTAATTAAATACATCTTAACAAAACCATTGAACATAACTAAATATTTGAATCGAAAAATATTTTTTTAGTTTTATGCATATCTAACTTGAGTAATTCTTAAATAACAAATTTTAAGTATAAAAAAAAATATTATTGATTAATAACTTATTTATTAAAAGAAAAAAATACTATCATACTATCTTTAAGGTTATAATTTCCTTGGAAATTATACTAAAAATACTTGTAAAATTATTTTCTTTAAAACTCAAAAATAATAATTATTTATTTATTTAATGTTTTTTTTTTTTTTTTAATTATTATTTCTTGTCGAAAACCATACAATTCTTCTTTATCGATACTTTGAAAAGTCAAATCACGCAGTGTATACCATCTAAAATAGTAACAAATTACTTAACTTTTCTGTTTAGTTACTCTGAGACTCATTCTAATAATAATCGATCTTACTATATACAAAAGACCATCTGTTATCATAACTTTACGCCGTGTTATAGAAAATAGAAACAAGTAAAATTTTGCGTTAGTGAGTAATAAATAAGCAATCCATTTATATAACATATGTATTAAGTAGGTCCATTTCACTAACCTCATAATATTGGAATTTTTAACATTTCTAAAGAAATCGACTTTTATTTAGTTCTATCTTTACATGTTAATTGTCAAAAACTGATTAACAAATTATATTACCAAGACATTTTTGCATCAACTAATACAGGTTTTGAGTACATATAATATTATTTACCTAAGCTTATAAAAATTTTTTTCATCACACAAATCTTGAACGATTAAATTATATGTAATTTATATTTGAATTGTATTAGTTGAATTTATATAATAAACAATTGTGTATGGTTTCAAATTCAGCATTGAGATGGAAGGTAGAAGTTGCTTTACGATATTGCTGTTTTATTAAATTGTGTAACTTAAACGCGCCGATTTAAAAAAACGATATTATACCAAATTTGTTTTTTGAATTTCTTTGCATTTTTTTCGATTAATTAATGACTTGGTATTTATGTAATTTTTATTGAAACTTTATTAGAAATTTGGGATTATTTATTTAAAAATACTGTATGCAGTATAAAAAATATCATAAATACGTCATTTAATACATAATTTTTTTTTTTTTTTATATATTTTTACAAGAAATATACAATCTATACAATTAAGCACAATAAGTATATGTGAGATTAGGGTAAAAAAAACATTATGGGGTTACATAATACATAGTTTAAATATATTTTTACCTAGTATTATGTATAGTAGTAAATTATATTTTATTTGCGTTTGAAACTATAACAAATATACAAGATACCTTTTTTTTTTTAGTTAAGGAACAAAACTATTAATTTATTGAAATAAATTTAAATTTATCTCATTTTTAATTGAAGGAATTATTAAATTAATCGTATTGATAAATTATTGATTCAACTAAAAACAAATTATAGCTTTAGAACCTAAAATAAATTATGTTTTATATTTTCTAAAAAAAAAGAAAATAAATAAATAAAAAAAAAAAACTTTTATTATTATAGGAATTAGATACTGTTGTATATGTATACCATTAAGATTTTTTACTAAGATTTATCGTTGATGTTTGTCTCATTTAAAAGTTAAAACGTATACTATTTATTAGTTATATACCTACATAAATATAACACTCAGTTAATGGTATAATATTGAAATACCTATTATATTTTAGCAGTTTTTGTTTACTAAAAATTATTATTTAAATTAATTTGTTCTTAATTGGGTGAAAAAAAACAAAATATCTAAAACCTAATAATATCTCTTCAGAAATGTTTAATGTAACGTATTGAATATTTATGTATGATATATTTTAATTGGTTTTTTTAAAGCATCAAGCAGCTCATTCTTAACTATGTAGATCACTTTATGTATTTTATCTTTTACATTGTCTCAAAATATGTTTAACGAAAAACAAAACAAAACAAAAAAAACAACGTTGGAATTAGAATCATTTAACAAACAATATGATGAGTACGAAATTTAAAAATATTTTTAAGATTTAATATTTATTAATCATGTTTCGTGAAAATAATATAATTACCAATATATGTTTCAATAAATTATTGATAAAAGATAAATTTATATAGTAGCTGGAAAATATATATTGATTTTCCTTACAAACATATAATACAATAGTTAAAAGAAATCACTCATTCATTCTTACTGGATCTAAAAACCAAATATTTTTAGATAATATTTATGTTAATATGTTTATATTATAAACATAACAAAAGAATAAAAGGAAAACTAGCTAGTCATTTGTTATAACGATTGTAAATTATTCTCTTTTTTTTTAATTAAAAAAAACATCAATATATTTACTGCATTGTATCTGAAGAATAGTATTATCTGAACAATATTTTATTTATATAATTGTTTTGGTATACATTCCTATTTAAATAATATTCTACTGGGTCCCTACACATAGGGTACATATTCAAATATATTATTAAGGATTTTATGAACATAAATTCATAATATACAATATATATATATATGCATAGAAGAACTTTAATTATAATCCTAAAGTATACACAAGGACTACTCAAAGTAAATAAACAATAATGATTGTTATACAATGCATAGTATATGTCATGTAACACGGTTTTTGGAAGAATATATATTTATTTTTTTTTGCTGTAGATTATGAATGAATAACAGTCAAAACTGAACATTTTCACAGAATATTTTTAATAGCATTTTCTAGACATAAAATAATTTTCAAAATATTTTAGTTCTATTATTTTTTAAAATTCATATATACTTTAAATATGTTATATAAAGTTTTTATAAGTTTGATTTATCTATTATATTTATCATATAAAAACAATTTATTAAATTTATTTGAACAAAATGGTTGAACAGTTGATAAAAAAATGTATAGGATTTTATAATGACGTATTACTGGGATATTTATTATTATTTTACAAATATGAAATTCAATATTTTATTTAAAATGTGTATTACGTAAAAATAATTTATTTCAAAGAAGAAAAAAATTAATAAATAACGTGTTAAGAATAAGATTCAAATCGTAAATTTACGTGTTTGTAAAAACTTAAACAATGAATATTATAGCTTTTATTATAGAGAAATAATTCATAATAATTTACATAAGAAATAATTTATGATAGTAATTTGTTATGTTCCTATGTCTTAAAATGAAACCAATGTTTCTATCACTGTCTATTTCACGCACTGTAAATTTTAAAATAATATATTCTATACAACTGATTACAATAATATGCTTATAGTCGGTGTAAGAACAATGTACACTAATAATCAATATTCAAATAAAATGTTTTAATACCTAATCTTGCATTATTCGCAGCGATACCTACCATATAATTGACCAAAACAAATCCATATCTTTTCCATTGTACCAATAAAACAATAAATAATGTAATATAATATCTGTAATATCTAAGTATTTAAATAAAATTAAGTGATATAAAAGCCGAAAACACGTTTGAACTCGTTAATTTCTATAATTTATTAAAAAACTTCATACTACTATTACAATCTTATCTTACTCTAAAATAATCATCTAAAGCTTAAATTTTAGATGGTCACCAAAGAGAATTGTGATGTTTACCTTGAGTAAGATTAATAGCAAGTTTAAGTATATTTTTAGATTCCTTGATTCCTGATCGAGTTTTGTTACCTATCGGTAATATAGTTGTTGTACAATATAAACATGGTTTTTAGTGAAAAATATTACTCCTTGAACACAAATTGATGTCATATTATACAAGCGGTTGAGTTCTTAAAACTCTTTTATATAATTAAAGGAAAACACACGCATATACCAAAGATAACTGTTTACATTGAACTCCTTTAAAAAGGTCGATATTGAATCCTTATTATGTTATGATTAAGGATTATATAGAATGTATTTTTACATTAAATTTAAGAATTGTATTATATCATAATATTAGTATTCAATCATAGGCACTAAAATTGTAAATACATAATATATATTTTAAATTAATATTAAAGCACTTTTTGAATATTCTTACTAAAAACTTTAAGTATTTTGATTAACTCGTTAACCACTTTTTTTCTGTTACCATTCATTTTTCTATACCCTCAAGATATAAATAATTTATCAAATAGACTATCAACGTAAATCTTGACAGCGATGTTGTTAGCAGAAACCATATGATTTTACATTATGATCTATACATACTATGATACTGTGTGTAAGTAAAACGTATGAATATATTAAATTTTACTAAAAACACATGTACGCAATTAATCATAAACAACGTTGTAATGATTTATTATCGAAATATTGTATGTTAAACGAAACTACTATTCATGTGCGTACAATTATTATTATAGAACACGTGGTGTAGTTTATTAACAAAGCACACGCCTCCTTAAATTGAAAACAATTATTTTTGACAATTGCGAGAAAATTGAAATACCATTAACCAAAAACTATTGATCAGTGCAAAGAAATCAAAATATCATTTCAACTCGCATACCATGACAACGTCACCTATAAAGAAAAAAAAATTACATTAATTTCTACTTTTTTAAATTTTAAATTTGAATTCTGGTAATACCTAATTTCGTTTAAAACATACACGACAAAGACATGTTCTGAATAAATATGACGTGTCTCAACAACAATTCATGCGATGCACAATCCGACAAACTTTCTAAAGAGTGATCGTAACCAGAATACTATAATCGTTTCCATAAAACTTCAATGAGTTTACTGAATAGTAAATATCTATTTTACATAAAATTGTAACGAAAACTAAATAACATTATATAGTACAGTTTATTTAGAAAATTACTATACTAAAATGCTTTGTCCGATTGGTTGATACATTTTAAAAATACAGATATGACCCATATTATTCCACGCTTAATGTACTTGTATTATAATATAATAGTATTGTTAATTTTCAACTGATAAATCATTTTTTTTAACATCATAAACATATTTTTTTCTTTTTAACATCATACATTACTAAACAATTAATTGTATAAAAAATTAAAATTATATTTAAAAATAAAGAAAAATTTATAATACATAATATATATTATTATAATATGAATATGTGGCTTGGCGTGGCGCGTTGGCTGCTACCAGTCGCGGAATGCGACTGAGAGTAAGTAACGGCCACAGCTACTAGCTCCCGAATGGGTAACCACTTAGGATCATAATGGTTAAAAATCTTGCCACACATACACGTGTTTGCTATCAACTGTAACAACCGTAAAATACAACCTACCGTACCAACCTTACTCCTAACCATAGTTCATAACCCCTACAAACAGCTAATAGCACTAGTTGCCGGGCTTAAGTTCAATAAAAAAAAAAAAAAAAAATATATGAATATCCAATGACTGTAATATATTAAAATAAATATTAATCGAACGTTAAAATATATATAAAAAATATTACTTAATTAAACCATAATAATTAATTATCAAACAAATTATTAAATATATTATATTAATTATTATTTTATTAATAAATAAAATTTAATTTTGTTTAAAACTAATTGATAGTGCCTATTAAATGATAAAACTCTTTATTTTGTTCATAAACATTTACTTTTAAATTGTATTATGGATATAAAGTTTGCTTAAAACAATTACATTTATTATTGGTTATTTTCATATAATAGCATGAATTTCGATCTGCATACTTATACTTATAATATAGCAGCATTGATATTTCAAATTCTTATAAATTAATATTCAACAGAAAACCAAACAAATTTTATATTGAATTATGAATAATGTATTTAACATTTGAGTTCCAAAGATTTATTAAATATTTGTACAATCGTTATAGTTGTTAATTAACTCCAAACAAGAAAATATTTAATTTATATATCGAGTATACTATATTTTTAAATTTATAAAACATCTCTATTTTAACTTAAAAAATAATTAAGTTACGAATTCAATAAGGATAGTTATTTCAAAGTTTTAGTTTAAAAAAGTAATTTTATAATTGTGATAGTTTATAAAGAACTTATTTAAGACATTTTAAAAATAGATACCTAAATACTAATATTAAATATAGTGTTAGAAAATTAACTGAATAATACAATAAAATATTATATTATTTTTATCAATCATTATGATTTTTGATTTTCAAAGTCTTATCGTTAAATTTTTAAAAACTTAAACACATTAAAATTATTAATAATGCATTTTCAATGCAGATTTAAACTTTTAAAAAAATTTAAAAGAAGTATAATCTTTATTTTCTTAATTAAACCTACATAAAAATATACCTACTTATATATAATTAGTATAGAAACTTGAATTATATTTTATACCCTAATATTTATATACTGTATAATATCATTAGAAGATTATTGACTAAAACATTATTAATACATATTAAAATAATAGGATATAGGCTTAAATATCTATATTACGTTGAATTTTAAAAAATGTAATTTCTTTAAAATAAAATATGACCCACCAGAGACGAATTAACAAATCAAATGTGCAATAAGCACCTGGTCCCACACATGAAAATCTTTATTTTTTAAATAGCATTAAACAGGTTTTTTAGACCTTAACTCCGAATTTTTTAGTTTAAAACACATTTTTAAAATTCACGTATTATTAAACGAGTATATAATATAACATTATTTCATATTTTTGAAACGTGAAAAAAAATATGTAATGAAATTTGATTTAAAATAATGTGTTTTTAAAGATTTTAAGAAATATTTTATTAATCCATACCATCAGGGAATTTTCAAATATTTTTATTAAACAAAAGGAAAAGAAAAATGTTCTTATACATTTTGGTTTAACAAAAATCATAGATAATATTGATATCACAGTAATTACTTATCATGAAGATCTTATCGTTTGATACATTTTATATACACCGTTACATGTACTCAAAAAATACAGCAATTATTATCCAGGCCTAGTAGACAGTTAATAATATTATGTCTTTATTATTACATATAGTTGTATTTAAACTCACTCAATTTCTATTTTACACGCGAAACCAACATCACATCCAACATATCTGTTATAATATAATTTAATATAGATTTACGATAGAATTACATTACGCTAAAACCAAATTCCAAAATAATAGTTTAAAAGATCGTTTTGAAAACAACTAAAAATTCTAAACATTTATACTGCACATATCAACATTTTTTTTAACAATATTTTCTTTTAAATATAATCAAAATATTTAATGTTTTAGTATTTAAAAAACTGTTTATATTATATTATTACTTATTATTAACTCAAATGTTCAACATATTATACGAAGACTATCAATTAAGAGCATTTTACTTCACAGTTGCAACAATACAACAAACAAGTTATTTAATTGTTTTATTAAAATTTAATATTTTTTTTATTTTTATTTCTATCGAAATACATAAAGAATAATATGAATGTAAAATAAAATTTTAAAATGGCTGAAAAGTCTAAGTTTATAAACAAAATAAGTTACTTGAAGAATGTTTTTTTCATTTTTTTTTTAATAATAAGTATACACAATACATCCATATAGTATAATTTTACTTTTTAATAAAATTAATATCTATTTGTCTCTTTTAGTGTTATCTATGTTCATACAACAACATTTTTTCTTTACATTAAAATATAACTATGTAGTACAGTATATTGAACAAATAACAATAATAAATGTATTACATTCATCTCCGATAAATTTTACCTTATCTATGTGATTTTATTTAAGTGATCTTTCTGCAATGAATGACAAATTATCCATTATTACAAGCTACAATACGAATAGAAAAGCCTAGAGTTTATGTACCGAAAATTCGTAAAGAAAGCGGATCATGGGCATAGCGCTTAAGATTAAACTGAAATGTATACAAGTCATCTGGAACATTTTTTTCAGCCAAATAGTATCAATACAGCAAGCTTCTGAACTTAATATAGTACAGTAAAGTTGCAAGCATTAAATGAAATACACAAAAAGAGTAAAAACCTCATTCCTATTTAAATCACAAAATACATGAATACCAACCAAAAAAGGCACCTTGTTAAGATCAAATAAACCCGAAAATACTGAAAAAGTTTTATACAAATGTTATGATTCATTTAAATCACATCTACAATGCCGTTCTATGCACAGAATATACGTTCTTAAACAATGGAAACGAGCTCAAGTTATCATACTGATTAATTAATGTTAACCGCCCAAAAAGCAACTTCATACAGACTGATGTCTCTTATTTTGAGCTTATCAAAGTTATTTGAAAAACTACTATCAAAGCGATTAAAACCGTTATAGAAATTAGAAAATTTGTTCCTGAATTCCAG
Organism: Melanaphis sacchari; assembly: GCF_002803265.2. NCBI lineage: Eukaryota > Metazoa > Arthropoda > Insecta > Hemiptera > Aphididae > Melanaphis > Melanaphis sacchari. Next base: position 702,685 of record NW_020271135.1, on the reverse strand, counting down.
TTTGGATTTCGGAATTGATTCTCAATCATTGATCAGGTCCATCATGTTTCAAATGTAATAACTAATAAGTAAATCACTAGAATAAAAATGTATTATCGTAGAGTATTTCTTAAGGTTTTACAAGCTTTTAATAAAGTCTAGCACAAAGGAATATTTATTAAGCTACATGATAAGATACCACAAACGTAATGTACATTCATTAAATCATATACCTGTGTGAACGTTAGTTCAAGGTTATGTAGAAAGAAGTAATTACTGACTAGAAAACATATCAGCTGGTGTGGAACAAGGTGTCCTCAGACCTACTTTTTACTTACTCTAAAAATCTGATATTTCCACTAATAATAATTATTCAATGACAGCTATATTTACAAATGGCATAGCAATATTAGAAACTGATGAAAACCAACAAACTATGATTAATCGACTACAAGGGGCGATCAATAATATTTCCAATTAGGCAAAATATTAGAAAATCAAATTAACAATGACAAATTGGTGCAAATTATTACATTTTACGTAAAAAAGTCTAAAATTTAATACTATTGGATCGATAGATCTTCCCACAGAGGAAAACTATGTCGTAAAATTTATAGGTATGAACCTTGTCTTACAACTCAACTGAAATCATCGTGATCGATAGCAGAAACTGTAAATTAAGTATAAAATTAGAAAACTTTATCGGCTGGTTGAAAGACATTCTGAATTAAAGTTTTACAAACAAATATCTATTGTACGTATTGATAATAAAACCATTATGGACCAATAGCATTAGGTTGTGCTAGCAAGTCCAACATTGAGACTATCCAACGTTGTCAAAACATTGATTTTCATCATTTTTTGTATCATACTAATACGATAGAAACAAATTATCCACCCAGATTTTATGATAATTATCTTCTAAGACGAGATAACTAAGCTTACCTACAAATACCATATAAAACTAGATCGAAATATCAATTCAGCAGCAATCTAATTATTTGACAACTATCAAGTGATAATGCATCTTAAATGCTTAAGACTGATGCCAAAACTTCTCTATTAAAAGTATATAGCGAAACGTGTTTTGTATACACTTACCATAAGTATTTATGTACACGTTTGTAATGTATTGTTAAAGATAATCGATCGTCATACCAAACATTTTTCTGATGGTTTAAATAAAAAAAATCTTGACGATGTAAATTTTAAAAAAATTAAATAAAGCGAGTATAAAATAATTGCTTTCATATCGTAAAGCGGACCTAGTACGTGTCCACTACATGAACCTTACAACTTCATACACGTTTTGATTGAAGTCCAAATACTCATGTATGTACTATGGATAACATATCGTATGTTATATTTAATAATTTAAAAATAATATTTTCAATCATTACTTCTATTATAACTACACTAAATATAAATCTAAATATTTTATTATTTATCTTCGATGTACATAATACATAATGCATTTACAGTAATATTTAAAATTAGAAAAAGAAAAGTAATATATACATACACAATGTATTGTCTCCAAACTCACTGTTTATTGTACAATTACTTTAATTTACATTTTAACTTGTCTATTTCATATACAGGACTTTTTTTTCGCAGATCTATTATTTAACATCGGCTCAGGCAAAGTACTCAAGAAAACGATTATATTATGTACACACGAAATTATTGTAAACTTAATAATATTATAAACACGTATGTTATTTAATCGGTCAGGTTCGAAACGTATACATTGAAATGAGTCTGTCATATAATAATATTTTGGAACTGAAATCCAAAGTCGATCGGCATACACTTCTTATGGTGATGCTTATATCAGTATATCTCGAAACGAGTACAACCATGGGGTATAAAAGGTCAGCGTCATTATACTATACCTATACAATAATGATAATAATATTATACTTTTGATCTACCTTTTTACGGACGCGAAGATAAGAAGTGCCTTCTGGGGTTGTGCGGTTTGCCAAAAAACCATAGATACGTACCTCTACGCGGAATGATCTATTATATTCTCACGTAGACGTTCCGGGGACTAATTGTGGTAACGGACAAGAAAAGCTCACGGCGTATACACAGAATATGCGGCCAGTAAGAAGCTATATATATATATATATAATATCTAAGCACATCTCGAGTTGACCGATAAAGGCAGCAGGGCCCGGCGAAATAAATTAATGACTAGAGTGCTCCTGTGATCCCATATAGCTAATGGAAAGAATAAGCGGGGCTGCAAAATCCACCGTTGAAAAATCGTTTGTCCGACACTTATCTGAGTTCGTGCCAACGACGTGTTTGTCGACGTGTTATTATTCGCCAAATCAATGTGAGGACGATTTCCGAAAATCGACAGTTATAATATTATCGTGCAATCGATGTTCCATAGAGTCAGATAAATATTGAAAAGTCCCTTTCGATGGTGTTCAAACGTTTTACTTGAAAATCGTACCGATCATAATAATTATCGTCGTTATTATTGCATAATGTACGTATTATTAAATTTTCATCGTATTAGTAAAACCGTTATCGGAAATTTGATAAAATTGATGGAAGAAGTTGGGAGAGGAAAGGGAAGAGAATTAAGCTAATAGCTTAAAAAACAAAAATTATAATAGGTATAAAATTCTTTTTATGTATAAATTTTTATTTTATAGGTATTTAAAATAATAGAACATTGAAAATTATATTGTGCCTAAAAATGCATAGCATTTTCAATTTAAACACCTCATACCTACTTGCAAATTATAAAAAAAAAATAAACAAAAAGCTACATTAGTTTTATAAAAGCTTTTAAAAATTAAATCTTAACATATCTAGTTTTGTATTTAAACATAAAATAACAATTCTTATAAAATATTTATTCGTTATTTATTGTCGTCCAATGAAATTAAGATTGATATAGATGGATATAAAAATGATATCCACCATTATATTATACATTATCGTAATTTTATGGCGAAAATAATATGTGTTGTAATTATCTTTTGGCGTCATTAAGGATAATATTATAATTAGATTGATATTCACTTTTAGTGAGTAAGACTTAATCCTTTAATATGACAAAACCCTAAAAATGTCAATTACTTATGATGTATGTCACGCGCGTGGTACATTCACGATACCTACCTATAAACACATTTTAAAACACTATAAATATTATATCTTTGAGTTTCATTGCAAAAGTCTTTATAAAATTATTTTTTTAACTTTAAGTTATTTGCAACTTGTTGTCTTTTCTTCAAAAATAACAGTTTTAGTTAATTATTAATTATCAAACGATATACATTTGCGTACGTATACCTAAATTGTATTTTCTTATAGCTGTGGCTAAGTATAAAGTTTTTTGTTTAAATTGATGAAGTAACCTCTTTATTAAAAAAAAAAAAACTTTTTTTAGTTAATTTTGTGAAACGTGAAAAAATTAAACGAGTTTTAAAAGTTTTGCGTAAAGACGATTATGGACTACCTACATAATAAGCACTATTAATGGCTTATTATAATACACTATTGGTGCATATTAAGTATATACAACAAGGGTAAACATTTTTTCCACTTAAACGGATTACTATTATTGTATAGAGTCATGATAATAACTCTCACTCTAATAAGCGGGCCTAGTTTTATAAAGTCGTATTCATTAAACAGAGTGAATAGCTGACCATGATCACTCTTTAATTTATTTATTTTTTGTATACTTTAAAACTATATTTTAAAATACATGGATATTTTCATGCAATACAATGAGTTTTTTTTACAATGATACTACTACTTTTTTTCATATGATATCCAATCCTTTATATTGTAAACTATATTCATTATATTATGACTTCTTTGAATATAGTTATGTATTAAAATTTCATTTTTAACGATAATATTTTGAGTTATTAAACATAGCGAACTAGGAATAATAGTGAATACTAATACGTTTAGAAAATATAGTGACTACAATACGTCATGATATTATGAGGTAACAAAAAAAATATATTTATATGTTAAGTTATATCGAGCTTAAAAAAAAAAAAAAATAGTATTATATTAATATTGACTGATAATAACTGATAACTATTATTTTAAAATCGCCATAATGACTAATATTTTCTAAATCGTATATCGTTGAAAATGTTGTTAAATTTTTTTCTCTTTTGTTTAAATTTCGATTTAAATTCAATATATTACATATATAAAATAAAAACGATACCTACGTTTAAATATTCAAAAAACAAATTGGTATCGTACAAATAAAAATTTAAACATGATTGAAAATATGGTATTTTAAGTGTATAAAAAAAAAAAAAATTAATAACTATTATTAAGTAAATGCGTAGATAATATTAAAGAAGTAAGTAAATGCTTAGTAAATCATCCTGTACAATATCAAGATATATTAAATTCAACGAGTACAACGAATAAAATTATACTACTCCTCGTGTATAGTTGTTCCAGTATCGAATTAATTAATAACGAAATGATTTTCTGCTGTGTAGTACCAATACCGTGTAGGTATTGGGTGAGTATTTTCACAAGAGTGTAGTGCCCGTCAAAGGGATCGCTTTGTTAGAAAATGTCACGAGTTTCAAATTAATTACGCAATACACTGTAATTGGCACGATTATATTATGCAAAACAAAAAAATAAATATATCAACACATGCACTATATAATATTGTTTATAATAATTAATTAATTGATAATAGTAAACAGTAAAATTTAGAAATAAATAAAATAATACGATTGCATGTTATAGTTTTAGATACACTACAGCTATAGTAATTAAATGTGCTTAAAAGTTTTGAGGTGATAATGAAATTTATTGAATCGGTGTAAGAGTTCAGAGCTAAAGATATTTTATCCAAAGGGTGGCATTTTGTTTTAACGTACTCACAAATATTTGTCGATAAATAGCTTGATTCCATCTTTTCAAAGAAATTGGCTAACGATTATTTATTTCTGCTTTAAAACCCTACAATGCATAGTGTTGCCCACTGGCAACAATCTGTTTGTATTGATATAAGATAGTATACGTAAATAGTAAATAGTATGATTTACGCTTGAATATCTTTGAAAAGTAGTAATAACAATTAAACTAAAAATATATAAGTAGAACAATTGATATAGACGTATGTTTTATTTTACGTATACATTTTCATGTGCAACACACACATATATATATATATATATATATGTAAAACATGAAATCACTTCCAATGATGAAGATATATCAAAGTAAATTATCCTAGTAACATTTAAAATAATATTTTTATGTTAGTTACATTTGACACAATGGTTTGGTTGTAAAACAGTTGTCATTTCGGATTATTGTAAAATATCTGTCTTTAATATTGTTGCCAGATAGCAATTTACTTACTCTATGCATTCAGGGAATCTTATCGTTAACACATTTATATTGTGTTATCAATTTATTTCACTTATTCTTATACTTTTTTTTACTGAACGAACAACGCAGTTAGAAAACAGAGAACTAAAGAAGACAATACCCAAGTGATATGCTGGAACTTGTAAGTGATAGTTCCTTATTATCCACCATGAAAAAAAAAAAAGGTTAATAAAGAAATTATTCATTTACTTGAAATACGTTCTGGGTCAGAAAAAGGGTTTGAAATTGAGAATGATATTGAGTATGAAAAGGTTGATTTATGGAATGAGGATGGACATTTATTATATGAAACAAATATTGAGTAAATTGAAAAAAATTTAGCTGAACAATTTAATACCGAGACAACGAGACAATTTTAGATGATAGAATGAATTACTAATTTTTGAGTACGAATACAATGAGCCTCAAATTTCTATTGAAACTAATACCTCTGATTTATTTTTGCCTTCAACATCTTCTGTTCAACAAATAACTTGTACATTACCAAAACTTTCCAAAAAAAATGTTATCGATCCAAACGTAATAATACTGTACAATCTATTATTCAAAATCATATTCCGATTGAAATAAAAGAAGTTACATGGTCAAAAGATAATATTCTACCCGTAAATATTAATTTTCTTGAAAACCCGACTTACAAATATTATGGAATTAGAGTCATCTTATCAAATTTTTAAATGTCTTTTTACCGCAGACTTGATGCAACATATTTGTGATGGAACTTATAAATATGGTCTACAAAACAGTTTATCTAATCAATTAAAATTCTCTACAGTTAATTTACAAAAATATATTAGGGTACTTGTTCTAATGAGTATAGTAAATATGTCAAACGTTAAAAATATTGGGCTATCAATTTATCATAGACACAATGAACCTGAATATTTAAAAAAAAAAAAAAAAACTAGAATTAATTTACATTTTAATGATAATACACTTGGGATACACGGACCAAATCGTAATAAAACTCACAAAATAAGACCTATTATAGAAACATTAAAAAACAGTTTTAATTGTGTTTCATCAGAAGAAAATTTAGCTGTTGACGAGCTAATGTGTAGCACCAAAGCTAAAAGCTCATTAAAAGTTTTTATGCCTATAACAAACCACATAAATGGGGCAATAAATTGTTCATTCTTAGTGGTGCCTCTGGTTTTGCTTATAATTTTGAACTTTTTACCGACCAAGAAAACAATTCGGAGATACGAAATATAAATGAACCATATTTAGGTTCCAGCGCTAATATAGTAGTTTTTCTAGGAAAAATTATGCCTAGACATCAAAATAATAAATTGTTTTTCGATAACTATTACACAACCTTATCACTATTAGTTTATTTGAAAAAAAAAATACACTCTTCCTCAGTACTGTTCGAAGAAGTAGACTCAAGAATGTAATGTTACCTGATGATTCAATGATGCTAAAAAAACCTAAAGGAACATTATAATCATTGTGTCACTAATATTAGAAATACAGATTTACTCGCTATCACATGGTAAAAAACGAAAAATGTCAATTTATTATCAAATTTTGCTGCTATTGAGCCTATTACGAAAGTTAGTTGATATGATAGAAAATTGAATAAAAGAGTAGAAGTGGATTACCCCCATATTATAAAATTATAAAATACTCTCATAGGAGATGTTGATTAACTGGATGGTTTTACTTGGGAGGCAAACAATGTAAATGCGAAGTCACAACTGGTAGGTATTTTCGAGTATTACATTACTTGCTAGTTACTAGACATCACCATCGTAAATTCTTGTCTATCACACAAACGAATCCAAAAGAAAAAATTAGATAATGTTTTACCATTAATGGAATTAAGAGAGTAATTTGCATTGACTTTGTGAAAATAACACGCCAAAATAAGGACGCCTGTCGACTGATATTAAAATAGGAATTTATTTTTGTGAATTAGTAAATATAAAATATGTATTATTATGACCTCATAATATTAATTATCGTATTTTCATAGGTTTAATAAATAAAGGAAAATTAGGTAGAAAACAAAAGGAAAAGACACCACTAAAAAAAATTAAGATCTATGCCCATTGGCCCATTACTAATCAGAAAAAAACTAGATCAAGAAATCTGGTTACAAAAGATTCACATTTTCAAAATGTGGAAAGTGTAATGTTAGTCTGTGTTGTGGAAAAGAATTAGAGTACTTTACATTGTGGCATACAATATGGTTTATACTCGTATGCGTTATGTTCTGATTATTGTATATATATAATGGTTCTAAATTTTTAAATTTTGTTAATTTACAAGATGTAATTTTGAATTTCATTTATATCATTAAGACAGGTTTATTGTTATTTATTTATTGTTTTACCTAGAATTGGTTATTTGAAATTTAAATTTTTTACTTTACTTTTTTTTATAATTAAATATATTATGTGTATATATATATATATACATAGTGTAGGTGTATAAATTATATGCATATCTATATTATAGATAGAAACCTAATGTGTTATATTTAAGGCACCTATATTATTTATTGTCATACTTATTTTACCAAAAAAAAAAGATATTTTAAGTAAATTCGTACCTCAAATGCATAGTGTTTCCATTTGGAAACAAACTTTAATCTCATCTATTTCTAACTAAAAAAATAATTTATATTTTTTTAAATATGTTCCGTTTATTTGTAGGTTTATTGATGATAAAAAAAAATAATTAAAAAAAAAATATACATTGTAGAGAATAAACTATATTATTATACACATTTTTATTAAAACACCTCACGTAATATGCATACGTTTCTTACTAATATCAAGTCGTTTGTGATTTTCGATAACCTATGATGTTTTTTAAGCAAATAATATTTTACGGTATTATTATAATAATTTTAAATCGTTTTGGCCCGGAACACGTTTTTAATTCTTCACACTGCTTTAAATAGAATTTATTTTTTCATCGATCATCTCATGCGGGTAGATTTTTATAGAAGTTACACTACACATAGTTTATATTTTCATAATGGGTTATGTACAATAATTTATTATCAATTTGTAATTTTTCATGTGAAAACAAAATGAGTTCAAAAGGATGGTGTAAGGGAAAATCATTTTTATTATGACGAATAATTCGAAAATCATTAGACCGACCCCCATTATGCACGCAGTGCCCCAATTCTGAGTAAAAAAATGTTTCAAGACTTTTCAGAAGTTTACACGAATATATACAGGCTGTATAATACACTTTTCTGTCAAGTAATGGTATGGAAACTTCTGCTAGCTGTTTCTCAAAAATATTGAATAAAATTAAAAAAACCACTAATATATTGTTTAAGACTTTTGTGTTTAGCAGCTCTCAAGTATTTCAATGAAATTATTTGCGATTGCTATAATATACGCGGTTCTTTTGCGCCTAAAATTCGCCGGATTAAGTCATAAAATAAATAAGCAAACATACTTTAATCCTTTTAACTATTAATGTCATTCTTGTGTGAAATTTATGTCATGCTTATTTTTTATTATGTCCAAAATAATTATACTATTTAAGTGTTTGTGTAGCTAACGTGTGTGGACTTAATTTATAATATACCAAACCAATTATTAAAACATTATTAGGTATAAATAACGTAAATTTCTGTTTTTCAGAAAATTTATGCTCTGCACGATTATTTATGTGTCAGTGTTTATGAAATTAAAAAAATAAAGTAACTTTTTAAGAGGTTAAAACCGTGTGGTATACACTTGTCGGTAAATATTATGTATATCACATAATATACTTATAACTTATAAGTTATGACTCAACCCTATAACACTTATGTATCATGAGATACTGGCATTTGGTCAGTATAACGACAATACTCGTACCCTAAAATTACAACGTTAATAATTCTCTAATTTACTTAATTGTGCTATTTGCATTTGTGGTTATAATCTCAAATATTGTTTTACGTAGTATATGACTTACTCGACACGTCTGCTCGATCATATTTGTCAGTGTACAAAGATGTTGTTTTCTTTGACGAAAAGGAAAAAATAGATTTTAAAAATGCAAGTTATACAAGACTTGACAAAGTACTTCATATCATCACATGTAAAAATAATGTTAATATGGTTTGTAATAATTGTTATTATAGTCAAAATTTCACTGAAAATCGTGCCCATATATTGATGTAACATACAATAATCGTTTAGCGTGTTCGATGAACTTGATGAGGAGGGAGGGGTACTGTTTAACGCAATTGATGGTTTGAGTTTTTATTTATAAATTTCACTTAAAATGTATTTATATCACTAAAAAATCATAGTTAAAACAATTGCATGTCACCGTCACATGACTTAAGTTTGTTCCATATTCAGTACGTCATTGGTCGACAATTTATAGTGCTAACCTTATTCATTTTTTAAAATGGGGTCGGTGGTTGATTAATGGAACGTATATTCTCAACACATTTCGCATTATGGTATAAACCATAGAATATTATTTTACAGTAAAAATATTATTACTATTGTTATTGTTATATTAATAATAACGTCTAGTAGTAGTTCTCAAATTGACCTATAGTTTTTTTTTTTTTTTTCAATGAATGATCATTTACAAAGTATTTAAGCCTTTTGATATTGCGATGATTTTATTTAAAGTCATATATTTTTAAATGTGGTTAAATTATTTTTTATTATTGTCAGTTTATTTTTCTTATAGATATGAGATAAGCTAGTTTTAGTGAGTAAATAACGCTCGTCGCTATAAATCATGTTGCAGTACACATATTCTGAACTTAACTTTTTTTTATTACTCATCAACCATTAATAGTCAATAGGTAGTCATTTCAGTATTCCATTATTTTTTTATAATATAATTTAAGTTTCAAATATACCTAGTTGTAAACATAATTATAGTATTCCCGCAAATCATTTTAACATAATTTATATTTTATATTTAAATAAATTGGTTTAGGTGAACATAAATACAAAATTAAAAGAAATTACTTAACAGTGATACAATAGATGTTATATATTTTTGGTACTGCTCAACTCTTAAATTCTACTCTATACAAAGTATGATTCATTTGCATTGATAATTATTATATATCGGTTGATTGGATAAATAAAAAACATATTTCTTCATGATCTTACCTCAGGATATATTTAAATAATTATCGAGATGAATGTATCGTCATATTAAATACTGTTCAAAGTTTGTACCTATCTGATTAATCAAACCAATCAATTAGACTTGAGCGAAAATGGTTTCCAAACTTCTGGTTTAATAAATTACGTACCAACAATATTTCTCATAAATTTAAAGCGTGAGTTTCAAAACTCATCAATCATTAAAAGTGGATAACGTCCCATATGATGTTTCTTTTAGTTGTATGTTTTATTTTTACTTTTAACAAAAAAAGTGCATTAAAAACATACACTTTAATAGTACAATCAGGTTAGGGGCTAGGTTATTATGATAATTTAATTAATCTTTTATAGTTAGTATCCCATAGAACAGTAGCTATTTGAATCTGGGAAAATCCCAAATTTTTATCGTTGAACAGCGGGATGGATAAGTCAGAACGGACGCTACCTATACTAGAATATATTACAAAAAATACATAATTATGATTTTTATCATTATAGTTCTTACTGTGATCACCTTTTATAATATATCTATGTAACATCAAATGTCTATAAGTTCTTTGAGATTATTAAATAATGATCCAGTTGTAGCTTATTAGTGACTTTGATGTTCCTATAAAGTTCAAATCACAGAAATGTCCTCAACGTTTTGATCAGATGATCCAAATTCTAATCAATAATCGAATGCAAAATAATATTATTCAAATATCGTACACTACACATTCGTATCTACAAAAAAAATATTATAATACGGTAAACACCTCAACTCCGCCCACACAGGATTTTATTTTTCGAGATTTATTTTAAAATGTTTAATTTCATTAAATTTGTACCCACTGTTATACAACAATTTTTAATAAATTTATTATAGTTTGTGTATATCCAACTACAGTTAATTGTGATTCATTATAAACTGCAGTTCTCTTGTTTTTTTCGTTTGTTATTAACAAATAACTTATTATTACTCAGTTAATTAGTCTAATATTATATTTTCAGCAACTGTATAAATTATAATTATAAAAAGGTTTTTTTTTCTTATCATAGAACATTTGCTCATTAATTAACGTTTTTTATAACCATTGAAATAATATGTATGTAGTTATCCGATATCGCAATTATATATGAATGTGAATTAAATATATTATTTATTACCATAATTTATTGAGTTTTTCAGATATTAGCTTAGCGTTGTTAAATGAAATAATATTGTGACAAATAATTGATGACAATAAATCAGATTTCGTTTATATCATTCGTGTTAAATTATTTTATTATTTTTTACTTCTGCATCTAACCATTAATTACTCGTGTACACCTTCCTTTTTATTTCAATTCTCATCTATTATGTAACATGATATTATAGAACGGTCAAATACAAATGCTTCATTTTTCCAATGCCTTTTTTTTTTATACATTTTTTAATCGTTTTGCATTGCAGAGACCCATCCTTTTGCTCTCTTTTATAATCTATAGTAATTTTTACCTTTTAGATTCTGAGCGGAACGATGAATGTATTGATTTTACAATGATGTGTGTGTTTCTAGAGAAACTTTTTTACTAAATTACTTTAATTTGAAAATTAAATATGTTTTTAGAAATAAAAATTAATCTGGTTAGTGTTTTTTAGGATCAAACGGAAATTTTTTTTTTATACGAAACGAGTGTTTAACAATATCGATTTTCTTATTTTGTTATAATTAAAAAACGATTATTATTGAAATATTTTCATATTATATTATATTAGCATATTTTTTAAAACTGAAAATAGATCTTATATATGACTTAATTTTTAAAATATCTTGACACTGTTTGAATTATTTATGAAAATTCAATATATTTATTTTTTTAATTTATGATGTTGGTTAAAATATTTTCAATCAAAATACTTAAAAATATAGTATAAGATTTCTCATAAATTGTTGTTAAAAAAATAATAAAATAAAATAAAACGCTCCAAATGTTTTTTATATTAACGTATATAGTAAAAATTTTATCAAAATTTAATATTAAGTTGAGGTATGCTAATATTCCTGATAATAGTATTATCTATACTCTATGAAACTTTCAAAAAACGTATACCTACCCAATTTAAGCTACTTATAGACATTTTAAATTTCCGAATTTTTTCAAGTATTGGTAAAAATAATTAGCATCGGACAAAAAGCTTGAATATTTAATGCCTGATTCTACATAAAATGTTTTTATAGCTACTTACTATTATAAACATGATTTTTTTTTTCTTTTAAGCGTTTAAAAATAAAATGTTGACAAAATTTGTGAAAATCATAAACATTTGCAAATTATTATTTTATAGTTAAAAAATTTATAAAACACTTCGTATATTCAGTATAGTACAACCTATCCAACTATCCAACAAAATTTTTCCACAATCTTCACAGTTTATACCTATTTTTCAAACATCGTATCGAAATATACTTATACGTAAATCCATCGACCACGACAATGCATTTTCGCGCGTGAGTTAACTGCAAGACTATTTTCGATTATGAGTACCTACGCATTAAGCACAATGTTTATTTTTCCGATGAACCAAAAAGCGTTTTATTATGACACTGAGTCCTTTATTATGTGCCATCACGCGTACTGCACATAATATATCTTGTATTAAACATGACATCAACACGTTCGATCGCCGTCGCTCGCGAATATTGTCACGATCTTTATATCAGCGTTACGCATTGAGTAGCGGTGGCTCACCGAAGAAAGCGCTTGCTGGTTTAGGACGATCTTAAGCTTTGAATGTTTTACAAGCACGTTGCGCGTTTTTCAAATTTAAGTTATTATATCCTGAAACATGCGCGTGGAATCCGCGCTCTCCTGCGGACTGTCGATCCGTTTATTAATTGAAAATCTGTTTTCTAAATTTAAATTAAAGATGAGTAGAGTTCAGTTATCTTGATAATAAAATAACAGACATGCAAGTCTACCTAATTAAACACATAATATTTGTATAATACAGTTAACGAATAAAGATAATATTCTTTAAATTGAAATGTAATTATGCGGTAGGCTATCGCCATGCGTATCGTAGGTAATCGTACAATACATTCGTCTACAGCGTTATTATAATGGTATATTTTACGAACCATGTAAGATAGACCCCAATATTTTTTAATATCCAGAATTTCTAGTAATCAGATCGTTGTTTTGATGAAGTATATTTCATATCGTTCAAATCGTACAATAAATTCGTATTATTTTAGTATATATTAATTTGAATTTTTAATATATCTCAATATCTGGGATCAATCATTATTATTATTCTAGTGGAATTTACTGTGGTAACTTCGTAGTGGTCAGTGAAAGAGAGCTGCCAGTAAGTATACTCAAATATTGTCGTTGCCGGAAGTGGTGTAGGCGATGGTTCTTCGAATTGCGTGGTCACGAAAACGCGATTGCGTTCCTGTCCGGACGTATATTTCCCAGCTGACCAAGTAATTTCACATCCTTCCGGTGTCCATTTCAGGATTTACGATAGAAATTACTACCTAAGATTAGCGTACATATCAACGTTGCTGTCCTCATTCGTCTAAAAAAAACACCATCAATTTGTGTTTAAATAGGGCGATCGTTTTATCAGCTAGCGTTCACATTATTCAAAAATTTTCTCTTCGGAAAATTTAATATACACACATTACTAACATTTTAAATGTATCTTATTATTTTTATCCATCTATTTGTAGTGAAATAACTGAAAACTTTTTGTTTTCAAATAATAATCAATATTTTCGAATTTTCATCCTTAGGTAAAACATTTTATTTATGAATGACATAGATTTTATTGTTGTTTCAGTTAAAAACAGATTTAAAAATTAAAAATAATTTCATAGAGCTTATATAATAATTAATATGCTTAAACACATATCATATTATGTTATACGCTTAAACCAAAATGTATTCTTATTTTGGGAGACCAAAAAAAAAAAAAATTATGTCTGCCCTATAATCACATACAAATTACTCACCTCCATAAGACGGTCAAATTAGTAGTAGAGCTACTGAAGAAAACACAATCTAATTAAACTAAAGTTTCCTTTGAAATAGGAAATCTAATCATTCTTCGTAAAAAATCTGCGCGTCGTCTCTATGGATACTGAAAGTGAATTGAAATTTTACCTTAACACTTTTATTCTACGTACATAATGAAAAAAACACATCCTAAATGTTTTTATTAATTTCTAAAAAACAGGAATCTTAATTATTTTCTCTTTCTTATTCTTATTAAAATGTTTTAAATAATATATTTTTTTAATTTTATTTTATTCATACAGTCCGTATACTAAATATATGTGTATACATTGTACATGTTTGAACCACACATATTATATTATATACAATAAATATTAAACTGATATTGCTTTATACAAAAATTTTAATAGAATAATAAAAATTCCAAAATACATACTTTATACTCTTTAACTCTATAAGTACTCATTTATATAATCGTGTAAATTGTGATATTTAAAAATATCAATCAATAATTGAAAAACATGATTAAAATATTATAACCTAATATTTAGCTAAAGCATTACAATTTCTTAATCGGTTATTAGATAATTTTAACTATATGTTTAACTTTATTATACTTAATATAATTATTGTAATTCGTAATATATCAACAAATAATTATTAGTAAAAATAATAATTAATTATCAATCCTTTTTTATTTCTATATCATCGAGTTTTTACTCGACTTTTAAATCATTTAATAGGATAATAATTAACTTTGAATATATGAGAATAATATTATAATATCATGTTTACTGATTAGTCACTACTAAGTATAATCGATAATTTTGTCGTTATCAATAATCCACCTGTTCCATACATCGATAAGCTGATAGCGATATTAAGATTTAGTTTGGTCGATATTCGTTGTTTCTTACAATTTAGTATACGTGCAATCATAATGAGTAACGGTCTGTATCAAATAAATTATAACAAATGTTATACCCATAAAATAATTTAGAATAAATAAATTCAATCAAAAATGATATTTAATATATAAACAAAAATGAAGTGTATTTAATGTTTATTTTTTTATTTTAATTAATATACATACTTTATTCAAGTTAATGTAGAAACCTTTCTAATGTAAGTTAAAAAATATTTAATTATCCGAGCAAAAAAGTGATAAAATTAAGAAATTAAAAACTTAAACCTAATTTCTTAATCTACAAAACACACCATAATTTTGTTTTATTTAAATATTTGATCATTCTACACATAATAATAATCGGATAATCGGATGTAAAATATCGATACACAGAAAATATAAAGTAACTTAGCTAGTTTAATGAATGATAATAATTTATGGCCAGATTTTATATGGAGGGATACGATCATGGTGAAGATTTATCTCAAACAATGTCAAGAAAATAAAGTTTAAAAAGTACATTACCATAATATTAACTAAATAATTTACACATCGAAATGAGTAATTTATTGTTTTAGTTAGCATAAGTACCAAATAGATATCAACTGACAGTTAAAAGATACGATATTTATATATTTTATTACATAGAATAATAATCATTTATATCTTATTTGAATAAATTAAATTAAACAATAATCAGAATAATTCCATTATATTTTCATTAATAATAATAACATACCAGAACGTTGTATCATTAAACTATAAATAGATAATACATATAAAAAGAAAAATAACAACAATAATTATACATACACAACACATAGATACTAATAATAAAATACAATAAAAAAAAAAAATATGTAAATAAAATAATATATAAGTTGCACTATACTTGTCAATGTATAATATTGCTAGACTTTTAGTATAATATGTATTGTAATCAGTAAATAGAACGCCTTTATTCTTACTCAAAGATCAAATGTTTAAGACAAAGTATCATAAACTTAAAGTCGTAATCGTTTTAATTGTCTTCCTTCAGCCAATTCACAGTGTACGACAAAGTTAAAAATGTTCAATTTGGCCCACCACCAAAGAAGTTTTCACGTAGCACATCTTTACTTTAACGTTTCGAATAGAAATTCTAAAAACCAATCCAAATATAAGTACTCGATACACCGATCACAATCAAAAGTTTTAGATGTTTGGATTTGACCCAGTAAAATTACACAAAAATAACAGTTTAAAATTGAAATATTTAAAATTATATACTCGAATACTAAAAATGTATATGTACTGTATACATATCAGAACGCAATACTTACGAGTATAAATTTGAACTACCTAACGTTAAAAGTGAAAAATCACATATAATTATTAAAATAAATTTTAAAATTATAAATGTGTTTTTCTTTTTTAAGTGATTATTTGCGGTTGAAATGTTTGACATCGTTGGTTTCAAAAAGAAACTGTGGAAATGCGTTTGCCGTTTAGAGGTTTTCAGTATATTATTGTAAACTGTACCTACACTAAAACTGAATAAACAAAAAAAAATAAAGACCATGACCCTGTACGGAATTTGAATAGGAAAATTGAAATGTGTATGACGTGTGTGTATGTTTATAGTGTTTATACCAATTCCACGAATAATACATCCAAATTTAATATCGGCTAATGTATTCTGAATTCCTAATTCTTTTAAATGAATGAAGAATCCTCTGTTGGTCACAGTAATCGGTCAATAACCGTGAAAAGATACAACGAACAATGAATTTGATATATTACACACGATTCAATAACCCTCGCAAATATCTATAATATAAACACAATACGTATGTTATGCGTAAATAGGTCCAATTAATGTCGTTAAATGTGTATAATTATTGTTGAAATTATTTAGTGGCTATTTTAGAGTAGGTATTATGATTAATCTTGACTAATGTTCATTCTATGTTCGATTCGGTCGTTAATTATACACAGTAAAGGTATTCATATGCAGGAAGGGTTGGGAAATAAATACAAAATGCACTTGCAATAAAAACTAAATGATAATCTAAACATTTTTTTTCTATTGGAATTTTAAATACTAATATAAAAAAAAATATGCTTGCTATTAATTAAAAATTTTTATTGATCAAAATCAGTAAGAATTAAGGTTTTGTCAATAATTTGCACCCTTTCAATCATTATAGTTATTGTAAAATATTAAATAATAATATTATAATCACGATGCTGACACACAAAAAGTTATTGATCTAACTATACTGTATTGCTGTTTGCAGTTAAAAACCGAAATTAAAACAATAAATTCTTATAAAATAAAATACATATTATATAAAAATAATTTTATAAAATAAAAAAAATAATTTAGTTTTAATTTTTAAGTATCCTGTCCTTAATTATTTTTTCTCGTTTTTTTATAATTTTTTGTGGCATCACAGTTATTGATTGTATTTACTGATTGTATTTATTTTATTAACTAATTTAAATTTCTAATACTTTTAAATTCTAATACATTTTAAACATTTTTCTTTTGATCTATTACACGTTTTCTATTTGCCATATTAAATACAAGATACGTATGTCGTTTGTATTATATATATATTAACTCGCTGCAGGAACAAGTAACTGAAACTCTAAAGTACTATATTATTAATGTACGTGTAGATGAATAAAATCGGTTTTATAAAATAGTGATTTATCGAATAAATGTTCCATAAATTAATAATATTATGAAATATAATAAATTATTTGAATATGTTTTTATTAATTAGATAAATTATTTATTAGATATTATACGAGATTTTGTTTTCAAAACGCGCTTCTTTTTTTTTTACCCTCTCTCTATGTAAACTATTCACATTTTGTCTTTGTTTTTAATCATTATATGATGAACTTTTTACGTTCATTCATACCATTAGTATTAAGTACTTATATTGTTGTAGACTATAGTATTTGAATTTATTTAATTTGTGGCTCGTATTTGATTATATTATAAAACATTTATTTTCCTGCGCCCACTTACACACAAACAATACAAAAATAAAAAAATATTTCAGGAGAATCGAGTAATAGTTTCTACACATTTATTACAGCTAAATATTTATATCCTGACCTGATATAAACATCCAAACATCAAAAAAATATAAGCACAATAAAAATAGTATACTATTTTAATATAAGTAACAAAAAAAATATGTTTTTAAAATACACTTACTTTGTTTTGTTATAATAATACTCAATTTAAAAAACTTATTCTATTAATATTTTATACAAATATATTTTTTTAAACATAGATTAAATATTCATTAAAAACAAAAAAAAATAACAACCAATATTTAGATATAACGTAAAATAAAATAACAAAACAGTTTTATTTGTCATGAATCATATGAAACTAATATACAAATATGCGAACGAAAACTTATATTTTTATTTTAAAATAGTAAATACACTATAAATATTTTTTTACCGATCTTATCGAATAATTTATTTTATTAATTTTTAAAATGATGTAACACTCATTGTGCTGTAATTATTATCAGATTTAACGTTTTGATATTCTAGAGCCAGTCCAAATACCCATAAAGTTGTTCCTAAATACCTAGTACTCTATTTTATAAAAAAGTACAACATTTTGTAAAATTTAAAAAAAAAAAAAAATAGAAAATATAGTTGAAATTTTATTTTATATATTATTCACCAATTGTTTTAGTGTTATGTATTGCTCTTATTTGATGTTTTCAAGTGCGTATTAAAACGCTAAAAATGTACTTTTTTAATTTTCAGATCCGGGCCATGGTGTAATTACTTTAAAAAAACGCGTTATTAAATTAGTAATAATACCTACTTATAGAAAATTTTGAAAACACCGTCAAATTTGAAACATTAAAGTTAAAACATAATGATATTAATACATGCGCAATTCTAATTAATTTGTTCGTAATCTATGAGTGCATTTCATTCGATGTTCCGATTAATGGCGAGAGACTTATTTGAATTGTCGAGTGTCTACGACTCAAACATATAGAAAAGTCAAAGGATCAGTAGAATATATTATTATTACCTACGTACCTACGCGCTTGCTTTCTGGTAAGTCTGCTTTAGAGTTGATATTCTGTTCCTATGATGATCGCACGCGTCACCGCACGACAGACACAACAATAACGATAATAATTATGCTGATGATGATAATAATAATCTTTATCTTCATCGTTTCTGGAGGAAAGTCATTTTATACGTGATATGCGACTCAACGTGTTATGTTAATTAAACGGTAAAGAAACGGGTGACTTCGATTTAATATTCGCATCATAACAGATGGTGTTCGAAGAAAAGAAGGAATTCAAATCAGCACAGTCGTGCTGGGTTTTGTTCATTTTTTGGTGATATATTTCAGACAATAAAATTACATTTTTATGAAAACGGTAAGGGCGCATGGTTCAACGCTTTATCTTTTTGATTAAAACCTATTTTCGTTTTACCAGCTACGCATATATCCTTTTTTGTTAATCGCATTAAAAATTTAAGCTAAATTGAAGAGTTTAATAATGTTTAAGTCGATCAAACATCTTCATTACTTATATGTAAGAGCTTGATGAATACTTTAAAAAGTTTTTCGTACGAAGAGTTTTTTCTATCATATTTGAATATATTTCGAATTTTAAAACGATTACTACTATTATGTTAAAATTGTCGAATCTCTAAGGATTAAAGAACAATAAGCAAACTTTGTTGTTTTTTTTTTTTATTATCATCGTGTGAAGAAAGCATTTAAACAGTCTGCAAGACTCAAATGTGCAAATGGCACTAAATTACTATATTATCCAATACACTCGATCAAATAAATACTTAGTGTATCTAGAATATGTGACCTGTATCGACTGAAATGCATCAATAAGTGTAATTTTTTTTTCAAAAAAACGTATATTTTTTTTCTATAGCATAACATAATTTTTATGACGGTTTTGTATAGCTTCACGTTATCGACAAAATAATAAACACCAGAATTCACCAGAAATATATCGAATGGTAATATACGTAATTGTACATGAAAAACCACATAAAATCAAATAAATTCCATTTTTTCTCGGCTCCAAAATTTATAAAATGTGAGTCTGTGCATTTTAAAAGAATTACGTCTTTGATGTATTGAAATATATTCACCAATGCGCGAATGATCTGACGTCGTCGAGTGAAAACTTTCCCGGATGACTGCGAACCAAGTGCGTTTACAGTGCGTATACAAACGACTCGGACGTGATTCAAAAAAGGTTTATGAACGCAATACTTTTACAATTTTTTTTATTATTCGGAGTATACGTGAGAGTAAAATACTTTTGTGACTAAAAAAAGTGAAAAATATTCAGAAATTTCTTGTCAGATTTCTTCAGGAATATTTAACGCATTTTGTACAAATAGAACTTCTGGGGACAATAAAAACGTGCGAAGGAGCAATGCAGTTTAAAGTTTGATATGTTTCGATGACTTGAGACATATTCAAATTCAAAAATCGGTGAAGTAAAATTAGCATTACAAGAAAACCATATACATAATAACCGCTTTATAAAAATAACACTATTAATTTAAAAAAAAAAATCGTATCAAGACGTACTTTGTTAATATAAATTATGATAAAGTGATTTACATTATCTTTATAAACATTTTTTGATTGACCAATTACGCTATTTTTTTCAGTAGTTAAGAATAAAAAAATACGTTTTGATGCGGCGAGGAAAAAAAAATTATGCGCAAATGTAAAACCAGAATTTTGGTTCGTTTTCCTCGAAATTACGTCATGATGGACTTATAAAAGTCGCTCACGTATATAATAATAATAATAATGTCTGCAGTATATCATTTTTATAATAAGCCACTAAAATCTCAAGACACTCTTTAGATTTATAAGATTTTAAGAGGGATGAGGCACTTTTCGATCTCCTCCTTTCTAAACTTTTCATCCACCAATAGGCAACAGATAACACTGTGACATGTCAAACTTATCCCTTTGTTTTAAATAAACTCGATAACGATGTAAAGCTGATAGTTAGAAGGACGGCTATTGAAATGGACAGAGCATAATCTGATTTGTTAATAAAATGAAGCCTGCCAGCATATTGAGTACACGTCAATTAGAAATAATAATTTACCAAAGTGTGTTTTGTCAAGTAGAAACAATTTACGTACAACAGACAAAGACTCGAAACCTTATCAACGTTTTAATATGATTTTTATATTAATGTATTATCTATTCTGAAAAATGTATTTCAATACACAAATTGATAACCTTTGAATTATATTGTTACAAAACTATGATCAAATATATTATGGTTGTTTACCGGCTTGCAGTGTTTCGGAAAAAATAAACGATTAATTTATGATTATAAAGTTTATAGATAATGCATCTATAATTTTAAATTCATAAATTAAAATACAATAATATTTGTGATAAAATTGTATTAATTGTTTTAACATCAATTATATGATTTCATCGCAATCCTATAATGTTAACTGATTATCAATAAAATTACATACAGAAAAAGTATATTTTTTTATTGAAAATGATCAGTTTATCATATGCATTATACTTATAAAATATCATCATTGACTAGTCATATAATGTTTTAATCCAATACTTGTATACATAACTATTGATAAAATATTGTGCATTAACTGTGCATAAAATGATACTATACTCATATACTAAATAATCCATTTGACAAAAGATACTCATAATTTTTAAAACTATTACATTTTTTTTAAAATATATTTTTTACATAGTTTTAAGGAGAGCTTGTAAACGTTATTATAACGTTATGATTATTACGTTTAATTTGACAGAAAACGATTGAAATTTGTAAATGTAATTATAATGGAAAACGATAAATATAAATAATTAAATAACACAAAACAAAACATAACGATGATTGATTAAATATATGATATAACATCAAACCAAACATAATGCAAAACGTTATTATATAGTAAAACATTAAAAAAAAAAAAAAATAATAATTTCAATTATTTAATTAATAAATTATAAAATATAATAAATATTTCAATTCTGAATAACGATCAACGCAAAAGTAAAATAAGGTTTAAATTCTGAATAACGATAAACTCAAAATGTGTATAACGTATAACATTTTTTTTTTTCAAATGCAAGCTCTGGTCTTAAATCATTAAAATTATAGTTTTACTATTTTAATTATAGTTTTTTTTTTAATGATTACTTTTAATTTCTTGTTCCAAAGCAGAATAGTTTTTTTGGAGCACTTTTTTATTTAATAATTAAATATTGTATGAGTAGTTCATGAGCTGTATGTTTTATTATGATTGAAGTAGAATGGAACAAAGGTACCACTCAAAATATTTATCGAATACTCTGCTCATCTAAACTTAAAACGGATTCTTATAACTATTAATAAGCTACTTGTCTGAAATTTGATTTATATAAAATCGAAGATACTCCAAATAATATTTTGTACTGAAATAAATAGTTAAAAATGTTGGTTGTGTAAAAAAATAAGTAACATAATTTTTTCAAAACATATTGTTTTTTGACTTTTTAAAGATTACAAAACATAAATATCTACTAATGCACTAGTGTTTTTTTTTTAATAAATAGTGTCTTACGTTAAATGAATTGAACAATAATTTTTGATCATAATAATAATTTAATTTCTACGGTAAGCTGTAAATTGTGTATATTAATCATAACATTCATAACACTATTCAATAAAGTTAAACTAATTAGTATGTTCAACTTATTTGTGATATTAGTTAACGTTATCATTATTAGCTATTAGTGAGCAAATATAAGTTGAAACTTTATATTACTTGTGTAATATTGTGAATCGTTAAACATTGTTTGATCGATACAATATTATTCTCTTAAAAGCAAACACTTAATTAAAGAGTTTTAATGTTTATAAAAATATATTTTTTTTTTCAAGGTAATTTTAAATAATTAAAAAATACAATTTTTGAAAAATTATGTTTATTTTATCGTTATCATTATTTTTTACTATTCTAAATATTAGATAATTACATTGTATATTTTATAACATATTCCTGAGCAGATTATTTATTATACAATTTTATTAAAATTGATTAGTTTCATTTATATTGTTTAGTTAATTTTTATTATACCTAACTTTTAAGTAATAAACATTTATATGAGTGGAATAGCACAAAAAATACTTCGCAAAATGTTGTTCAACTCATCAAAACTAAAATTTAGAGAATTCAAAATTCTACAGTATTACTTATTACCTTTATTACCTATTACTTACACTAGTTAAAAAATCCATATTTAAAGTAAATACCTTGACATTTTTAAATAGATTAAATATTCTACTTCAAAATAAAAAATAAAAAATATATTATGTTGTTTAATAAAACAAAAACAACAAACTCAAAGAATACATCTATACTTACATATCAATACTAAGGAAGAAAATTAAAAAGTCCTTCCAATATTCCATTTATTTAGGGTGACTGTATAAAATAAAATCTTGTCCCATATTTTTCTGACATATTTCTATCAGGATACTTTTTGTACGAATTTAGAAAACGATCTCGTATTATTGCTATTATCATTAATAATTGTTATGTGTGCGTAAAAGTAAAAAAAAAAAAAAGACAATACACAAAACTAACAAAACAATACATTTTCCACATTTTTATATTAAAGCCTTATTATACATATAAATAAACAACCATTTTTGTGGTATAATCACTAAATGCTACGAACAATGATTTATTAGCAGTAAGCACAAGACGCACAATTTAATTACGAACTCGTATTAACTATTACTCATTCCAACAGCACACTTTGTCTAGAGTACATGATATTTCCAAAATATTATTTAAATATAAAAATTATCAAATGATTTTTGGAGATTTTTTCAGAGTTAATCCATTTTTTTATATTTTATTAATATAGTGACCCTACTCAAACTGAGACTTAAATCAGATGTTCAAATTTGTCGACAGCAGGTTACCATATTCATATCATAAATTCCTGATTAGTATTATACAGTGACACAGGTAGTAGTCATAATAGGTATTATACATATAAGAAGGTCAGGTGGAGCCCGTAAATCTCACTGCATGTGGAAATAACTGGCATAGACTTTATCGTAAACGGCCAAGGTTTAGTCGTTGTGTGCTCAACAAGTTCGGAACAATCAACACAAATTATAAATTAGCTCGTGTACAAACTTTAGCGGTGTATGTCCTTGTTGGTTTTGCCTCATGTGCTACAGTATACGCCCATCTTAGTGATATTCAGTTAAACTATCATCCGATACGTTTATATGTGCAATGTATATATTTCACGTGATATAGGTATCGCGTAATATATTATATTATTATCCTGGTTTTCATTATCTATATGAATAAATACTACAATTGAAACGTAATCATACAATTGATTAACCATTTTATATTTAATCATTTATTATTATATTATATTATTTTCATATATAAATACGTCATACAAATTACGACTAAAGTATTAAGTAGTTGATGGCAAGATACTGAACGATTAAACATTAAAATATCTCTCATTTCATCGATTTATCAACCTAAAATCTCAGCATTATGATTAAGTGTTTTAAATCACAAAGAAAATATGTAATCATATGAATGATGGTAATATTCTTTGCAATTGTATCTGTAATTAAAAGTTTTGAGAGCATTTTTCTCATTAATTTTAAAAATATTTGCCTCACTATTTCGCTATTTATTAAAAAATAAACTTAAGTTTATAAATCAACATACTAATATATAATCAGGTATAGTTCATATATAATTTTGGTCCAGTACATTAAGTATATTTTTTTTAAAACTGATTGTATTTAAAACTTGTATAATAAGATAAATTTTATTTTTTGGCTAACATTTAATATATTTTTAAAATATTTCGAAAATAGTATAAATTAAAAATAAATCTTTAGAAATACATTATTGGCCACGATAACTGTAATACTATTAAGTAAAATCAAAGTATATAAGATCATTCGAAGTTTATGAGTAATAATAAATTGTTAGAATATTTAATATAAATCTTGATAAAAGTTGTGTTCACGAGAATCTTTAATGGACTTATTTGGTGACTTTTTAAGAAGTTAGTTACCACAATAATTCTCCAAATAGATACCATGCCAAAGTTGAACACTTGTTTTTGAATATAAATTAAAGTAAATTACTTTGATTTAAAATGTATACAGCTTATTATTGACAAACATTTCAGATATTATGACAATTTTAAAATGTTCTGTAAGCCAAAAGTTTCAAAACTATAATCGTGTGCAAAATATGAAGGTGAAATCCTATACAAAATATAATACAAAAACCAGTGCTAAAAAAGATAATTTCTTGTCATGCTATCATAAGCACATGTGGTATTATACAAACTTATATCAATAACACGCTGGTTGATCATAATTTATTTTGACTCAACTTTATGTTGTATCATGTTTATATTTTTTTCTGGAAATATTTTAATTATGCGTATCATTTAAAAAAAAAAATGTATTAGCAAAAAATATAAAATAAAGTTCATTATAGAATCAATACTTACGCTGTTTTATTAATTATACCTTCACGCGATCAAAAAAAAAAGAATTACTAATCAACATAAAAAAAAAAAAAAAAAAAAAAAAAAACCGTAAAACTATAAAATGCGTTTGTATAATCGATTTTAACATTGCCTGTATTGATTATTATTTATTAAATTTCACACTATTATGCGTAATGAACATACGAGTACAATCTGCAGTACTTACAGCTGACCACAAAGACGTGTCTATGAATCACTGCGAGGTATACTTGCAATAGGTTAATCACGTAACAATTATTACAATTTAGAATAGTAATACATTCTTTATCTAATAGAATAAAAAAGTTAGGAAACACTGTTCTATCGTCGTCGCACCTACTACCGACTGTTTCGTATTGTTAGGAGACGACAACGGTAGTTTTTAATTCGATTGCCAACTTACTAAAGGCTCTTATTAACTCCGTGTTGATGACAAATGCACACGTGTGTGTGTCTCAGACAATGGAAATTTGTCGTGTAATCTTGTTTTCACAGCTGGGTGGCGAAATAACTATAGACGCGACAAATGAAGGGTGTATTCTGCACACTGGCCTTACGGCAACAATTACTATACTATATATAGTATTATAATTCCATACTAAAACTTTGCCGAAAACCGTTGATTTTTTTTTTCAAATCGAGTTTTACAATTTAATAAACGACTATTGTGTAAATTACGTATATCACAAATACACTTATCGTATTTCTTGGATAGTGTTAATAAAACAATCATTATCAATTACATTTGTTAGTCTAGGTCAGTGGTCGGCAATAGACGGCCCGTGGACCAAATCCGGCCTGTGAAAGAAAAATAATTGGACCACAAAAAATATTATTTTTTTAATAATGCTGGTTTTCCACACATAATATACATTTTATCTATTTTATGATGTATTTAGAGATTACGATGGTGTTTATCGTTTATTGCGATTTACAGTAATAGCTGCGATAACACAACAATTATTAATTAATATTTGAGTTTTTAGTTTTTACTGGCCCTCGAAATTTTTTTTTTTTTTGATTTTCTGGACTTCCATAAAATTTAATTGCCGATCCCTGGTCTAGGTTATGGTATAAGACTGATAGTGAAGAGAAAATAAAAAAAAACACTTTTAGTAATAATGGTAAATTTTGCCAAAATGTATAAACGTATTGTACTATCTTAATTATATTTATTTTTTTTTATGTCGATCAGAAATGTCAATAAAAAATATTTTTATTCAAACTGTTATTTTCAAGATTAAGTTGTCAATAAAGCCAAAAAATAAAGAAGTTGATATTTTTTAAGTATTAGAACGTATGTTCTACATTTAAAACAAAATCCTTTTGAAAAGGACTTGGATTCGAGAAGAGTAGTAATTGCAGTTGGGCAATGGAAAATGTTTTATTTTTTTTGTTTAAAACCAAAATTATGAAACACAAAATTGTCAATACATAATAATAATAATAATAATAATAAATCAATAAAAATATAAAATTAAAATAGATTTTGTTATGTTTAAATTCGACGTTTTTTTGTGCCGAGCAGAGTAGGAGATTCAATATAGCACAACAAATTAATCACTGGAGTATAATGAGATTTGATACAGTTGAAAGTGATGAAAGATTCAGTATAGATAGCAAACGCGACGTAAATGATGGCCACAATGGTCTTTTGATTGACAGTCATGGCGCATCAAAGTATGATGTGATTATGTTATAAATTTCTTAAACATTTTATTTTTTTTTCTATTTTTTTGTAATAAATAAAAAATTGAATTTATATCTTAGTCGTAATATGAACATTTGATGTTCAATGATAATTATTACAGTTTGCTTAGTCGTGTCGATTAGAGATTATATTATTATATTAAACGTAATTTGGTGTGTAATCGTAGACAGTTAAATTTCTGCAGAGTGAGTGCGGCATATAATAGTTTAAACTCGGATAATTATCGGAAACGTGTAAGTTAATAACCGTCTTTATAATATTCCAATCGCTATCACCACATTACCACTGTTGTCACTATCGTCGTAGCTGTGGAACGGAAACGGTTTTAATTCAATATCCGACTTAACCACTTCAAAGGATCTTATTATCTCGGCGTTTATGACATATACATGTATTTGCATGTGTGTGAAAACTAAACTTTATCGTGTAATTAAGTTTTATCGCTGTCAAATGTCGGGATATGTAGGTAAGTAGGCGTCTCCTACGCGGGTTTTTTTTTAATAGTTTTATAGTATAATCTAACAATCAATTTTCCGATTTCAAACATTTTTTTCAACTGCCAAATGATTGGTTGTGACTGGATGAACATCCATAGACAAAAAAGCACAGATATATCAGAATATGTACACTACACGTTTATATAAATTGTGCGCCTGGCAGCTGAAAATAATTCTCTAGCAACGAATGTTTATATAATTTTTCGTCAATTCTAAAGCCATAACGCTTATCTGCACAATCGAACTTTATTCAAAAACTACCTGTCATTCATCTATTCATTGAGCAATAAATGTCATGTAAATATCGTTACGGTACCAAGTATAATATAATAGCATTATGATAATATTGTATAATTTTAAATTTTATTTTCCTAACGGTTTTATTGGATGTTGTCATTCTAAGCAGAGCGATAAATATATTGGTTTTACAATGATGTATATTTTGTGTGTGTGTGTCTGTTGACACTTTTTATGGTAAAAAAAAAATGCTTTGGTTCTTAACTTCGAAATTGGTTTTTGGTAGCAAATTGAATCTAGTTGGTATTACTGGGGAGTTTATTAAAAATGTCTTAAAATAATCGGGTGAAGGATAATAGAGAAAATATAAAATTTTTACAAATAACCAGTTGTAAATATAAATGAGTTTTTTATTACAAATTAAAATCAAAAATTAGTGGTTATATAATAAACTTAAAAATTAATAACAATAATATAATGTGATATAAATAATAAATATTATATAACACTTTAATGACAATTAATAATAATATGATAAAAAATATATTATAATAGATATTTATTGTAATAACATACATATAACAAATTATGTGATTACTAGTCTCAATAATATGAATATTGAATATAGTATAATATAATATCCTTTATAATAATATAGTCCAACCAGCAACTGTCTCCACTAGGAATCATTTTTCAAATGATAATATTTATTGTTAAATTCAAATTTAATACATCCAATACATCCAACTACTCAATGACAATGTAGATTTAACAACTACCAATGACATAACAAAGTGACTCTCTGGTTTTTGAACACCTGTATGCTGTGAAACTCATATTATTACCTATTTATTCCCATACCACCATGCCCTTCTAAATCAAATCTAAAAAAAGTATAATTTCTTTCGTATTTTGTTTGAACCTAATAAGTATACCGTATTATATATATATATATATATATATTATGATAAAATATCAGTGTCAACACTTAATTTCCACGAATATTGTATTGAGTTATTTACACGAGTTTGATCGAATACGAAACCATATCTAGTTCATATTAAAATCATACATTCCATCATCGCTCATATTATGCATCTTATTACTGATTCATATCGATTTCAATCATTTAATGATAATGACTACCCAGCAAACAGTATGCGCATAGAGCTGCGTAATATTTGTTTAAAACTATAACTCGATTGTTGAGCCCAATACGTGTATTATATAAATTAATATTAAGAGTTACTCTAAATGAAAGTTATTGCATATTAGGTGCGTTATGACGGTAGTACCTATACATTTATATTCTTTGATATTACTAAATATATAATATTATACTTTATTTCTACAATTTGTCCGTCATATTTCACTATATCAGACAATAGTTTGATACATCAATGTAAAAAAAAAAAACTTTGAATTTATTCTTTCCATTGAACAATGAAAATTAAGACAAAACATTGTATCAGGTTGTTTTCATTTAAATAAAATAGCTGAGTATTATATATTTGATCATCTCTAATATTTTCATTTCCAATCCAGAAAATTGTTGATAATCCTCTTAAATATATATTTTGGTTAGAAAAATTATGTCATTTTAATTAATAGAATATTATTTAAAAAATGTATACAAATATATCTTTATTGTAAATAAAATTTAAATCTAAAATCTATAATTCATACAAAGAGTATTAAGGGTTAAAAATCTATTAATAACTACTTGTTTCTGGTCAAAATTGTATATAATATAAAAATTAAATTAAAAAATACACATATAGTAAGTAAAATGTATTGCATATTTTAATAAATATGTGTTTAATATAAAATTATAAATTTTATAATATTATATTACTATATATATTAGGTGTATATTTTTAACTTTTAGGTTAACTATTAATAATAAATTACATACAAGAATAAAATCTCAATAATTATCAAAGACATAAATTCAAAAAATAAGTAGTATACAAATGATACATTGATTAGGTATAAATTTTAAAATTATTATAGATAAGATATGGTAATTATATTATATTCTATCAGTATTTCATATATAAAATTTAATAAAACTACATCAAATATATGTCGACACTTTAATAAGAATTGATTTTTTTAAATTTAGTAATTGTATTGCTTATGTTCTGCGTAGGAAAAACTAATAGACGTATCTATATCATATAGAGAAATCAATAATCATTAAGTAATTTTTACATATTATTTTGTTTGATTAATTTTTTACTATATCCTACCTTTGTTTCATATACAATTCTAATTTTTCATTTTCTGTATCCAGTTCATGATTTGATATTGCAACATTGAGTTATTCTTTTATAATATATAATGGTTATAAACTAGATATTCTACAGGCGTAAATAAGTGACACAAGTCGCAAAGAGGGGCTAGGTTATTTTAATGAAATCTTTATTGTGGTATACATTTTTAAGGCATTTTTTCTGATCGTGATGGTTTTTTTGTGTATTAGGGATAAGTAGATAATCAATTGTTTATTTTAGACAGACATTTTTTCTGTCTTTGCTTGCCATTCTATGTCGATTTATTTTTAGTATTTGTTATCCTACTATGAGTTAGGGACTTTTTTTTTCGTTTAACTGTTTAGTATTTTGTTTATCACTGTGAACTATTGTAGAAACGCGTGCATAAACTCTCAAAATGCACCCATGCGAACGGTGTGCAAAACCACAGTAGGCACTTATGAATGTATAGTATAAATATAACATGTATAATATTTACAGCGTGTTACGTTATTATTACGTGTATCATCGTGGTGAATGCGTTATAATAAATGTTTACTGATATGACTTTCTCTTACTAACAAATATTTTAACCCCGATGATAATATTATAAGTTATAACATTATAAATATGATAAAATAGCCAACATTACAGATTTAAGAACGCTATTGTGTTGTATTATGTACTAAGTGTATTTATGTTTTTGTGTAAAATATAGTTTAAAATTTGACAACGTAAAATTTTTATTTTTCGTATTTTTGCAGAAAACATCACGACGACAGAAACTTCGATGGATGTAAATTTAATCAATGAAAATCATCATCAACACGAAGTTGGATCGAAATGGTCGCCGTTGTTTGAGGATGGTCCTGGGCCCGTCAACGTCACCGCCCGTATTGGTTCTACAGTGCAATTGAACTGTAAAATCCAACTACTTTACGATAAAACGGTATGTAAATCCCGTGCATAAATCATTTAACACGTACAGTAAAATCGTGCGTAAGCTCTAAAACTATTAAATCATTTCAAGTCGTATATCATATCTGTATGGTATGGATTTCTAACATAATTGCCATTATGCCATTTTAATTATCATTAAATAGAGGTGTATACAATTATGAATAATTTAAATTTATTCGATTAGCTGGGATGTTTTTTAGTTAAATTACATTTTTTTTTCAATATAATGAGTAGTTGAATTCAAATCACTATCAGTAATATTTAGATTGTGTTAGTAAATTGGAAACATAATAATAGTTAAGGAAATACTTGATAGGTATGTTTTAATTTTTTATTGCGATTTTGACTATTCAGTATAAGCGAACAAATTAAATTCCAATCCAACTAAAAAAATGTATCCACTTAAGTCAATTTTAAATTTTATATTTATAATTACACATTATGAATTATAAAATTAGACTATCATCTTAATTCTTTGGACGTCAGCTTAAAAAAGAAATCAAATTAAATTTAAAAAAAAAAAAAAAATAGTTGAATATTTACAATGTTATTGGGATTATTGTATTTAAGAGGTTCAAATTATGTCAAACATGAATTAACTATAAATTAATAACTTACAAAAGAATTATAGAAACATAAGTATACAAAAATATTAGATGGCCGACTTAGAAATGTTTTAAAGTCGAAAAATTAGCCAAAATATTCTTAATTAAGGCATTAATATTTACATTTATACACAGATGTAATATAGATATCAATTACATTTGCATTACACTAATAAAATATTATAAGAACAATAATTATTTTTTTATATCTTATTTTTGTAAACATTCATCTCTTAGATAATATATTTTTAGCCATTTTGTTAGTTTCATGGTTTTATATAATAGGATTGGGAAGTAAGCTGTCTAGTATTTTTATATATCTCTTATTATTGGATAAATTTTGACTGAGGAGTGATTTTTGATGAGTATACTAATTCATAAAACTAAGATAAGATGATAAGATAGCAAAATTTAAATAAATTGAACTTAAGTAAATCGTTTCTAAAATAAACTAACAAAAAAATTGTAACACCGCCGATGATATTTAACCATTATAGAATATATTACAATTTATTAAATTTATAAAATTAAATAATTAATAATTACTTATTTTATTTGTGTTTGTGATATTGAGTAAATTAATCACAAATCTTATAACCTGTAAGGAAAATAAAAATTAATTCTAATCATAGTAATAAAAATAGAAATTATTTATAGGGACTTGAAACTAACATTCTATATAAAATTTAATTCTATATACAGGTACATAATGACAATTTTAAGACATTTAGATTCACTATTACTTATTTACATATTGAACTTATTCATACCGTTCTTCAGAAATCCAGTGTTAACTAAAAACTAATAAGATTATATTTTATATTATTATAATAATAATATAATAAATGCCACGTTTTCCTAAAACAAATAATTCAATTTATTGTATTACTAATAGTAAAATAAATTACTTTAATAGTAATATAAACGTATCAAATAAATAAATAATAAGCTAACAAATTGACTTCGTATGCAATGTTTTATCATTACATTCAAGTTTAATACATACACTATACACTTTAGTGACATACTCAATGAAGAAAGACACGCATAATACCTAATGTACAGCATAGCAGTACCCTGTTTATCTCACATTATAATTTATGAAAATACAAAATTTTAACATGACCAAAGTAAATTTTAAAGAAAATTATGAATTTGATTAATTTATGAGTGAAAATTAAAATAACATAAATGAACGAATACACGAATATTTTAATATATAACAAAATCGGTTGGAACCACATTTATAAATTTCTTTCTAAATATAAAACATAACTAATGTACAAATAGAACTTGACAAAATTAAATTCTATATTCAAATATTAATTTATAAACTATAAGTTAGTAAAATTAACCAAAGTACCGTCATTAGAATGTATAAAAAATATCATAACGGTATATTTTACAATAATAAACGTTTATTTTACTGTTGAAATTACGGTTTAACCGCTTTTATATTTTTTTCCTACTTTTATTAAATATTTTGCTATTCTATTGCAAAACTCCTTGGCGTTTGATTTGGACATATAGTGAGCTGTTGCAATAGGGTTTTTCTATAGCACTGTGGAAGTTAAATAACAACAGTAAAGTTTTCTAAAGACCAAAACTTTATCAATCTCAATGTTAGTGGCTAGAACTTTAAGGCTATCGTTTCATTATTCGTTAACTACTTATACCTCTACTTGGCAAACGCTCATTGCACTGCATATTTTATATGTGACTATATTATATTGTCTCATTTAGCGCCTAAATTGATGATAACAGTAAACTTTTTTTTTCATTTACTTAATCCATATATATAATATATACGTGTGTGTGTATATCACACATAAAATACACTATTATGTGAATGACTCTTTATTTTTTATTTTATTTGTTTATACGAGTACTTACCTTCGTTGCTTCACGCAGATTACTTTCATTTGGCCGTCGTTACGTTTTGTTTTTGTTACAAAATCAATTTGATTTTATTAGTTCAACCATTTTACTATTTGGCTGTATGCGTACCGCTTTCTATTTCAAACGACCAAACAGATGTCTCTGGGTTATTATCAAAAATGTTCCTTTTACAATTTCGTGTAATCTGAGTACGAAATAATGAATACATATATATATACACATACAAAAGCTCACACAGATAATGCCATATAAGTTATCAATATAATGATCAAAATACGACAAATCCGGATATCGTCAGTAAAATTCTAACAGAGCATTCGGAGTTTTTTTTTCAATCAAAATATATAAAATATAAAATATATACTAAAAGTAGTACTCCATGACCCTTACACTATTTACTAAACATTTAACCAACAGTGTTTCAAAGTAACGTTCATGAAATTTCGTTGATGTATTTTTAGTTAATATTGAGAATTTTACATCATCTATTTAAGACGAATACTTTTATATAGATATAATGAAAATAAAGAAAGATTTCTATGATATTATTACTCGTATTTTATGTTATATTTAAGTTCAAATACAGATCAACTTTTCTTACGAATAGCCATTTTTTGAACAACTTTATTAGTTTTAGTCAACAATTCATAAATATATGTAATAGTTTAGGTCGCCATTTAATAAAGAGGTACATTACTGTGTAAACTCATTATCTATCTAATCAATGTATTTTCACGAGAAAAAGCCATTAACTGGTGGATATCGGAATAAAACAATATTTAAATACCTCGATTCAGTGATAACAAAACAATTAATGACAAATAAAAATCACTAATTTAAAACTCAGCCAGTGTCAATTAAGTTAATATATCAAAATATGTTAAGTTCCAATATCCGTGTAAGACCATTTATTTAAGTTTTTTTTTTTCTTTACTCACAATTACATTTTGGTTTATCGAAATTTCAAAGTATTTTAGTATAATAATATAATATATATATGCTGTACAGTTAAAACTATATGCCATACCTAACTATTTTTAGACAACAGCGTGTTACGATCACAACATGGCCAGTGGTCGGTATTAATGTTATAAAATCATAAAAAATTGTTGAGCAAACCATATCGAGAAGAGGGACGAATAATGGTTCTTAACAATTTCATCGAGGTGACACAAACCCGGTTGTGATAACGACCACGATGAAATTAAAAAAAAAAAACTTTTTTCGCACACCCAAACATTCCCACTTCTATTCTTACCCGTTGGTCCATGTATTATACAATAGAAAGTGTGCTCGCAACTTTGTGCTAGAACTTTGAACTTTTATTTCCTTTATTGTTTCCGTACAAAGCATCCCGGACGAATAATTGTTGTTTTTTTCACTCCGCATTCTATCCTCAATTTTTTTTTAATATTTTTTTTTTTTTTATTATTATCATTATTTTTTTTATTTTAACGTCGCGCCTCAACCATTTTCATTGGTGAAACAATTTTTTTCTCCTGACCCTCGTACACCAGACGATAAAAGCTCGTATCAAATTACGCGTGACCCGATAATCACCTTAGTATGCTAGACGGGGATAATGTTTTATAGCTCACGCGGTGTTATTCCATCGTGGTTTTCGTATTCTTGTTGTAAATATTTTTTTTTCAGTTTTTCATTTGTCGTGGTAAATAAGCCTATATCAGTTGAATAAATAGTTCAAGTATAAATAAGGGATTAAATATTTAAATAAGGCGATATTATAGAGTTCAGAAACATTATATGTACTACGTATTAGGTGATAACTTAATATGTGTTTTGTTGTAATTCATATTATCAGACATAACTTCTATACAATATATATAATAATATACTCTTGTTTACCGATAATATGTTCTTGTTTACAGACAATATATAGGTGTATTAATTAAAACAAGACCTAACAAATACATTAGTATTAAATTTAGGGTATGCAATATCTATTTATGGAATATATCAGATAGTTTCCGACAGTAAAACTCATAAAATATTCTTCTAATATACTGAGTGATTAATTTATTAATCAATGCTTGATTAATTTTTTAAGTTTTTATTTTTTTGAACGATGACATTCATTTTTAATTGCATGTTCTGAAGCAAAATATTTTTCGAAGTATTTAGATACATTCAGATACTTATTTTAATTACAATAACAATATATATTTTTATTTTATACTCTAAAATATTTGTTGGAGTATTTAGATACATAGAAATCTAAATTCGAACGAGTAGTTTTTAAATCATAAGTGAATATTTAAAATTATAGTGTATGAGTGCAGTGGTACGCGAATACCCCACAAAATGCTGATCTAGTTTTTGGCTAATCTTAACTTTAAATACCTAAAACTCATAATTTAATCATACAAATTTCGATGTTTATATATCAAAATAATCCAAAAAATATTTTACTATTGAACATTAAATTAAAAAATGTATGTTGTTAATGTAATTCAAAAAAGTAAAAACTTATAAAAATTATTTAAAATTATAATTTTTTAAGAAATATTGTTTTATTTAGTCTAAAATTTATGTGAAAAAATATTTTCAAAAACATTAATGGATTTTGCAATAATGAGAGTAGTTCGATAGAATAACTACTGCCCAGTATAAATATATACACAAAGAATAAATAAATTATAATCTCTTTAACGTCAATATATAAATAATGATATGCATACGAATAGAAAATGTTAAGTTAAACTATGGGGAATACTAAAGTAAATACCGATTTGAGTGGTAAAATAACCGTTTTCAATTATATACTAATCTAATGTACGAGTATACATTATGAAAATAAAATATAAACTTAAATACAGAGCTACAGAAATTTCTGACAAATGTATTTAACTAATAATATACTTATATAAAATAGGTTTGTTATCAGTTACCAATATATAATAATTAACAATTGTCATACCTATTATGAAATCTAAATTAAATTAAGGTAATATACTAATAGTTATAGTTAAATATATTTATCAGTTTTTTCTCTTATACTCAGTACCTACTATAGAAATATATTAAAAGTACTTTTATTGTACTGTTATATGCGTATACATTTTAGAAATACTTAAATAACAGTTACGTGGTTATATGAATTTTGGCATTATATTTCGATTTAAATAAATTTAAAATTTTCAATAATATAAATGTAATATTATACGCTTAATATATATAATTAATATAGCATTATAATTATCAAATGAATTTATTAGTTTATTTGATTTTAAAATTTAATGGTTTGAATAATTAAATATTTTTATTAATTATTTTTTTAAATCGAATGCTGAAAGTAACTGAATAGTTTACTCTTCAATATATTTAATAAGTTAGTTTTTCGACATTATTCCATATAGTAGTAAATAATGTTATAAATGTACTTAACTATTATTTTATTTTATTTCTAATGTTAAGTAATATCTCTTAAGACTTTTAAAAATAATTTTTATCTTATGAATTATTCAAATGAGCAATACCAGTCGTTTAAGGAATAGTAATCAGCATAATTAATTTAACTATAAAAAATATTTAGTTACCTATGTTTCAACAAAAAAAAATAATTAAAATTCTTGTCTTACAATTAAATTTAAGATTGGCGTTGTCTGTTTAAAATCTGTAATTTGAATTTATTTTGTAATTCACATGTCATCATTTTTATATTATCTTGACTTCTACCTATAGCAAAAGTCATAACCATTATTGTGATCTCGGGCTTTAAACTATTGCTAATATTAGAACATAATATTATTATTTATTTGTGAAATTATTTTTAACGATTTATCTCATGAATTTTTATTGAATTTTCTTTCTATAAGTCGAATGAAAAAAAAAAAAAGTTATAATAGTAAAAATATTATATTAATATACTCGAACCATGAAAACTATAACAATACTCGTTTGATTATTAAACACATTAATTGTTGTTGTTATTTGTTTTATTATTTTAGATTGTTATTCAATCATGTTAAAATTATCATTTTTTTAACTGAATAACTGAATCAATATCAAAGAAAATTTAAATCATAATAAAAATACATGACCCGAACTTAGAGCTCAACAATAAATCGTGAGTCGGGTATTTTGCTTGTGGGAGTGTGTGTTAACCATAAGAATTTGCTTGGATATGTGAACAATGACTATGTGTAAATACAATAAGTTTCCGTTCGACCTTCCATTTTGCTGTTCACAATTGTAAAAGAGCCATAATAATACACGTCCGGTAAGCTAAAATCCTAGTTAGCAATTTGCAATGAATAAATAATCGTTTTAAAACAGATCATTCCAATTTAGTTGTAGTAAATATACGCGAGATGTTCATAAATTTGCAGCAAAAAGCCAATCAAGTCTAATGTATCAATCTAAATCATATAAAATCAAAACTAGATTAAGAATTATTGCCGTTTTATTAAAAGTATTGATTCTAATGAATACAATAAAAAATATATAATATATTTAAATGAATAATATAATGTATTTAAAAATGTATGTTTTTATTTTGTTACTTTTATTGTTATACATGGTGAAGGTATGTTTTGCTTGTCTTATCCAAGGACATATAATCGTGAATTATGCAAGAGAAAAAAAAATATAAATTTACTAAGAAACTTGCTGACTATTGAAAAAAGAATCATTCTATACGCACCGTTCGTTTTTCTTAAAAATCATGAGAATTCCTCAAGATTCGCTGAATCCTTGCGCACTTTGGTCCCTGGTGCAATTTAATCCGTATAGCGTACAAACTCCACCCAGTCTAACCCAGCACACTCCAAAGACGAAAGCACATAGGTATTTTCGAAGTTTTGCTGAAACTTTCCTTGCCTTCTTTGTATGCCCCGAGTGTGAGCGGCTTAATCTCCGTGCACAAGATTATTATACACAACGATATTACAATCGAATCGACGACACACGTAAACGTTTTCATTTTAGTTTTTTTTTTTCCTTTCAAACTCTTTGATAATACAATAATGTAATATACAATACTATATACAAAATAACATCGAACCTTTAACGTATTGTCGTACCACCAAGTCATGTACGTCAGATACACGTGTTTTTCGTGGTTTTCGGCGTAAAATTACAAGTTGTATAAACTTTTTAATTCGCGAAATTTGTCAGGCGGTTGCGATAACGGTGTCGCGGCAATCATAACTTTCACCGTTTCCGGCGAGAACGTTCACGTCTGATAACAATATAAACTAATCGAATTCATGTTAGGTATTTGATATGAACTGTAGAATATTGTAATATTAAATTGTCTCGAGTAAAATAAAACATTGTTCACATCGTTAAAACGACACGTATTCTGATGGCGTAATCTCCCGACGTTATGATGGGTGACGCGAAAACTAATGTATAATACAAAAATAATAGCGCGTTTAATATTATTAGGTTAAGTTTAATAATATGTTGGATGAAAAAACAAATGCAGATAATATCTTATGATAAGCGGCATGGTAGTTTGTTAAAAGCCATAAAATAAATTTATGTTTCGACGCATAAAATTTATTTTTTACGATTTAAAAATATTATTAATATTATAATATTATATTAAAGGTATGTACAATAACTTCTATAGGTTAAACTTGAAATTAGTTGTGCATCAGCTAAAAAATACGTATCACAAAAAGTCATAAAGTAACGTGAAGAGTAAATCTTATTAAAATTTCACAAATTTATATATACAAACGATTTCAATTTCTTGGAATTTTTATAATACTGACCCACGTGAATTTCGTTATTTGAATAAAAACTATAACTAAATTGTTTTTTTTTCTTAGAAATATAAAAATGTTTGTATAAATTTCGAATTAAATAATGTTCGCAATAATATAATATTACATAAGTCTATTTTCAGATACGTAACTTATTACATTATACTAAGAACCCGTTTGAGTATCAAGTTTTAATTTATCAGCATCAGACTTTCAACTAATTAATAATAGAAAGCTCAACTTAAAAGTACTTTTAAGTTTATATTTGTATATTTTAATTCATATTTTATATTTTAATTCAAAAAATATAGAATAACTAGTTAATAACCTAATGAAATAATCATGAAAATCTAATAAACATATTTACTTGATAAAACTTTTGAAGAAAATTTATTTAAGTTAAGAAGTATTTTCACAATTTGTATCATCAAAATTTTTTATAATAGTAATTATCAAAGTTAACGAAACATTTTTGATTACGGACAATCATACTAACAATATTATCCTTATTTCTTGTATTAAGCAATTATTTTTTTTGTATTCCATAACGAAATATTTTTATGAATATTTTAAAATAAACATCAACCATAAAAACTTATAAATATTTTTTGATAAGGTATATTTGTAAAAATTGAAATTTAAAATTAAATGGACTGCATATTATCAAAAACTAAAAAATAAAAAAAAAGTTACATTTTTTCTTATTATGTTTTGATTTTTGTTAAACTTATAATATAGTTGATTTGTTATTTCATGCAATTACATATACATTTTTACTTACTATATTTTATTTATTTAATAAATTACAGTTCAGCCAAAATGAATAATAGGTAACATAGATAGTATAATTCTTAACATATTAAACATAAAACAATTATATTAAAAGTAAAAACTAATCAATAATATAAAATTTATACATAAAATCAGGATTCTCTTTTGATAAATACCATAATTCCTGTAAGAAAGGATTATTATTAATTAATGAAGCGTGATGGGATAAAAATATTTATTTCAGAATGCATGTCCAGTAAGTGAATAGAATCACTAATTAATTTGTATAGAAAGTACAGATTTCTCTGTTTCTTGCGATCGAACAACAACTAGGGAACAAAATGATCAAAGACTAAAAATGATTCAGAATAAATTATCAAGAACTTCAACGGTCACCTTTTTGATAATACACAACATTTTAATGATTTAATGAATATTTTATTTATATGTAAATAAATAGTTATTCAAGTTACTAAAAAGTTACTAATAAATGTAAAACCTAAAACAATAGAATTATTCGAGGAATAAACATTAAAAAATACATCAATTTTATTATTTTTTAAAGATAAGTTTAACTTATAACTAATAAGTTGATATTAGCTTAGATTACAATTCATCTATATAATTATTTCTAATAATTTAGCTATGAAAAAATAAAAATCACTTAACTTGATGCTATTAATATTTTTCTCTTGATGCTGATATTATACATAGGTTATAAATAATTAACTTGAAAATAAAATAAACTAACAAATGAGAATTATAACAGAATAAAGTCTCAATATTACATACTTGTTTTTCTTTATGCTTTTGATATCTTAAAATGAGCTAATATCATTGATTAATAAACACATTTTGTAACTACTTTAAAATACAGTATTAAATGTATCTTTCAAGTAATTTAATTAACCACAGTACTTATAGGGGTCGTGCAAATATAACAATGAGAATAATATAATTGAACAATTATTTATTCGTTTTGCAAGCATTTTTCTATTTTATTTCATATACTATCGAGATTATTAACGATAGATTTTTTTTTAATATTTTTTTGAATAATTTAGTTGTAAATAATTCATCTTTTGTTATTAGACAAACATAATTTCGGAAGTTTGACAGTATAATTATATTATAACGGTTTAGATTTGAATACACTCAACGCGCAAATGGTATTTCGACGACCGTGAGGAGGTTAGTTCACCAAACGAAATAAATGACACTGTTGTGCGGTGTTTGAACATCAAAATTGGTTACCGAACCCGATTCAGTGGTTCTCTCATTAGTGACCTTTAATGAACGCTGACCCACCATTCATTGTAATGTAAACCACTTTGCTGGTATTCTCTCAGATGTCAATTATATTCGTTCGTTGGTTTGCTCATACCAGCTATTGGTTTGTCAAACCTTCCGGTAATTCTGTCTAACAATCCAAGCACCGGTAGTTATTCAATTGCTACTGTGAATATATGTAACTCATTTACGGTTTCTCATGTTATTATAATATTATAGCTAAAGGCATATAATTATTTTTTTTTCAAGTCATATCAAACTGCCTTTAATAAAAAATAACTATAATTTTGGTATGAAGTTTTTATTAAAGCGTTTTAAAATTTTTATAATTTTTATTTACTATTTACTATATTATTATTATTATATTTATATTAATAGATTATGTATAAAAGATTGACAGAAAAATATTTCATGCTTTATAGAGTATTCTTTTTAAAATTTTTGAAAATAGAGTCTTCACGTTTTCCAAAAACTTAAAAAAGTACACCCAAATTTCGTTATATGCGTTTAAATTATCAACTTAATACTTTAAATAAAAATTTAAAACATTAAAATGATTTTAAAGATGTCCGTTTTTATATCATATTAAAAAATAATAATTTTTAAACAAATAAATATATTTTACAAAAGGCTATATTAAGATTTATAGTGTAGATGTTGTTATCTCTGTTTAATGGTAAATGTTCAATTATCTTAAAAGTTAATATGAAATGTGTAATAAAATAACCACCATTCAATATTCATAGTACCACAAGAAAAGAGTGAGAGATATCAAAAACTTATTAAAATTAATTAAGACGAAATCAAAGATACCAAAACATTCATAATCAAAATGTTTGATTCATGGTAACTTATTACTGGCGATGTTTCATAATATATTTTATGTGCTATTATATAAAAAAAAAAAAATTAAAGCTTAAAAAGAAATCAAAAAAAGACCATTCAATAAAACAAACTTTTAAAAATATTATTAATCTTATTCGTATCATCATGCGTTTACAATTCAATATCATATATATACTATACATAGTGGATAAGTTTTATTATATTTATATTGTTGTAAGACTTTATTTTGCGAACATGATTCAATTTTGATATGTACAGAGTATTAGAATCGAAATAGAAATGATAGTAATTTACTGGTTCTTCTTTCAGTTTATACATTATTAGCTAACGAATAACAATACAATTATACATAATATGTATCAGGCCATAATCTAAATTAATATCATATAAAAATATAAATATTTTGACTAACGACTATTTAACTTAAGTGTTTTAAAAATCTTTCTACTTAAACGTATTTTTAGTTTCATTTTTGACCACAATTATATAATTATTGATTATAAATTATTGACTATGCGAGTATTTATTTTCCAAAGATAAGCTTTGGAATATATTTATTTCAAAATAGCTTTTTACTAACCTTTTATACATTTTTTATAAAAAAAATTCAAAGTAATATAAATTTATGTTCAGCACAGTGTTTTAAGAAAAAAAAATCGTTATTTTTAAATTTTATTTTAACTCCATTTAATAATTGCATGATATATTTTAAATATTATTACATTTCATATAGCTGATAAACTACATTTGAATTGTAATTTTTAAATTAAAAATCTAACACGATATTTTAAGTAAATAATATACTTTGAACTATTTAAAATAAATTAACGTAAGTTTTGATTCTCGATTTTTACGTCAACATTTATAACGTTTCTAATAATTATTATTAATGTATAAAACAGATGAAGAAACATTAATAACTCAAACAAATTAGGTGCTAAATACACCACATTATCTCTACATTCTTGAATTAACAAAAATAATGAATGTTCGTTCAACAATATTCTATTATTCACAATAATAAATATAATAGAAACGGTACGCCAAGTTATCATTAGGCCTTCCTGAAAACAAATTAGCTTTTACATCATTCAAAATCAGAGTACCCACTTCTTTATATATCAGAGTTAATTTCAGCTTTGAATAAAAAAAACCTATATTTATATCCTACTCCGAGAATTATATTCAAATTAAATAGTATATATATTAAAATCGCAGTAATTGAAAAAAAACGCCAATATTTTTATAAATGCTTGATACTTAAAAATAATAATCTTTGAAATCTATTTTCTGTATAGTTTATATATAGTTATTTAAATGAATATTTGAAAATATTATAAAATTAAAAATCATATTTACAGCACGATACATATTATTATAATCTAGAGAAAGGTTTAATAAGACTCGTACAATATATCCAACAACTGTTATCAACTAACACTAAGCCAATCGCATTCATCAGAATTTATTTTCATATCATGATCAGGAAACGAAAAATCTGGCAAAATTGCCAACAAAATTGTCATATCCGATCAATCCTTGAAAATTAAACTTACCTCTTTATATCATTATCTCCAATAGAATCAATGAAACATGGCAAAACTATTATCACAAAATACCTCTAATAAATATAAAACCTTCTAATCAAAAATAGAAAATCTTCCTCAGCCTTAAGAAAAGAAACAAAGTTACCATCACTCGGGCCAGAATAAGATATAACCATC
This sequence comes from Melanaphis sacchari, assembly GCF_002803265.2. Classification (NCBI taxonomy): domain Eukaryota; kingdom Metazoa; phylum Arthropoda; class Insecta; order Hemiptera; family Aphididae; genus Melanaphis; species Melanaphis sacchari. The sequence goes on along the minus strand of NW_020271135.1, from coordinate 658,174 downwards.
TAACCGACTTTTTCATCATAACCAATGAATCAGCTTCAATATAAGATACGTCAAACAAGGCAAACCCGCCAATCTACCACATAGTGACTGAGTACCTAAATTACACTGAAATATGAAAAAACTTCACTGACGCAACTTCACCTCGAATGGTACTGAACGAAGAAAACACTCAAGCAATTTTCCTATTTTTCAATAGTATTCACTTAAGCCAAAAAATTTAAACAATGTAAATCATTTTCCTTTTGTTTCGTTTATAAACTCATATATTTATGCTTAAAGTAGTCTAAACAATAACCATAGTTATTGAAGTCTTAATAGCTACTAAAAAAAAAAAAAAGAACCGAGTATTTCATCGAAGTAAATATTAATTACATATTTTTTCCTACCCTAAGAAATATTTATTTTAAAATTCCAAGTACCCGAATCTTTTTTCTAGAAGATTATCTATGATGCATAATGTTCCTCAACAATTAACTTATTAATGTACAGAGCTCACGTAGTTCAACTCAAATTGACTTCTAGCTATCCAATTGGTGATGCATGACCATAAATCGAACATAATTTTCCATGCTATTCATCACACTAGAATGACCAAAGTTGACGTCTTTCAATGCAATTCAGCGTACACAAATATCAATATGTATATAATTTCACATTCTCCACATTTTCGTAGTTTAAGAAAAGTTTTTGCACCCAGACATATCGACAACAATAGTTGGTTCAAAAACTATTGGAGTATTAGAACCTACAACAAGAAGACTGAAAATTTCACAATGTTCTCTTATTCTATGTTCTCTATTATTTGCTATAATGATTTATCTGCATTTCTGGAATTTGTAAATATGTTTTTTTATTGACATTAGTTTAGCAAATAGTTTTTATTGTATTTTATAGAGCGATAATTTTTTTTTAAATTTTATTTTTGTTGAACTAGACATTCCTAGTGTATTGTAACAATTAAAAATAAGTTTTGAACTATCCATTTAATTGACCTATTTTTTTTTTTTTTTACATACATAATATAGTTTTTATTTCAAATCATTCAAATTCTATACATCCCATCATATACGCTGTTGATGTAGGAATTCTCAAAACGTAACATAATATGCAGTAAAAACGAGTTATCAAATTATACAATTTATGTTTTTTTTTTTTTTTTCATTATTAATATATTGAAACCTTTTAAATTACTTAAAAAATTAGGTTGATATATTATGCAATACTGTTTGTTATTAGCTTATAAACATGTTAATATATAATTAATGAGAATTTTTAACATACTATTTTATATATATATATATATATTATTTTAAATATTATATTTTAGGTTAATAGCTTAATTTTTAAAAGTTACGTTATATATATATATATATATATATATATTATTCTGGACTATATTATGGTTATCATCATTAGTCATTATCGTCAAGAATAAATCGTGTCCTATGAAAATAATTACTAAATTTATTCAAAAATCCTATGTATTTTTACCATTTCTATTCAAAAAGTTTTATAAAATAACCTTCTGATCACTACCAAATTATTTTAAAGCGGTATTAAAAATATCATTTCACTAAATCACAGTGCATGAAGTACATGAAAAAAAATGTCTATACCTGTAGATTGAGAAAATTTAAATCTTTAAATATTATTTTTCATCATTTTTTCGTACAGCAAACTAAAATATATGATTTCATGATGAAATATTCGATCTAAGTTTCATTAATTTGAAAACTTTTGCAGTTTGTTTTCGAACTTCAGTTTAACTTACTGGTGATATATTGTTACTGAAACATTTCAAATGTATTACTAAAAATTGTATTAATAAAATACATTTAACATTTAACATGGTACTTTATTCAACAAAATTTTATTTTTTGCCGTACACAATAATTTACATCATGTCGTAAAAATGGGTAGTGCGAAAAAAATTAAATTCTAATTAAACTGTACAAAAACCTTAAGTAAAATTTTCGCTTATTATGTTAATTGCTTAATAAACTATTTTCATTGCTTTTCTGAAAAAAATTCTATTTAATGAATAATCACGTTAATAAAAACGTTATATTATATAGAGGAAAATATAACCGTAATTTAAATTTAACGTATCAGGTCAATAAAATCCTAAAAAATTCTTATTTAAATAATTTAAAGATGTCATTAAAAACTTTGTTATTTTACTTATTAACGACAAACTATTATTATAGCTACGTGTTAAAAGGTTATGCTATTTCTCGTTTAAATACTACCTATGATAAAAGAAACACGTTTAAAAATAATATTTCAATCCATATATTTGAATATTATTTCTGATCAATCAATTTAATGTACATATCTCGTTGATCACAAAAACTATGCGTGAATAACTATATATTTGAAATGATTTCACAAATTAAATCCTTACGATTCCTAATCATTCCAATATGCATTAAACGTCAAGAAAAAAGCTTTAAAACAACGAGATTAAACTACCAAATATTAATTATCTTCCTATTCATCGAATTCACATTTTCATTAACAAAAGGGCCCGCAATATCACATTTACATGCGTGACATTTGCGATTAAATGTTCCAAATCTATTGGAAAATGTTCCACTAATGTTATGTAGATAACTTAATTCAATAACGCAAACGCAATATGGTTTATGGACATGCTTGTGAGAAAATAAACGCACGTATTTTACACAGTAGGCGTAATGAGTTTAATGTATATACAAATATGCTATATGATATGCATATATATGTATGAACATCATGTAAAGTTATGTGGATGAACTTTTTTTCAAAAAATCCCAGTTATTTGTGTTATGCATTTTAAATTTGAAATACCTATATAATATTCTTCACAGCGAGTACTTTTTTAATTTTTTTACCATAATTGATTGAATACGACGATAATTTCATTGAAGACTGATTATGCTGTGAGTGACAGATTACGAAATTATAAATCATAATCATTACATTTATTGAGTTAACAATTCAGGAAAAATATATCTAAGTAAATGGTATTCGTAAAATCACTTAAAATTAGCTAGAAATGCTAAATATTGCAAGTAAGGTATTATTTTATTTTTAGGCTTAAGTGTTTGTATGAAATATACGAGTTATTTATATTATGATTGTTAAAAATAACAAAAAAAATTTGGTTGACATAGGATTTAAATAAATTGGTGGTTTATTATAAAATAGAAATAAATAATTATTCTACAGAGATATAGACCGATATATATTATATAATATATTTAAAATTTATTTAATCCAAATTCGTGTTTATGAAAATGCAATGTTGGTACAAAATAATACTTGAGATTATTCTTTTTAATATAGTTTTTGTCATTAATGGTTGAATTATTTTTACATTAACATAAATTGGCCAATATTTTAAGTTGGTTATTACCTCTAATTGGCTGTAATCAAAATTTATTTAAAATATACCTAGGTATTTGATAATTAATGAATTTTGTAACAACTACATAAGAATAGGTATTAGTAATATTAAATAATATTATATCAACTTTGATAGGGAATTCGATTGAAGGGAACGAATAGACTGAATTGTAATCAGCGTAAAGAAAAACCATGTCATTAATAGAATAAGAAAGAAAAGAGAAATGTGACCTCTATAGTAGGTAAATGACATTGAGTGACATTTAGATATATTAAATGCAGCTATAACGAGTTTTTGACCTCAATTGACAAATCTGTTCAACCGTTTTGAAAATGACCGCAATCACTTATTGATTTGATTCTATCAAATAGTTTCACTTCGTTTGAAAAACAAAGTGAGCACATAAAGATATTCTGAAATAAACAATATTGGTAGTATTAATAAAATATAAATAATAATAATGTAGTCGATGACTGATTCATATAAAACAGATTTTCGTTCTATAGAGTTTTGAAAAAAAAATTTATTTTTGTATTTGGATCAGTTCATGTTATACATAATCTCCGATTATTCTAAGCAACAAAATTATAATGATCGACATCAAGTATCTTAAATTTAGGCTTGATATTAAACAAATGTTTAACTGGAATGAAAAACACTAACCAAAAATGGATCTTGTTAAACTTCAGAATTTAGTCATTTTACCGATTTTTTAGAAAACACACCACACTTAGTTCAAAATACAAACTGCTACCTGTACATAATTTTTCTTGTAAAGCTTATATGAAAATAATATTTTATCTTACACATTACTTCAAATGAATGTAATATTGTATATAAATATAAGCTTTAAGATCAAAATAATTTTAAATGAGCCATTTTATGTCTTGAATTATATACTTTACTCAAATTTAAAAGTTCTAATACTGTCAAAAGTAGTATTAGTAGTAGTAGTAAATACAGTAGGTATCATTTGTTCTCATAATGCATATGAATTTTATTTACATATATATTTTTTACGAATTATATATTTTTAATTTAATATTTATCTATGTGACGGTAAGCATACTTAGAATTATTTTATCGTTAAATATAACAAGATACCCGTGCATATTACTTCCATCTTAAAAACATAACAATATTACAAATTTAAATTTATCAGAACCAATTTTGTGTTTTTAGCTTTAATATTAAAGTGAATCAACATAATATTGTCAATTTTTTATGTTCATTATCAAGTTAAATCTACCTATGTAAATTATTATATTATAAAAATGGTTATAATTTAATCAAAAATTTAAATACTGTAAAAAACTTAAGTACTTATAGATAATGGCCTTACCATTAACTTTGATGATATAGTTTAATAAATTTTAATATTTAAGCTATAGTCTACAATTGGTTATGCTGAATACTATTTTACTACATTATATGTTTAAAAGCAGAGTCAACAAATGACTGGAAAGAAGGTCTTGTGTTCACTTAATTAATTTGAGTAATAATTAACTGTCCGTGGTAGATTTATTTTCTTAAAAAAAAAGTCTAGGAAGTATTGAGTTGCTTTTTATCATTATAAAATTGTATATTCGCATGCATAAACTAATTTACTATTTAGCCTAGTGAGTTAATTTAATTTTACTCTATTAAACTAATAAACAGCTATTGGTTTAACGGTTTATGTGACAAAAAATGTGTTTTGTTATAAATAATTTTTTGGATAAAACTATTACAGAAAGTCTTATGCAGCACTTTAGTGGAGAGTAAATTAAAAAAAGTTTTACATAAAGAGATACATTTTCGAATTTAAAAATAATTTTGAAGAATATTTAAAATAATATAACCATAAAAACTATAGAAATAAAATTTAGAGAAAGTACTTATTTTTGATGATGTCTAACTATTTTCAAAATTAAAAATAATAAAATACATTATAGACATACTATTATAAGTAAAAAAAGGCAAGTTACTATCATAGCAAGTCTTATTTATTATTTAATAATTTTTTGTTTAAAATATTATTATTATTTTGTATTTTTTAAACTTTATAAAAGTAGTAAAACTGTATAGAGGATAAAAACATTTAAATGACCAACATATTTATATAGTTTTACAATTTTAGTTCTTTTATCTTTAAAATCACAGATGGATTACAATTATTTATCATGAAACATTTTGGTTTACTAATTGAAAAAAATATTACTAAGAAACTATTGTATATAACTATTGTTTCATTCTGTCATTACTTTCATTGTTCACATTTTTTTCTGTTGTTAAATTTAATCAATTTTTGATGCTAACAACCGCCTAAAACTTTTAATCATTACCACTAAGCTAGAAATAAATGTTTTATTACGTACACTTGTATCACATACTAAAAGATTAGGTTAGTTAAATTTACTTTTTCCTATTATAATTCTTTCTCTTCTTTTTCGTGGTTACCGGCCTTTAAAACCATACCGTCCAACAAATTTGCCTCCAGCTTTCCCTTTATAATGATAATTCCTTCCAATCCTCTCCTGGCTTTACTTTTAATATGTGTGTTAAGTAAAACAAAATCTGTAAATGGTTGAAATAATAATTATTATCATACATTTTTCAATTCATAATTTGTATAACATAATGTCGTTAATTTTTTTGTTTAAAAACATTACATGGAATTTCAAATTTAAAAAAAATATTGTCCATGTAAGGAATATTTCTATAATTATAACAACACTTTACTAAAATTAAGTTAATAACAGCGAAATTATTCAGCTTAACCGTAAGTTTTAATGATGCTTACACACATTAAAAATTAATATAATTGAATAAAATCCAAAGACTACTGTATCATTGATAATTTTATTATTCTAAATTTTCTACCAAAACTAAAACATAAATGGTTCAACACAAGTAGATTCTGTAATTTTTTTTTTTAATATTTTTTTCAATTAAAGTAATTTTATAAATTATTATATAGTTTATAACTCATTTTTAACCATATTAATAAGCTATACGCTGTATGAACAAAACATATATTTAATTTTTTATTTTAATTTTTTACTTTGTTATATGTTCTCATATAAATTCTTCATTTCCCTCAGAAAACGTATCATTGACTAACATATTTTAATAATTAAAATGTTATTTTACACACAATTAATTGTTTTTCCTAAATTCAATTGGTAAAAACTAATAACTATCACGCTGCATATAGTTTATGATCGTGTATATTATGTATATAAATGAGTATAATATACGTTGTAACTATTATTACTTTTTTAATTCATAACATTGGTTTTAATTAGTTGACTTCGCGTGAAAGTAGTATTAATTTATTTTTAACAAAAGAATACTTCATAATTTAACTTATTTTTTTTATCAGAAGAAAACGAAATTTTTTTTTGAAACAGTCTCGTTCTCATCAATAATAATTAATAGAATGTACGCAATAGGTGTATTTAACAAATATTGTGACTGGCCTTGATCTTTGGTACGGTATTAACAATATTACGATCAAAGAGCGGCGTTAGTATTTAACGATCCGAGGGGTACTTTCTATCTCGAGGAGGAAGAGGGGGAAGAAGAGTGACAAACAATGTTTTCGATTTGAAATTACTTGAAAAACACACCCGTGGGGTTTTCGGTTTCCTGATGGCCCTATTGTTTACTATAGTATTCCAAAACTGCATTTCGATAGAAGCATTTCATTGTATTCAGTTCAGCTGAGCGACAAGTAGCTATATCAACGTTTTATTGCTCACAATAATAATTGTAAACGCATTAATAACACATAACCTATACAACTAGCTATTATGATCTGTATGACGTATATATGTCTGTCGATATTGTAAAATGAGCACCGGTGGCTCGGCAATCATAGTATAAAATCAGTAACTATAAACATAATGTGTAAGTTCAAGTATTAGTTTTTATTAAAATCGGAAATAAATACTGAATTAACAAACGAAATATTTGTACAACGTCACGAAAACTTTCATATCTAATGCGTATAAAAAGCACAGAATAAAGGCTCCCAAAACCAAAAAATAATAATAATTTTAAAAACAAAATACAACAACTTAATACTATTAAATCCATTGCGCCGTTCAGAAGGATTACAACTATTATATACATCACTTTCACACGAATACATCACGCCGAAACCCTCATGATACTACCACTGTTGTGACCACTTCTTATCGAGGAATCTAGTAGTAAGTAAGACGATAAAGACATCACTCTTAACTGCTGAGCAATATCGACGAACGAGGCCAGGAGCAGTCGGTTTCCTATTCAGATTACTTGAAAGCGCTGTATAATATATACGACGTTAGACGACGCTAACTTAACTACACAACACGCACGTGGCTAAAATTAAAACACTATACCTATTCTAAGACTCGAACATCACAGTCAGTTGTTCATGTCTTTATATTAACATTCCCGAAATTGTAGAAGCGTTGGACTATCTTTGAGTGTTGTAACTGCACGATGCGCAATATGATAAATGATGATGACTGGAATAAGATAAACGTTTTCGAGAGAAAGCATTCCGCATTTCCAACATATTAAAGTGCACAGTTTGTTAATAATAAATATTTATTGTATTTTTCACAAATTATTTATCTATTAGTAAACATTAGTGAAGAACTATATTCGTAAGTTAAACCAATAAAATATTATAGGCACAAGTATGTATTATATTATCATTATTATTATTATTTCAATAACTAAAAGAAATAATATTGAATTATTTTTTTCTTAACATCGTGCTTATTTGAACATAAGAAAATACAGTTACTTTTTATTTTTATATAGTTTAATCCACTTTGTTAATGTATCAATGACATTTTTTTTTTATGCTCTTATCAGCGTTAACTTAAAAAATATATAAGTAAGATATATAACACAGTTATTACAAAATTCGGTAATATTTATTCTTAAATTAAAATACATTTAAAATGAAAAAAATGTATTAAGATAAATTATAAACGCCTTATAATTAATTTTAAAAATATTAAAATACATTATTTTATTATTTACTTATAGTATAACTATTATGTAAAAACATTAAATTGTAACATTTAAATCCATATTTTAAATTATTTTTTTAAATTTTGTATTAAATATCCAAGTAGTTCTATAAATTGCTTAATTTTTAATTTTAAAGTTAATAATGCCCAAGAGCTAAATTAAAAATTATAAAATAAGAATTATTTTTTATGACACATTAAAACTAATAATGAAACTAAAATTATTTTGTTTTTGAACAATTGTATTAAGCATATTATGAAATCATATTATTCGGGTAAAACTTTCCTTTAAAAAAAAAAAAAGGAGCAACTATTGTTCCCAGTATTTTATATTATAAATCAAAGCGATAAAAATAATATTACCAATCAAACAATTTCAGTAAAATTACAATTTTAGTATTATTTTGTATTAATAGTATTATACAAAAAGGTATAAAAGAAAATCGTATTCCTTAAAACACTCTTTGATAAAATTCATATTTTCGTTCTATTTCTATTTTTGGATATTCAATATCACGCTAGTATATTTTCAAAAACGGTATTGTTTTTACGACTTTGGAAATTTCTTATATCATAACGCAATAAAAATATAATATAAGTACCAATAATAGTACAATAAAAGACAGTTGGGTTATTTTTTATGAAAAATAATAAATTATAAAATATGTAATGAGTCATTACTAATAACTGATGGATAACATCGTTTATACTATTTAAATTTATAGCAAATCTCGTTTGGTGAAAAATTCTTCATTTCATAACATTAACTTACAATATTTGATGAGTTTTTATATTTTTTTTTCTACGAGTATAGCTGTAATATTAATCTGTAATTTACCATGAACTTATGGTTAACACCTTGATTTCTAATAATTGTTAACAAGTTTATTAAATGATACGAAATTATATTTAAATTATTTAAAAATGTTTGTTTACGTTTGTAAAACGTAAACAAAGGGAGTTAAAAAAAAAAAAAAAGAACCATAATATTGTTTAAGGTAATTTACAATAAAACAGCGAAGCTCCCAACACGTGAGCTGAATTACTTTTTGTGTAATAACTATAATATTGAAGTTAAAATAATATACTCAGTTCTCGAACTATGTCTGCATGTGTTATTAAATCTATACAATCCGAGACGTTTTGATTTGGTTTCATAAAACAGTCCGACACTCAACGTCAGTGGTCTTATTATAATGTAATAAATTATATAATATTATATTATAACCACCGCGATATTTGCTCGTTTAACACACGTATTTTGTACATAATAAATGAAACAATGACATGCAATATTAATACATAAACGAGTATTATACAGAAAAAAACGCTATTAAAAATCTCTAAACAGTCTCATCCGCCTGTTTTGTGTTCAACGTATAGTGGCTTTTTTTTTTTTTTTTTAATGTTATTATTTATTTTTTTACTATTTTAATTATACGAGTTGTCCTTTTCTCTTTTACGCGATACATGTGCTTGCCACATTATTTGTAGCACAGGATTTTTTTTCTATTGCTGTCCGAAAAGCGCCCTCGCCCATGCACTCACAGTCGACGTGCGGCAACGTGACGGGACGTTGTAGGGAGGCGTTACTCGTAAAAACGGCCGAAATCTGGAAAATTAGTGAGCCGGGTCGGTCGGTCGGTCGGCCGTCGCAATTTATGGCCAATTCGCGCATACATCATTCGCTCACTGCATGGCCACGGGGCGTGCAGATGTGTATATATGTATTATGTATATAATATGTGTGTGCGTCACGTGGATTATTTTCAAAAACGCCATCAATTCATTGGCGAACGGTGCCACCCCCCCCCCCATCCGCCCACATATAAAGACAGTATGCGTGTTCCACCCCTCCGGCGGCGTTTTGACAAGGCAGTGCAATTCATCAATCCGACAGCTCAGCGTGCGCCACCTCTGCAACAGCGTTGTATTTTATTTGAGTATATCATAATATGTTATTATAATATATAGTAAGGATGACACTCGTTTCCAGAGTCAAATTTTGTGGTTTCAAAAACAAATATATATTATGTTATTAGTTATGTACTGGAGTACTCACATGAGTAAAACATTTTTTTAACTGACTTTTCATAAATATCAAGAATCGATGACCTAATGTGTTGCGCGCCAGTATAGAAATCCCTCTGTAGGTACATACGATATTATTGTTATTAAATTGACGTGCATTTGTTGTTATCAGTTATACCGTAATCACACAAACTGCGCGTACACATGCTACACAAAAATCATTGTTGTATTTGTGGATGGTGGCTCTGTGTGCGTGTGTGTGTGCGAGGGTCATCGATGAAGGAGAGGGGGGTTGTCGAGAACTATCACGTTGACGCCAAAATTATTAATCTTTTCCCGCAGTCTCCGCTAGTCACTGATTCTGGCATGCTACCACCGACCATGGTCGACAAGGTGACTTGCCGCCTTGAACTCCAACCACCGCCAATAACGCATCCTACCTTTGTTGGGTTATTTTAGTATTGTTTTAAGCTCTTATACTAAAACTATTAACATTGCAACTACCTTAACGGGATAGATTTAAGAAATTAATGGATAAACGTAGAGTCACGCCTTAGTCAACTTTCACCACGCTCTCCTTCCACCTATAGTCATAAAAATCCCACAAAAGTTTTGTCAAATCTGTCACATGCTTATTTTGTTGTCCACTGCAGTAAGTTTATCCTATGAACAGTATGAACTATTGACAATTATCACTCAATCTAACGTCATACTGTAATAAAATTTAACTTTATCACGTCCAAAAACTCATTGACTTACCATCCGTAAATAGATTCCTTCTGACCGCATACCTGGACAAGTTCATTACAAATATGTCTAACACTGTTTCAATCAAATGTCACAAAATATATCGACAATTTTTACGAAAAGAGTTAATCAAATGTGCATAGAATACTTCACTTGTAAATAATACAATATTTTATACAGACACGGTTATATAGTTTCCAAAATATGTATTATGTATTTATCACTTCAAAATTTACTGTAGTTTATTTTATTTTTATCATTCTATTACTTTAAAGCTGATATATAACAGTGTATTCAAACATATACCAAAAACGAAATTTAATTACTACTCACATATTAAAAATTTTTGTTTGACGTCAAATGACCCACAAATTCGAAAACTATAAATATTACTATTACAGAAGTATATCATTATTCTCATAAATAGTATCATCTGGTGAACATTTTTGCTAAAATATGTTCAAAACTATTTCGACATCTGTTTGCTGTGTAATTTATATCATCCCATATTTAAAACGTCAACAGTAATACATAGATTTTGGCGTTACAAAAATACAGACCGACCTTACAGACAAGAAGCTTTTTATTTACAACCATTGTAATTATGTTCTTCTACGTTATTAAAGGTTATTGATTACACACTATGTAAAGCCTAAAATTATATATATTGCAAGCGATACTATATCCGAAGTCTAACAGTAAATTTATATTATCTCAAAATTACTCAATACTGTTGAAATATAATAAAGACCATAACATAACCATTTATGATCAATATATGTATTAACAAATTATTATTGAAGTATAATAAATTGGTCTTATTATAATCAATGACTTATTATTACTATGAATTTGTTTTTACAGCGATATGATCATATATGATTTTCAATAAAATATATCATTAAAAGTGTAGAGACTTCTAAATCATTTAAACATATACCTTTTCATCATAATTTATTAATTTTGAAAATCCTCATCCATTAATTAATTTTATAAACATATTGAAATACAAAAAATATTATAACTAATAGCTTTAGCTTCATGTAAGACCATTTTTCTAGTGCGAAAATGTATTATTGCTATTAAATGTACAACTAACTATACACCTCTACACATTAAACTGCTTCAGCGAAAGTTTTTTCTGTATTCTGAATAGAGTTTTTTTTAATAATTAACTATTTCGCAAATACTATTACAAAGTATTAAAACTTTTATGCCACGCTTAAAAAAAAAAAAAAAAAAAAAAGAATAGCTGTGGATTAACCAAAAAGAAAAAATGTATCATAATAAATTTTCTTATATTTTGGCTTAGTCAGATTTAACCTGGATACTAAAAAATAGTAAATATAAAATAGTAATAAATCAAGTCAATAAAAAAATATTACAAACTTTAAAATGACCAGTGGTAACAAACTTTCTTTGTATTTATATTTATCAGATATTCAAACGATATTCATAAAAATTAAATCAAAGTTATTATTAACAATACAAACAATAATTGAGTATGTAAGATAAGCAAAATGTATAAACTAAGTGAATCTTTTTATACTATTGGTTACTTTATTAATAGTAAGAAACCTTCAAAGTTCACTGTGAAAAAAATAATAGTAAGTATATCAATAATAAACTAGTTCAAATAATTAATTTATTTTAGAAAAAAATAAATAATTTTCGTAAAATATAATTATACTTTTAAATTTACCTAATAGTCTTATTTAATATTTATATTAACTGGTCGGCGCAATGTGTAGGCAATTTCAGTACATTGACGAGTAGGTGGCTATTGGATAGTATACTGCGTTATTTAGTAATTTGATATAATGAATAAAATATAAAAAATAAAATAATTAAAACAATGGGTTATTCAATATTTTAAAAATTATTCGTATATATAAGATATTAGATAAAAAATATATCTCTTTTTAAAAAAAAAAAAAAATAATGACCATCACTAATAATTATACCGAATACGTATAGAACATAATAAGAACTTAAGAAGAAAATTATTCATGTACCTATCTGAATCTATTATGACATATTTTTAGTACCTATTTATTTTCAAGTTAATTTTTACATAAGAAAAACGATTTATTTAACTTTTTATATTTATTAAATTTAATTGGAAAATAATTTTATTTATCATTAGTAATATGATAACTGAATATCAGTATTAGTGTATTTTATATTTTTATTACTATACAAATTTTCCAATTATGATAATTATTTAAGTATAAACACGACTGAACTTATAGATAAATTATGATTTTGGGATTATAGATTGTGTGAATTTTTTATTCTTCTTAAATATTAACATTTTCTATAAAACATTAGATTACTTTTAAGCTTTTGCCAATTTATAATTTATATCATATCATCTTAGGAAAAAAAAATAAACAATTATAATTAATTAATGGTACTTATATCTTATAGTAAAATAAATTATAATAATTTATCACAGTATATAGTTTTGATAAAATATAATATTAACCGACAAACCACTTCTGCACTTAGAATTATTTTTAGTATGCAATTAATTATCATTGTTTTCATATTCAACGCATACCTTACAGCAATTTGCTTAATTACGAGATATACTTGACCACTACTAAACAGCACAGTACGGTTACCTACTTTCCATATTTTTTTATTTTTATCTTATTATTTCAAGTAGGTTACTTTCTATTTAACCATTTAAATAACGAGAATTTACTTAAAATACCATTTTTTTTATTATTTAAATAAATCATTTATATTATTAATAATAAATTATAATATGTTTCTTAGCAAAGATTAAGGAAAAAACTAAAATTGGCAATTTTATTGTATAAGTGTAAATAAAGTAAAACTTTAAAAGTTGCCGAAATATGTACCTATTTAGTTTTTACAATAGTATGTATTTTTTCATATATTTTATACAGGTTACATGGGTTCATCGAAAATCAGACGATATACAGCTACTTACTGTGGGCCGTCAAGTGCATAGCTCAGACCAGAGGATATCATTGAGCTTCAGATATCCTAATAACTGGAGACTTCAAATCGTCTATATAACTGATAGAGACGATGGGGTGTACGAGTGTCAAGTAGCAACACACCCACCAACCACCAAGAAAACATACCTTAGGGTCGATGGTATGTATATTATAATAAAACAAAATATATAAATTACTCGTATTAGATAATTTTTTAAGTCATACAAAACCACACAATTAAAACAATTTAAGGAATATGCAACGATTAAATGGAAAAAAAATCAAGAGCTCTTAGACATTGCATTATCATTTAATATCAATATCTTTCCAAATTGTTCAGCACATTATTTCCTCTAAACAATCTACTCTTTTATTCAACGTATGTCTTATAAACGTTATTAAATACCATTGGTAGTATTATCGTTTCATAAGAATAGAAAAAAGTTATCAATATAGCTACTATTAGAGCATTTATTTCATTTTTAAATTTAAATTTATAAATGTAAGTTCTTTTTAAAATATTTTATAAATAATACACATACAATTTTTACCAGCATATTTTTATTTAATATTACACTACACCTGATACACTATGCAACTCTTCAGTTAAGTAAGCAAGGTGTTAAGTTAGTTATAATAAGGCTTGTACGCTGATCTAACCATTTTATTTATGTTTTTTTATATATTATAAACATTAATTGTATATAATAAACATAGTTAAAAGTATAAACATTTTTAAATAATGATTCAGGTACAATTTATTCTAAAAACTAAAACTAAATCTTTATTGACCTTAAAAATATTTTAAATTTAATTCTTTTGCATGTAATATTATTATTTAAATAGTAAAATAAAAACCACTAATACAATTTTTAAATTAATTTATTGAATTATTAAAATATTTTATTAACTTAAAAAAAATATTTATTAAATGCGCTTAATTATGTCTTAAAAATCCAAATCAAGTCCTTTTTTAAACATATTATTTTTTTATTTTTAGGTAAAATATAAAATATAAAGTTTAATATGTCAAAAACTATATTCATGTTATAATCCATTATATTAAAAACAAAATAAATTAAAATATATTCTATAATATAAATAGTTAAAATTTAAATAATCCTTAAATATAAATACCCTACTGATTTAGATAAATATATAATACACCATTAAATGAACATCAATAAAAATATTATGACAATAAGTTATAATATATCCGAGCTATTTCACAATAGAAAATGTTGGTATAATGATTTTAATATACAGGTAATAAATAAGTGATTTCTTATAAAATATATATCTTATTAAATTACCCGAAAACAGGCAATTGGAAAATATAATCAAAAATAAATAAATAAATTGCATAATATGCAAGTACCTAAATAAAGTATATTATTGAAAGTGAAATATAACAAATCCATATCGATGAGTATGAAACATTATATCGACAGTTATTATTATGTCAAACATAATTCACATTTCACAAAAAAAATAACTTTCAAATGTTACAATAGGAAATTATAGAGACATTTGTTTTTATATTTAATATATTTATATATATATATATATATATTATATTTTTTTTACTTGAAATTAAATTATGCTGAAGGTACTGTTCTTTTGTTTAAATAACATTTCTTTGTCACTTACATTCTTGCATTAAAAAAATAAATAAAAAATTTATTTTCCATAAATATTTTTTTAACAGAAAGTTATATTGTGAATTAGAGTTTAGTGTCTTAGAATTTATATACTTCAATTTCAAATTTTAAAACTTTAGATTTAATACTTAAAGATAACTTTAAATTTTCTGTAGTTAATGAACAACAAACTTTATTTCACCAAGTTCGCAATCATTACTATCATCATCTACCGTAAGTCTCGGCTAATATATAGTATCAATTTCAATTACAAAAACTACGACACCTATATGATGATAACAATAATAACTCAATAAAATCCCATAAATATATATATATATATTTATAGTAAATTATTTTTCTGTGTTTTATGTGTCAATACAAGTAGTACAACATTATTATGAAGTTAATCGGAAAACAAAGCTTTTTTTCTTTTTCTTTTTTTTACACTAAAAATTGCTATTTGTTTGAGTAGGTAGTGTAATGTTTGTTCTTAACACTTACTTTCTAAGATTATCGTTTGTACAAAAATCTTAAAAAAAAATTGTAGATAAAAATGTAATGATAGAGCAATAATTAAATACCGATGAAAATTTTCGGTAAAATATATTGTATTTTACTTATTAGTAAGTAAAATACAAATTAATAAATAATATAATTAATATTTAATTAAATAAATAAATTAATATTTTAATTAATATTATAATTAATAATTAATACATAATTTTATTTATCTTAGTGCCAAGATGCAGACTGACATGTAGAATTTATGAAAGCTTATTATCTATGACCATGTCTAAAAAACGAATATTCTCAGAAATCTATTTATTTCATGTTGCAAAGTATAGTAATGTTTTTTTTAACTATAACGATATATTAAATAATATGATTCTTAGTTGTTATTCATAATTATAATTTGTTATAATTTATCAATATATTTTTATTATATTGAGTTATAATTTGTATTTGAAAATAGTTCTTAAAATTGTATAACTTTTCTCGTTTCGCCCGTATACATAAATATAATATACAAGAGTAGGAAGCAAAATAGATAGTAAATTTGTAAACTAATACTCGATCTGGTCATTAATATTTAAAATACCAATAGTTGCAAATCAAAACGTTTAAACGTATTTTATTATCAGGCCGTTATTAAATATATCTAAAAACGAGAACAATAAACTATAAAAACATAATACAATTTATTATAAAGCCATGCAGTTATCAGCTATAAAATATTTATATTTATAGCGTTTCGAGATCGTTTGTATAGAATTCGATGTAGTTGTGATTTGAGTCCAACCCGTCTCGTCGATAATACTATGATTTCATTATAATATCATATTAAATAATATGATAAGTACGTACGTGTTAATATTATTAGCGGTCATGCCATCTGTTTCCGAATTCATTTTATGTGATTAAATACTATGATATAAAACCAACCGTCGGTCGATCACGTTTTAAATATAAAATATATGTTCGGTCAACTCGAAAGCGTATAATGTCGTGTTTATCAATATTGTATCGGTGATGGCGTAATAGCTGGTATAATATACATACTGGGGAAAACGAGGAGACCGAAAACCTCAATAAAACAATTATTGTTTACTCTCGGCCGTACAAAACCTCTACTAGCGACCATCATAAAAAAACGCCTCTCACTCCATCGGAAAATCGGCTTTTAATCTTAGTAACGCTGTCGTTGTCTTCATAAGATACATATTAAATGACATCTTTAAAAGCACGATGCGTTAGATATGCGTTAAAAATAATTAACGTAGTGGTTAAGTCGGTTAAGACCATTACTTTTTCAATGTTTTCACATACAAGGGCTTTATCATAACGTATGTACCTAAACAAACACAATAATTTGTAAATATGGATATTTTTTATACCGGTAAAATCATATAAAATTCACTATGAGTTAAGCAATTCTTCCCATCTCTGTCTCACCCTATACCTCTATTTATACTAGTGCACGACTTATGACCAAACACTATCCCAGAATGCCTTTATAATGACTTTATAAGACCATTAAAATAATGACGATTGAATATAAAAATGTTTGCAAAAGTTTTTTTAAAAAAATGTGATTTTTAAATTTTTTTTTATATAATGTTTAAAATATGTTTGCATAGACTTTTTATCTTATTCACAGAGAATTTAAATCTTAAAAATACTAAAAGACAAAAATAATTGAACGAAAAATATGTTGTCGTCACTGTATGATTTATCGTTTGTGGCATTAATTATTTGTATTTATACATTGACAAATTCCTGAACATTATAATAAATATTTTGTAGTTTTAAAATTAACTGAATCTACATAATATGTAAATATTATATAGATATAATTATTATTATAATACTCTATATTATATTTCCATGAATCTGTCTCTCAAGAAAAAATTGATTTAGCTGTATTATATAACTGTTTCAGTTTGCGCACAAAAGTAGTCTAGACTCTAAATTATATTGTAGGGTGTCCAGTACCCAGCTTTACCGATCACTGTCACTGTGAGCACTCTTCTTCACAAGACGTTTATTTACAAAGCTAATGTACGCGAAGGTGAGGCAGCGTACAGGGGAACACGAGACCCATCATATAACCATTGTTTCTTTAACATCACCAATTGTGCATTTATTATTGTTATAACTTTAAGTATTACCTACTATTGTCATGCCGACGTATTGTTTTATCCCATCGATTTAACTCTGTTTTTACTCGTTTCGTCAATATGCAGTGACAGTGGGTGGTTCACAATAATATTTTGTATATGAAAACCCTGTGCTATATTTTTATACAAATATCATGTTGTATCTGCAAATACAAATTAGTATTTAAATCAATTATTTTATAAATTTAGTTTTTTGTTTATATTGTGATCTATAATATTATTGTTAATAAATTTAGAAGTTAAGCTGTTTAATATAAATCCAATCTTTTCCATCTATATCAGTAATTCTCAATCTAGAGAGTTGACAACTAATTAGTAATTGTTTAAGGTCGCTAACACATAATATTATTTTTACGTGTAAACGTGAAAAATACTTATAAATGTCATAAAAAACTGAGTAAATACCTAATTTAGAAGTCATCACTTAACAAAAGTTCAGTATCGCTGGTCATTAAAAACAGTACTAATAAATTTTGATATATATTAAGTCAGATTTAAATATAGAAATAATATTTTAATAAAAGGTTACGTTTATATATTTTGTGTTAAGATTTAATTCATTCTCATAAAATTTTATTTTTATATTATCCCCTACAGTGGTCCATTTGTTTTTGTACCATTTTTGTTAGATACTTGTAAGGGTTTCAACAATATAGCTGATAGGCTCTTTAAACATAATTTTAAACATTTAATATTTATTTGAACTAGCCCACAATATATCTGTGACCTATTCTTTATACGCTAATTTTATTCTTATAGATAATGTTAACATCATATTATTAATTTTAATTCATTTAATTATATAATATGAGATAGGTATATTTTTCACACTTCTTAAAAAAATTTGAATATTCACATTTAATAATGTTTTTGGTATACATGATTTGATGTAAATCTTTTAATAATTTTAATAGTTTAATGTTAGTTTTGTCAACGTTAAATACTAGTATGTCATTAAAAATATGGAATTAATAATCTCTAAATCCGAGAAAATCAAAAATTTAGATTGGTCTATTTAAGCTCATAAATTCTTCTACAATAATATATTTCCTTGATAAAAGAAAGAAATCAACTTACTGTAAATAAATTGCATAGAATGTTTCTTATCAAGTATTATTTAACTTCTATAATTTTGTTCAAAATGTTCAATGATGAATTATTCATATTGCACCGCTCCTTATATATACTTTAGCCTTTACTCTCTGATTGACTAAATTGCATTATTATACCGAACTTCATGATTTCGTTCTCCCTTAAGTCTATCAAATATGGTACTGTGTTTTAGTGTCGTTTATAAAACGAATAAAAACTTTATAAACTTAATAATAAACAATGTGAAAAAAAAATTAAAACCATTTTCCACACATTAAAGTAAAACCAATTAAAAACGTTATAAGATAGTACTCGTATGTCTAAGGTTTTCATTATTAAAAACGACAACGTGGTTAGTATTTTAACCATATTTAATTCACTGTTTGCATTAATATGATAAAATTATGCAATAATAGAAATCAAGCACTTTTTATCAAATGCAATGTATAATATAACACAAAATTATTTATAAATGATATTAACATATTTGATTTTCTTTTAAAGTTATGATAAGAAAAAAGAAAATATTGTTACGAAAAAGATTCTTTTTTTTATTAATTATTTTATTTATTGATAAAATATAACCATTATATATTTTTAAATAAAACTTTTTGATTGTAAAGTTTTATTGTTTAATCAGTGGTTCACGAGCTGTTACCATTTAAATTTTAATACAAAAGGTGTACCTAGATGCTGAGTTTAACTGATGAAGAAAACTATTATTATTTTTACCGGTTGCTAAACCTTGAAAACTTCAGATATAGATATACAATATATTTTTGATTACTTAATGTAATACGAATTATTCATAAAACTAAATATAATTTACGATCAAAAACAAAATTGTCTTTTTAAAAATTAAAATCTTGTACGTCATCAAATAGTCTGAGAAAATATTTGATCCTTTATTACTCTTTACTCGTAAATATTATAAAATTAATATTTAATTTTTTTTTTTTTTTAAGGAATAATGGACTAAACTATTTTAAATTTTTATAAGTCAATACAATTTTTTAATTTTCCTAAATAGTTTTATACTTCTTATTTCATGCCATACAAATAGAATTTTTGAATTTAAACATTTTTTCCTGCTATGCTAACTTTTAATTATCAACAATTATTTATATATAAAATACTTATAGTAATTAAGATTCTTTGATTTATAAATAACATAAAGAATTCACTTCAAAATAATCTTTAAGGATAATAAGAACATTCAATTCAACGATATTTGTTACGGTATATCAAATATAGTTTTTTAAATATTCTACAGGTCTAAACTGTAACTGTCTAAAGAAAAATCATAAAACTATTAAACAAAATTTAATTGATAATTTATATTTTTATTCAAAAGTTTAAAATAATTTAAAAATAAATATAATTTTAAAAATGTATTTCATATTTTCAGTTATAAGAAAAAAAGTTTCTAAAACTGGAAGAAAAAAATTGCTTAAACATAATAATGCGTTTGGGTTATAAATATTTACTCTGTTCATAAAAACTAACAGTAACGCTATAGCTATATTTCATAAAATATTATAATAAACAGGTGTACTGTACTTTGTTTACCAGCTCATAACCACATTAAGATGTATGATTTGTTTTGTCTTTTTTTTTAATTAAAACGTATTTCTTTATATTTGAAATGGTTACAACGTTGGTTGCATATTTCAAGGTTATGACAAAAGGTTATGGTGTCGCCAATTGAAACAAAATACATATATATATATATATATATATACGCATGTATGTACATAATATGTATACACATAATTCCAGAGGCGCATATTAAATTCGGTCCTTTCATTTTCCCCTGGGTCTCGTTTATGCGGGAAACGAGTGACCTCCTAGAATATTCCCAAACCAGTCGTTTGGAAACGGCGTCAGCCGCCGCCTCCACTGAGATCCAATAAAGGCTTATTCTCTACACATACACGTATATACATATACTGTCGTACTATCCGACCGGTATGTACCCTTTTTCGTTAACATATGCTGTACGCGCTTATATCATTTAGGCAAACGCGGTTTTCCAGTTACCAGAGTACATAATACTATAAAGTTTACCCCGATTACTTGCAGTGGCTTGACGCCTCTATTGAGTCTTTTCAAAGGTTACATTAATAGTATAAAAAAAAAAATTGATTTCCAGGGGTTTTATACAAATAATTCTTTAATGAATCGTATCGTATCTTTCGTCCCTCAACTAACTTCTGTGTCTCTCTTCCGCCCTGTTCCATCTTAAAAGCTCCACTAATAAAAACATTACAACATTCCTTACCGACTTTATCTAGCTGTTTAATTTATAGAATTATGTTTGTCCACAGTGCCTACGGTACGCATGTCAGTAACCGGTACCGGTGATGTGACAAGAGGCGGTAGTGACGTTTTCTACAAGACTGGTAGCACTCTAGAGATCGTGTGCAAAGTCGTCCACGCTGGTAGCAACAACGGGTCTAAAGTATCGTGGTACAAGGGACCTCAAACGATTTCGACCGGAATCACCGAAAGGTAAATCCATTTCATATTCGTTATTAAATACTTTTTATTTGCTTACGGGAATCTTCAATATTATACATTTTTAATTTACGAGCCAAACAAAATTTGAATTACTAAGCCATAAGTGTTTTATATAAATAAATATATTTTATTGATTCTGAAAAAAAAAGAAAAAAGATAAAATAAATAAAAATTAAAAGATCAGTAGAACGTCAAATTAACTATTCGAATTAGAAGTGAATACAGTAATAAGTATTCTACTTACTATTTATTTTAGATTATCTAGTTAAGTATATAATGAAAACATTTTTATTAATATATAATACGTTGTATCATACTTATTACATACACTGCTAACCTAAGCAAAAACGCTGTAAGTCACCGTAGAACGACTTTGAAAAAAACATGTTTTTGTATTTTGCATTTCCTTAAACACATAACATCTTGTATGTTGTAATTATTTAAATATGGTGTATGTGTTCCTATATAATTTTACCAGACAAATACCATGAAATAATAATAAAATACATGATTAAATGAATTTTCAACAAGATATTTTACTTTTCACGTTGCACTTTAGTATTAGTAAAAATTTCTGATACTTTGTTCCTAAGCAATAACGCAGTAAGTTACAATTTCTAATATTATAAAATTATTTATACATTTTAATTATTAAATTTATAGATACATAATTATTTTTAAAGAATTCATAAAGTAAAACTTTGAAAGTCAATGTTGGAATACTTTCCCAAAACATTTTTATAATTATAATTTTTACTATGGATTAAAATAAAATGCCGTATCCTCAACAATACACTTACGGTGTTAGTACCCAGTACCCACTAATTTTTCTATGATTTACGGCGTTTTAGTTATTTGATTATTTCTTGTATTATATTTTTGGAGTAATAAGTATTTCAAATATACGGAATATTTATCTACACAATTATTTATTTATAATCACCTCATTTTTTTTTTTTTTTTTTGGGGGGGGGGGAGAAACTTACAGCGTTTTTGCTTACAATGGTTGTATACATGTTGATAATTGAAATTAAATATAGTATTCTTAATTTCCATTAGAACTTTTTTTTTAATTACTAAATAAAAAATCTACAATCTATACAATATTTTTGTATAACAATCAGATTTGATAAGCGGTGAATAATATAAATTGGTAAATTATCCAGTGATAACATCGAGCATGTATATTAATTATTGAGAGATGCTAAAACCAAAAGTTTTAACATAATTTCCTTATTAGTTTTCATCGTGATGGATTCGTTGATAGTTTAGTGATTAGAACATCAGTATGTGATAGGAGTTTACTCGTTAGAACTTTAAGTAACACCTAATTAAAATATATATTTTGAAAACACTACTTGGCATAATCAATGTTATACAATTTATTATTTTATATTTTTCATATTTTTATGCGTAATTACATTTATTATATAACCGTTTTATGATATTTATAGGAATATATTTATTTTATTTTTAAATTAATTTTTTTTGTTATTTACATAAAATATGCAAATATTTTAAACTTTTAAGTATTGTAAATTTATAAAAATTAATTTTTATATTTAAATTATAACTGTAAAGTGTATATCTAAATAAAAAAAAAAAAAATTGAAACATTAAAAAGCAGTCAGCATTAATCTTTATAAAATTTAATTTGAATTCGTTTCTTGTATTTTCTTAGCTATTGCGACATCAAATATATTTAATCATAATAAACGTAGACATTTATCCGAGCTACGAAGTTTTCACATAATAAATAGCACTTTCAATGATTCATTTAAATTGTGATCAAAGTTATTTATAAGGTTAAACGCACATTATAGAACTTTAACAAACACACTAGTCATACTATAATACAATATTAAACTCACTTTCTACATATTTTAATAATTTACGTGACAACTATAATTTAAAAAGCCTTTAAATCAGTTAATTATATCGAATAAAATTGTTTGTTTATGTGAAGCGAGAATAAAATTAACATAAATAAAATAAAAATTTGTTTATTAAAAACAAATAATTATTTCGTGGTAAAAAATATGTAAACGATTTACATAAATTAATAAACTGTTATACAAAGCAAAGGTTATGAATTTTATATTATACTCGATTCTCAAATGTATTTTTTGTGACAGGTTTTGGAAATACATACAAATGATTCAAAATAAAATTTTAATAATATATCGTTATATTATATAATTCCTTTAAAACTATTGTTTATAGTTATAAATAATTACCCGTCTTATTTGTTTAGAAGTAGATTCCTTTATTTAAGCGGTAGTTCTAAACTATTGAATTTAAATTGACGTTCTTGGTGGTCGTAAAAACAAAGCTCAAACTCGTTGACTGCCGGAACAGCGTTAATCAAATACTTTAAGAACGCTTACTACGGATGACAAGAGTCTGTGCAAACGGCTGTCTTCCGGTAAAACGCCCGTGTGAGATCTCACGGTTATTTCCGTTTTTTCTTTAATACATACATACACTTTATTTCTCTCTTTGTGTGTATTATAAATGAAAAAAAAATAATACGACTAAGATAATACAAGAAAACCATCCACTTCCGGCAAATCCAATTTTCTAAATGGACTATTTCTTCCTTGGTACCACCTCTTTATATTCTTATGTTCTATACCGAAGCTGTTGACTTTTGTTTTAACCTTTAATATATCTGAATATATAATACATTATTAACAAATTTATTATAATTCACATATGTATTACTATACTAGTATGTGTAGTTTTTAACGTTACTTGCATAATAAATTAATACTACGTTAAAAATTGAAAATTGTTGTATAACAACACCAAAAACACCTGAAAGAATAATCAGTTTTATTTAAAAAAATAATTGTTATTTTTAGGTAAAATAATTAAAAAGTATAGTCCGATTTAAGAAAATCTTACTTTTAAATAACAGTTGTAGATAATAAAAACCATGCCGATAACTTAAAAAATAAAATATAAAATACTGTTCTATTTATTATTCGTAATTTAAATAATACACAGAAACCACTATCACTCAGAATAAAAATTTAAATTATAAAAACCTCATACTTATATTAAAATACATGCCTATATATGTCAATTTAATCATTCGATCACGATTGTAATATTATGCTCACGTATTGAACAGTTTGCAATAATCTTTTACGCACAGAAGTGTTTTGCGTATTTTTTTCTTATTGTCTTTTCACTGTTCGCCTGTATAATGTTGTGTTTGTTTTATGTACCACGTAGAACCAGCAATGATTCTAGTTATACGACAATCGTGTCCATTCTGAAAATCAAACATGTACAGAAAACACATTCGGGCAACTATACGTGCTTGGTTGGATCACCGTCTGCATCAGCGGCTGTGACTATTCATATACTTAATGGTAAGCAACTTTATGTGTTAAAATAATGTTTTCTATCGTCGACCGTTCATAAGTCATATCTTATTATGCACTATATAAAATTATGTTAAAAGTTCGGTCTTTATTAATATAAAGTATAAACTAATATTTAACTAAATATTATTATACATATATTATAATATAATCGAACAAAGTTTCACTGTTTGCCAGAAAGATATGACAATTTGATTATATTTGTAATGTATATTGGAGTATTTTGATACACCTTATAAAGTTCAAACCAATTAGATTATATTATATATTATGTAACTCTGTTTTTAATATAATAAATACAGATTAAACATAAATTATGAAAATAAAAAATTTATAATACAAATTTTAACTATTATTTTTTTTTTTTTAGGCACTAATTACAAAATATTAATAAATTAGGAAAATTAGGCATAGGCATATCAGATTTTAAATTAAACATGTTTTATTATATAATTCTCTATATTGTGTAATCCACAAGTAAAAATAATTTCAATTATTTGAAAGAAATATTAATATATTTAAATTAAATATTGGTATATATTGGTGGATTACAAATGTTAATACATTTAATAATCTATCTTTAATATGTGTAATACTAAAACAAAATAAGAAAAAAAGTTGTATTCCACATATTTAGTTCGAAAAAATGTGCATACATTAATAATTAGAAAGGTGAATACTATACTTCTATAAACTATACCATTGTGCAACACTAAATTAAATTCTCTACAATATATCTATAATGTAAAATGGTATTCAAATTTAATATTTTTGATATATAATGTATATCAAGTTTAGATCACAAAGGAAATTCTATCTGTACTTAATAGCTCAAATAAAGCAAAATGTTGTTTACAATGATTCCAAACATGATATTACTTAAAAATTAAATTAAAACTAATTTCCAGTTTTTAGAAGTTTATTATTTTTATTTTATTTTTATAAAATATTTATATGTTTTATAATTGAATCCTTAAATGATAATTAAAAAATTCGAATAGGTATTTCAAAAGTTATAGGGTCATATTTTATCTTTTATTTTTTTACAAAGTAAAAGACAACGTAAATAAATAAACATTTTAAACATTTAACGGAAAATGATAAATTAAAAATGTTATTGAATTTTAAAATATGTATTTTCATTATTTTTTTAAATTAGTATTTTTTAATCATCACCTTAAAATTATATTAATTTTTAATAAAATAGCTCAGAATTATTTCATTAATATATGTATAATTATTTAACTTAAATACCTATGTTATTTTAACTTAAGAACATTTTTGCATTTTCTTATACTCATTTAATGTTTATGCAATACATGATATACTGATGTTAACACACAGAAATATATTATTTTATATACAAACATTTTTAAACTCAACCACAATTTGGTGTATTTCGTATTAATTTTAACGATACTAATTATAATTATAAATAACTTTATAATGTATTGTAAATAGAATTTATTGACTTATCAATTGGTATAATAAAATGACAATTATTAAGAAAGTACCAATTAAAATTTAAAACTTAAAACTTTGAATTTAAAATGAATAAATGCTATTTATAATGGAACAAAAATTTTAATAAAAATTTTCACGAATTATAACAATTTTATATACATACTTAAAAATCGGATCCCACTTATTTACAGATTATTAATGATACATTTCACTATTAAATAACTTTAAAAATAATTATTTTTCATCAACACAGTGTCAATATATAGAATTAGGAAATAAAATTTTAAAAATACCTTTGATGAATCATGTTTGCTTACCAAAAATTTTAAACTAATTCCAAAAATATTCTGTATCGTCAACTTAATGAAATATTAATTATTGTAATTTTCTATCTATATTTTTGTCCTGCATCTATATACCCATATACATCATAACTCAAAAAGCGTAATATCTTATCTAAAAATACCATAATAATAACAATAACTACGACGATTTAGTAATAATAATACACATTATAATGATAACACCGTGCAAAACATGACATGTCGTGAGAGATTGGTAACGGTTGTATGTATTAAAGAGTGTGTAGATGAAAAATACAACGTAAAGTGATATATTTTATTTTTGGGATCATAGCCAAATGTTATAAGGAAAATTCGGAAAAAAGAGTGGTGGTAAAAAAAAAATGTGCGCCCTTCTATATTCCACCAGCGGATACGCTTTTAAATATAAAACTTATCTGGTCTGCATATAGTCGAACGAGCGAGAGACCAACTTTGCCACCAAAATTTATGTGCGGTGTGGGACCTGAGAGAAGAAAATGAAAAAAAACCTTTTTGAACAGGAAGTATAACAATAATAAAATAAGAATAAAGATAAGCGAGTTATTGTCAGATAAGGAAAGTGTATATTATAGAAAACATGCAAAAAAGTCTTAATATAAGCTAACGTCACCAAATATTTTAATTGATTTAATAAACTTATATGCTTATAATAATTGTTAGTTGATATATAATTCAATAATGTCATTGATGAGCTTGCAATTTTATTCAATATTTTTATAGTTAAAATTTAAAACTATACTAAAAATAAAGGTTTTGTGATAAATGAACACCCTCATAATACAAACATAGATAGCTTAAAATAAAAATAGAAATGCTTTCAGTTACAATTATTTTAAATTGGTATTAAACATATTCTACATATTTTTAATATCGTATTCACAAATGAATCATTCAAAATTAAAATATTTTACAACGTTTTATTTCATTATATACCTAGAAACGTAATTTAGTTTAATTTTTGTTTTTCAATATTTTTAACATAATGATAAGTACCTACTCTATAAATACAGTAAGATACTGGTTAATTTTCAATATTTTCATTACGGCATAATTAACAGTTTAATAATTTTAATTCTAAGTACTTATCCTTATACTAGCTTAAGATAAATCCCTCACAATAATCCCATTAATATCAAAACATCAAATGTATAGTAAAATACAAAGAACATCAACCATACAATTTGAAATCTCATCTACAGTTTGATAAAATTAATCATTAATGTTGTCTAAATTTCGGTTTATGCATTTTATCGTATTACGAACATTAAAGAAATTAACGTTAATGAATACAAATATGAGTTTCAAAATTCTAACAACATATTTATGCTAAGCTAAAATTGTTTGGTGAACAAAATTTTAGAAAAACGTCAATTATTGGCAATAAATAATTCAAGAGACCTAATGACGACACCTTTCCTGCAATTTTTCATTCGTATCACGTGCAATGTTTCAAATAAAATTGTACATTTTGTCATTTGATATATTTTACGTGGTATATCCAATTATTAGGCTGTTGAACGACTTTTTTTTATGAATTCCAAAAAAACTTACAAAAAAATAAAAAATAAATGGCCGTATATCGTTACACAAGGCATAGTGAATTAATCACAACAAATACACTGTCTCTGAAATAGTGAAATATATAAAAAAAAAAATCAATATAATAATATGAAAATGGTAATCGATACGCATTCATGTGTTTATATAGACATTCCTCGTTTGAATATTTTGTATTATTATTACTATTATAAACTTAACGCCAGGTACGACCGTCAGATAACAAGTCTTTGTGGTTGTTGGTTGGTGAATCATAATACTTACGCCGAACGATAAAATATTTTTATAGTTTTCCAACCAACGTGTAGGCAATTTCACTACATGAATCGATTTGTTGTCAGCCATCAACCAAACATTGAAACACACCACGATAACAATGTCGCCGGGTACTTTAAAGTATGAAATAATAATAATAATGTTATAGCTATAAAATGTTATTACTACACTATAATATGGTCTATTGTTTTTCGTAATAACTCACGAGCAGTACAATACAGCCGCTACTGGTCCATACCAAAAACATAAAGAAAACATTATTTTTATTTTAAAAATACTATAAACGAGAAAATGTGTACGTACTAAGCCGAATCGTACAACCTAAAAATATTGTGTATAAAAATATACTAGAGTAGACTACAATTAGTAGTGTCTTAAAAGAAAAATATAAAAATATATTTATGTGATCATATTTTAACAACTGGTTGCAATGCGTGGGTTTAATCTATAGAAATATAATCACTACCCAATTGAATAAATGATTTATTTTACTATTTGCACGTGGTAATTTACTAATTTGAAGCATTAATCTGAATTTCTAAAAAATAATATTACAATATTTATTTGTACGAAATACACTCGATATTGTGATAGACTATACACACGATTTGTGCATGTCTTAGTTTTAAGTTATTATGTTTACGTGAAAAATCACTGCGACGAAAGAAAAACAGGGAAAATACGTAAACATCTACTGAGACAAATAACATACAGCAGCTGGGAGCTTAGATAGTCTTGTGTAATATATACTATATAATACTATCAAGTTATCGGCGCAGATTAGAGTATAGTCGTGATAACGTCGTCGCGGGCTCGTCGAAGCGCTGATGATATAGCGGTATTTATTGTAGTATACAACGTGTGTGCAATTGTCTTTCATATCCGGCCGAGCTTGGTCCGGATTTAACTCCGGGCCATTTCCCGTAAATTAAACTTCCGCCTCACATAACGTCCTCATAATTGAAACGCGCTACTTAACCAATAACGCCGTTAGGATAACAATTTATTTAATATTTATATGTTGTGTTAACCACGTGTAGTTAATTTGTATGTATCAAGTTAAATATGTTGTGATCGACAAAAGTGTAAAGTATATTGTATGTTCGACGTCCGGGGGTCAGCGTCACCATATCCATATGGTGTTTTTATATTACACTAATTTTTACTTTTATTCTATTAATTATCAACCCTTTTATTTAATACATTTATTGTAAATAAATACATTTAAAAATCAAAATATATAAGTTTAGAATTATTGAAACACCATTCCTCTTACTAATCAACTTAAAAAACTTAAGAAAAATACAAAAAATGGTTTTTCCTCGCCTCCACAGCAGACAACAGGAAGTTTCATTATAAAAACTAGAAACCTTTGGACACTCACTCTTTACTCACCAGCAAAAATCCTCCAACCATATGTGATAGATCTCAAACTGACCTTTCTATTCAAATCATAATTCAAAAGTATATGAATTATGAAGGACCAAAACATATGAACAGATCTCTCTTTACAAACGAATGTTGAACAAGCTCTCGACGAAAACAATGCCACAAAATTATCAAATTCTTAAATAAAATCCATATTATAAAATATAATTTCTTAGATTTTACATATAAATCTAATATCCTAATCTTTAAAAACCAACATAAACGGTATTTTTCTATATTTATTTATTTATTTATATCTTAAATACTTTATAGTTAATAACCTGTGATGTTGATAATTTTATTTAATAAAAATAAATAAATACATAAATTTAAAAAATGGGTAAAGCTTTACAAAAACGATGTTCTATATGGTTTCAACATTTATCTGACGTTCCGAAATCAAAATATATATTATTTGAGGTAGGTAAGTGATAAAACTTTTTAAATCGTAATTCAACAGACATAATATACTATAACTCATCTAGTATTATAAATTATAATTAAATATAATAATGATGTATTTTATTTTTCAAAATTCAGAACTGCTCTCTTTTATTGACATTTTACAGTTACGTAAAATGACAAAAAATTAATAAGTAGAATTTATTAGTTATTTATTTCAAAAAATTTAATAAATTGATAATTTTGATTTGAAGTTTATTATAAGTGTGCACCTATATTTAATGTACTCCGTGAATTTATTTTTTTAAATAAAACCATTTATCCACGTAACAAGCATACCAAAATTAAATTAAATTTCGATTTTATTTCCATCTCTGTATTTTTTTTTACTCCATGAAACCCCATATCGTTGTCACTTTTAAATATTATGTTTATAATTTAAATTATAACTAAGAAATTATTAAATTGAATTATTATTTAAAAAAAAATTATTGTTCTAAATTGAACAAGTCAAAAACGATGTAATCACATAATAAATCTTTAATAATCGATCATATTAATATTATCTTGAATTGAAAACATACAAACATATAAAATATAAAAAAAAAAACATAAATTATATGCCTATTTCGATAGCCATGAATTTGGCACCCCCACTTTAAACTATATAGATTTTACATTACTTCCAATGTCTTGCAACTGAAATGATTTACGAGTTTGCACCACCAATTTTGAAATGCTCAATACCACTCTCTCTCTATCACTCTCTCTCTCTCTCAAAAAAAAAAACCTAATTTTAACTGAGAAGTATCAAGTTTCCGTTTCATTGCAGCCCAATATATTACAATGCATTTACAAAAATGTGCATAGCAATTTTAAAATTTGAATCTCAACCCCCCCCCCCCCCCGGAAAAACCAATTTTTTCCTAAAGAGAAAAATGTACGGTTCATTCCCACTATATGCCACGAATTTCAAACTATCATCAATGTATTCGTACTGCAACATCTTTGGAATTTAAAACTCAATCTTTTCAACAAGAAAAACAATAACTCTTTGACATTCAAATATTCTGATTAAACCATCTCTTCTAACTAGCACTAATATTTTTCAATTAATTTTCAACTCAAACTTTTTCTCAGAAAAATTATTTTACATCTGCAGTATAATAACTGATAGTACATTACATGTTCAAAGGTTAAAAATTATTTCTAAAATTACAAAACATTAATCGTAATTTATTTATTCAGCGCATTTAGTATAACAAACCTTTATTACAGAACTGTACTTTTGTGCGTGCGTTTATGCTGTATTTAATTAATATATAACAATTATTATTATTTCGTATTATATAGCTAGTTTAACGTAATAATTTCTTGATCCCACTTACAACAATAACCATTATTGTTGCCCCCGTGTAGATGGATTTACCCGAAATGTATCGTCAGCGTGAAACACGGCACGAGATCTGTTGTACAGATATGGTTTATGGTCGCCAATATATGTATAGTGTACACATAATATTATACACTAACGAAAGAAGAAAACTTTATATGGTGAGTGTCTCCCTCGTCCCGATCTCGACGCTCACCGCTGCAACCGTAGTCTGTAGTCTTGCTACTCCAGTTATTTCGTTCACTACCCGCACTTGCGCATTTCTACCTTTTTAACATAATCCAACGTATAACTTTTAATCACATTCTAAACAAACATATATACTATACATATATATATATATATATATATATATATAAATTTATTTATTTTTCAAATGTGACTATTATGAGTTTGTGAGTTATTAAAATACAACATGCGTGAAATTTTAACTTACAATACAGCAGGCACAAACCATTTTCAATAGAACAGTATAATATTATCATAATATTATTTTTGTACACGTTAATTACGGAGAATACAAATCTACTTTTATCATACAATTAATTATTTTACCGCAAACGTACGCACGTGCTAAGTAAATGAAATCACAAATACTACTTTATATAAAATAATGGTCCAAATGAAAAATATGCATTAACTTGTAAACTAAAAATTCGTTAAAATAAAAATAAACCAATTAATGGAAATAAAATAAATAAATAATACGTAAAATGCATATCATGTATATCTACATACAATCAATTAATATTTAATTATGCATATGTTTGATCATCGATTTAAAAAATTAACGCAATCACGCAGTCGTGTGGAAAAAAATCATTTAGATGAAACGAAAAACTACTACCAATCTCAATAATCCGATGACATGAGTTATTAATTATCATATACACAAAATGAATAAAAATTGAATTATTTTATTTTGATATATATATATATATTTATTTTTTTAATAAGGACGTGTTTTATTCAGTTTTAATTGCCTCGTTCACTGAAGTTTTTTCCTTCTTTTCATATTATCGTTGTGGCGCACGGAGATTCAAAGATCTGGTGGACAGTAATATCTAAAAATACACTCAAAAAAGTTTATAGCGTATATTTTTTATTTAATTACAAAAAAAATAATAATAACATTAATTTGCCAATCTCGTATTATACGCAGTCGTTGTTGAGAAACTGTCGAGACAGCGTAGTGAAAATTTAATCCAATAATTTTTTCTCGTAATAAATAACAATATTGAAACTAGGCACTGTAGTTGAGAGCTCATTGATTATATATGAATAAATATTTTAACGATAATTGTAAGTATACTCCTTTTTTTCTCCCGTATTATGCGAGGAAATTGCTACGTTCATCGTCTCCGAACAAGAGATAAAAACTACATTCATTTTCTGATCAGAAATAAATTTGCCTGTAGTGTATAATTTATACACAATTATACAGTAGATTTTCTTGAAACAAAAATATTAACTATCCACAAACTGACGTTTGCTATGTACTAGAGATTTTCAAACGCAAATTTTTAACTATATATAGAAAGTCTACATTTTTTATTTGAACTAATTTATGGTATACTAAATTTTATATCACTACCTGATGATAATTTATGATCCAATAGCATACCTACATCATTAGTAAGAGGACACAAAAATAAGTATGTACATTGTGGCCACAGCACTCTAAGAAGCTAACAATACATAAAACCTTAAGCGCGTTTGTTCAAACTCAACTAAATTGTTAGTTATTATGATCTCACATCGCATTGTATATAGATTATAATTTAATATATATAATATATTACTTTCAATTTAAAGTGTATTCTTTTCTTTTAAAAAATGTATACTCTAAAAAATCGCAACGACGGATTGCATTAAATTGATCAAATTCTTTATTGAATCAAAGTCATTTTTTTTTATTATTATTATTATTATTATTATTATTATTACAATATAAAACAGTAATACAGACAAAAAAAAATACAAAAAATCGTTATTTGTTTGAACTCGAATGTCTTAAAAAATGTAAGATATCTGCATTGCATTTCGCGATTTGATTAATAATTTATAGCATAGACTTGCTGATCAATAATATTCTGAAAATCATGGCTTTGGTAAAATACACTAGGTGAAAAAAAAAATCGTAGAATTTTAGTTCAGTATACGCAATGTATAAGTAAAATATCATAAACAATAGCATTAAATAAACATATTTGTTTACTCGATTGGGTGTATAGACTTACACGTATAATATATATACATACTATATAGTATACTTTCAGAGGATTGTTTATTGAGTTTAAAATAACCTTAAAATGACTTCTAAAAATATTATAAGACTGCAGGTGTAAGTATGTATTACGGAACCGGCATAGGTCATCTCGATGACGCGAATGAGCTTAGTTCAATATTAATAATAATATCGAATACGTTGTACTATATATAGTTAGTATTAATTGTTTAAACTGTATACAGTTATATTATGTTTGACGTACATCGATACAATAATCTTTTTTTTTTTAACTCGGAATACGTTTGGTCAATAACATACGCAGTTGTCATCAGGGAGGACGAGAGACAGTGTACGAAGTGACTAAAAGTACGTATATAAACTAACGCGTACACACATTGACACACACACCACTCAATGTAGATACACAAATAAACACCAATACATATAATATAGAAAACTGTCATTATATCATTCGATTCACCCCGGCGGCGGCCATATATAATGCGATATAAACGGCGAAACAACGACTTTCGGACTTCCGGCCTTCCATTGCCACGCTCCATATCTGCACGGTCGATTTGACCGCTCATATATTCGGCTGATAAATCGGTACGATTTTTCATCCCCCTCACCCGTTTTCCACTGGCTCCGCTGCTACAACTATGTAACGATTTTGCTGCACACGCGCGATGCACACGACATTTATCTCAAACCACCCCCTTGAGACTCTGCAGAGGCGAAAAACACAATTTCTAGCGAAATTACCAGGCGATAATAGCAAATTAACGAATTAACGACAACGATGACGACTGTGTACATTAAAAGATAACTCGTATGTCTTTTGGATATTGTTGGAGTTTATTTATCGCGTCCTAATATACTATAAATAAAGTGGAGCATCTAGTCACGTGATCGGTACTTACAGTAAATCAAATTATTTGCTATAACGATCTACATACTATGCGTACGTGAATAACTTTTTCGTGTCCGTCTGCTTTTCTATATCTAAATAATAGTGACAGAATGTGTTTCTTCAAAGTCTGTTTTATATTATAAACACACCCTTATTATTTTAGTAGTCCAAAGCTCCAATGCATATGTCATTTCTGAAAAATGTGGTCACGTCAAAAATAGTAATTCCCGTAAAGAAAAATTTGATTGATGCGTAATCGTTACAGATTTACCTTTTTATACTTAAACTTTAACAAACCTTGCTTATGATAATCAGTCAACATTGTGCAGTTTTTATACGTAGTCCATCTCAAAACAATCCGCTTTCGACTCCGCCACCTGTACGTATACAAAAAAAAATTATATTTTTGTATACAGTTGATAACATTTCCCTTCATTTAAAAATAAAGATAGATAAAACTACGTTTACATACCAATAGAGGCTCTAGTAATATATTTTGGATGAGATTATCTATATTTATATAAATTTTACTCCACGCGTGATTCGCTTTTTTTAGTTTGGTTTTTTTTTTTAATAATAACCACATGTTCATAAATATATATTTGTATTTAGTGTAATGAATTATGAACAATATTTGTAAAGGTTAACATTTTAAGAAATTATAATATCCAGAAGTATGTTTACGGGTTTTAGGTTGAGCACTACATCTGCAGACCGAAATTAAATCAAGTCATTAATTTTATATAACACATCGACCAAATATTATACAACATAATATTATAATATTTTATCATTTGTATTCTTTAATTAGGTAAATCGTTTCTGTGTCTTACAAGTTAAACATTTCTTAATTACGAGCTATATAATTTTAAAGTTAAATAAGTCTTACATTAAAATTATAAACCTAGCTGATATTAGACAGGTATGTGTATGATGTATAATATTTAGGTGTAATACTATTCAAATATCAAACACGAGAGACTGCATGATATTTTGAAAATATTCTACTCTACTATGAATATTGAACATATTATTATAACACTCAGATAAAAACTATGGAATGCTATTATTAACTAATAAATCAGAAATATTTTTAATTTATTTACTGATTTTATAATGTATATTATTATATTTAATATTTTTTTTTAAGAGTTTTAGAAAATAATAATACTATAAAATACTATAATAATATACTATAAATACTATTTACTATATAATGTA
Source organism: Melanaphis sacchari (assembly GCF_002803265.2). Taxonomy (NCBI): domain Eukaryota; kingdom Metazoa; phylum Arthropoda; class Insecta; order Hemiptera; family Aphididae; genus Melanaphis; species Melanaphis sacchari. Next base: position 621,468 of record NW_020271135.1, on the reverse strand, counting down.
TAGGTAGGTGCAAACTGTATTATTGTAAATATTTACAATAACATGAACCTTAATTATTCATGCAAGCATGTTTCAGTGTGTTAACAAGTTTAAGTTTGATAATTATATTAATTAATACAAAAATGGTTGAAAATTATTACTTTTGTTTAATATAGAACATATAAAATACCTATTAAATTTCAAGTTTATATGCATATCACATACATACCTAAATTAATTATGAGAAAATAATATATTGTTTTTCAAATGGTAAATTGTTTACCTACGCAAAACGGATACTATTTTTTATATTTTGTTTTATACTTAACCTATTCCAGTGCCAAACAGAACGAAAAAAATAACGCCGACTTTACAACTTATCTTATCTGTCTATTAATATTAATTATTTGCTTTTATGCTTTTATCGATGTACAATAGAAATATAAGACACGCACAGAATATTCAGTTGTTAATATTAGAATAAATTCAAAACAAAATTAAACATTTAGACTTATATAATATTATAAATTATAATAGATATGTATAACGGAATACTTGCAATCGGTCACAGCTATGAGTCTTTGTTTACGACAAAAATTTGTAAAGTGGATAATACTAATTATAATGTAATTTTACGGTGGTAACAAGGTTTCGATTCAAATTTAAACTATCGATATGTGTATATTATATCATGGTATATAATATTATAAATACTCTAATACCCGCCTCTGTAGGAATTAAAAAATCATAATATTAATATTGTAATACAAAGATAAACTTGTTGATACAAATAGAGACCTTAGAATACGCACTGGATACCTATAACAACATCATTGAAATAAATTATTATTATACTAACCGAATTTCCGAAAAACCAATCAAACCATAATAATTAAATAGATATTAATAAATCTCCACTAAGTAATCAAATAGCATTATCGTTATTTCAAAATGCCTGATAAATTTAGGTAAACCCTAATGTCTGACGGTTATGTGCTTTAAATAATATATCCTCTTAATGTCATACAAAATACCAATATCTAGTGTGAACGATTTATTAGGTAGAAATTTATAATAGATACATGAAAAGCTACATACTTATAATGCGCACATGACAAATAAGCTAACAAGTAACTACTTGAGTACCGGAATAAGTTTCAAATTAAATTCTATCGAGAAACACAATCGACCGTTAATATGGCATGTCTGTGCAGTGACATATCTAGGATTGAATTCTGTGGTGTCTTGATAAAAAAATATTTCTAATTGAAAATGTAGACAAACATACATAATTTAATATTATCTATATGACACATTACACTGTTTTACATAATATTAATAATTAAAATAATTTATAAATTTCTATATAATAAACATATTATATAGGTTGTAAGGTATGCTATGAAAATACTAAAACAAACACTAATAAATAATAACACTATCGATAACTTTGCATATTCTGTAATATATAAGGTTTTATTTTAATTTATCATATCTAATAATTATTAACATGTTCAAACCAATTATATTTTAGTATTTTATTCGATAGAAATTTAGCTGTTTGAGCGGTGGGGCGAAGATCCTAACTCTCAAAATCCGCCAATATGTCCATATTAAATCTTTCTTGACAAAAAATTACTCAATACTCTCTAAACGACGTTAGAAGAGAATAATGGAAATCGGCCGATACGTATCCAACAAAATAATACTGATAAACGAAATACAGAAAATATATTATTTATCTCCATTGTTTAACGTAGTGGCGATTTATATTTCACTGGAAAATTGTCGAACATATAATAATATAACATGATATATATGTAAACAAATAACATATACCTATCATGTATAAACGAACAGTCGTAAAAAATATTTTACAAAATAAATTTAGGTTTTTTGCTCTAATGCGTATGATAAAGTCACCTCATATACAATAATATATGTATGTGTGTATGTGAACTGTATATCATATATATCATACTATTATATAATACACAGATAGCTCATCAGTCATCACACGCTGTCGTTTAGTAGAGCAATCGATAATAAAACTTGATTACATATTGTGCAATAATACTATATTAGACAATTAAATCTAAAAATAAGTAATAGAGATTATGACATATTCTTTGTATATTAGCGATAAAAAAATTAATATATAGGTAATATATATATGTATAGGTATATATAGTGTAAGTATATGATATAATATATTATGGGCAATGTGAAATATCAGGCAAGATGTACATTATTCGGGAAAAATATAGAATCGCGAATACAAATGAATTATTTTTTTGTGCACTATCTTGTAATAACTTTATTATTAATAATAATTATATAATATTTATGAAGAAACAAAAAAAAAGGCTATAACTAATATATTATTATTTATAATTTTATTGTAATCTGAATATTTTAAAACAGTTATAATAGTTACCTAATAATAATAATGTTATACATATTATTTATGTATGAAAAATACACTAATATTATAAGCTTGCTTTAAAAAAAATAGATTTAAGTATAGGAAATCAGATAAACTTTATAATTTTGATTACAGTTCTAGTAAATTGTGTACAAATAAATATGTAAAGATAAAATTCTATAAATAATTCCAATATGATAATAAATAATAACTTAAGTATTCATTTATTTTGCATGGCGTTATGCCATAAATATTAAGTTTATATACCTACTCGTATATATTTATTATCATTATTATAATTTGTTATACATTTTCATTATATTATAAAATGTAATTAAGTCAATTACCATTATTTAAAAATATTTATGATATAACAAATAAATAATAATATTATATAGTTCATATTTCTCTGTTTTTTAAATGAAATTCTACCCTTCTTTTCCTTATATACGTTAAATTATTTGATGAAAAATTTAATCGAAAAATATTGACATAAAAAACTAAAATTAAATTTTTGTATAATTTAACTTTGTGTATTAAGAATAATAACTTCATTAAAATGGGTATGAATGTTATAGCAGCTATGGCAATTTTAAAATTTTAATAATTTATATTAAACTATCAATATTTACAATTTATAAAATATTATCCAAGTATAATAAATATTATTCGTATACCCAGTATTATATCTATTTCATATTTTTGTAAATCCATTTTTAAATACTTTTAATTATCTTTGATATAAACATTTTAATGATGGCTAAAAAACTACACGTTCGATTTTGAACTTGATAGTCAACATCTTCAGAAAAAACTCACTTAAGAATATTTACAATAGAAAAGGGTAGATTTTCAATAAAAAAAAATAAAAATTTGTATTACCGCAAGCAATTCCTTGCATAGTACAAAATATCTTAAGAATTAAGAGTCTTAAAGTATATCTAAAAGTTTAAAAAATCAGAATAATTAAAATAAATTCATTACTAAATGAAAAATAGGACTGATCATGTTTTTTTAAATCTTCACATAAATAGTGTTAGATGTTTGAAATATTTTATCTTCACGTTAAAATTTTGATATATTAGATTCTTCATTTTGCTGCACTAATGAAAGTCCGTGTATCTCGTGTATGTATCGTTCAGATATAAACAAAAATAACTCAGAACGCTTTAACCATATTACTATTACACTATTTAAGTACGAAAATCGTATAAACAAAAACTCTTGGAACAGTTTAATAGATTAATCTTGTTTATTTTTTGCTCAAGAAAAGTCAAATCCTAGTGAAAAAGTTGTGTGCATAATTAAAAATGTTTAAACAACACAATATTATTTCGAATTACTCCATTGTATAATAATATATTAGTTTCCACGCCTACTGTTTTGCGACGAATCACTCTCTCAACTAAAACGCAGTAATTATTCCAACGATTCAGTCGGAATTATTGCCTATTATAATTTACAACATAATTATTATTCACTTGGCAGTGTTTTCGTCACCATCTCCATTCTGCAGCAGCCACCATTAAATAATATGCACGTACGTGATACTTGCAATTTCGTATAGAACTGAAATCAACAGGATTTTAACAGAAAATATAATGCATATTATTGTACAGAAAAATATTACAGAAACAAAAGCGATTATTAACTCGTAAAGAATCGATGACCCATTGTTTGAGACACAGGTTTGGCAGTTCGTGCAATAAATATCTTGATTAACTTTGATAATTTTTGTTCTTTTCGAAGAAAAAAAAATATCGATTTTATAAAACGATTATACAGATTAACTAACTGAAAATAAAATCCCATGACTAAAATCTCTAAGTAATTTTGATTTTGTAATAAAACAAGATAAAATTTTATCATTATTATATGATAATAATATTAATTTTGTATTACACTAAAAAATTCGAAAATCAAAGTAATAAAATCTAAATTCTTACTCAGTTTCTTGAAAACCAATAAGAAATTATCTTTTAATAACTGGCAGTGGATTTCTTTTTAATAATATACTATATATTATAAACCCAAAGAATAATTTTAAATATTAAGTTAAATATCAAAATATAATAATTTTGATAATTCTATTTCGATTGGGGTAAAATAAAAAATAAGAAATTCTAATTTTTGTTTGATTAAATTTGTTTGTAAAAAGTTTTTTATTTTGTCACCTAAATTCAGTCAAGTTACATCAGCATCTATATTAGTATAATATGCATATGAAGTTTCTTTTGTCGACCAAACCCATTTTCTATGATCTATAATCTATATAATATAACAACCTAAAAATATATTATCCAGTGCAGTCAAATTTAATACGTTTACTATTCTATTACATAATACTATTACTTATTCGTACATAGTAAGTATACAAACAAGCGTAATAATAATATTCCTATTAAAAAATAATTGTGTGTAATTTTAGTTACAGATGTTTATATTTAACATACAACGTGAAAATTGTTTTAACAGTGCCACAGACCAAAAACGTGACCTCCATTTCTTTAATACAACAACATACAAAATCACTTCCTACCAATCTCTGAAAAAATTAAAAGTCATTGCCCCCGAACATACCACAGATGTTGCTAAACAGAATTTTTTGATAGTGAAAAAGATATATTTAATAGATTATAATATCCCAAAGGACGTGAATCTTCTCCAGATAAAACTCCATCAGAAAACACTTAAAACTAATTTTTTGAAAGAGTGCTGTAAGTGGTTTGTTAATGAATTTAAAAGAATTATAGATATTAAATGCATTTCTATTGTTTTATTTATTTTAAGCTAGGCACTTCGAACACTATTACAATTTGAGCGTTTTCTACGTGTACAAAGTGATATTTTTTCAGCACAATAACTATAAACCATAATATCATTACTCATTAGTTATTAGTTATTACATTTGATTTGTATATAATTTTAAGTCATTATTAGTATACAATATAGAATGGTTTTTTGAAAATACTTTTGATTTTTATTTGTTTCAAACTCTTATATAGGAGCTAAAATATTTTTCTGACTATTATCATTCATAAACATCAAATATTGAACAAATAATTTTTTAATATATAATAAACATTAAAATAAATAATTTTAAAAATAAGATAAAATAAAAATGTTCCAAAAAAATAAAAGATCCCCGTCTTAACTTTAAATTCAATATTTTTTTGAAAATGTATTGCAAGTAGTTAAGCTTAAAAATTATTCTGATTGTTATCAGAAACAATTGATTTTTTTCTAAAGCCTATCATAATACTATAATAAAATACTTAAAATTCTATAAAAAGACAAAATTTGACTAGATTAAACAAATAATGGTTAACGTGTTAAATTATCGTGTTTTCTAATATACAATATCGTATGCATGTGGTTTATTAATAATGCATTATTAATCGACCGCTGTTTCCATATCTACGTTAGAGAGAACAAAAAAAAGTATATATAGGTAATAGGTATATATATATATATATATATATAAACGCCTCACTGGGGAATAAAAAATTCTTAGTTAAATGCTCTCGGTACGATTAACATCGGAAGCGGTCTTTCCGTCTGGCTAATTATTATATATACATGTACAAAATGCGATACGGCAAAATACATTATATTGTTGGACGTTGTTAAAAAAAGTTTCTAGAGCTATATTTTCTTTGTAGTGCCTTAAAAACGTTTTTTGGTTCGTTTCAATTAGTTTGCAGGTTTGGTACTGTCTTCGTCGAGACCACATTATTTTTCCAATCCAGTACACTTAGATCAAAGCTGTATTTTTGAACAACAATCTAATTTATAGACTTCAAACATATTGCAACTACATAAGACGTATTCTTAAAGGTACACATAAACTCTGTTGTTTTCATTTTTTAAATCTACCATAAACTTTTGTTATAACTGTAAAATAAAATTGTTAATACATTTTAAAAATAGGTACAGTATACATATTAACCAAATAAATCGGAAAAATTAAAAAATCATCTATATTTCCACCTCAATAAAAAACTTTTTATTGGATAATTGTATATAAAATTTAAAAAACATAATATATTATAATATATACTTTCGTAAATAATATAAAAAATTAAAAACAAAATAATTTTAAATTTTAAATATTTCCATCCAGTTTCCATTTTATTCTAATACAACAAAATATTGATTAATTGAAATTATCCTTATATTAAATTACTTAAATTATTAAATTACTTTTTTTTTTTATTAATTTTTCGTTCCCGTACAATGAAACACATAATATGTTATTTCTGTTTTTATACTTAAATATAACTACGATGATGTTCTATAGCTTATAGATAGTCTTTAATATTACCTTTCTCTTTGGAAGCGTCATTTGGTGTCCTTCTCACGTGGTGACGTCCAGTCTTTAATCCCGGCAATTGAATTATTCAAGATACATTTTATCCCTCAGCTTACTATTACATTATTCACTATTTAGTTTCCTTCACGCTCATGAATTTCAGATCAAATTATTATTTCCACAAGCCAATGAAAAACATTTAAATTTTAATTTTATAATAGGTATTATAAGACTTCATAGTATAATCCAGTATATACAATAAATATAGTAAATACATTCAAGTTGATTGTCGAAAAGACATAGTATATTTTCTATTCGTTCTCTAATTACTAAATATTAATTAACATATTTATCGTAAGTATTAAATTGCATTCTACTTGATGATGCAATTATTACTGCAGTATACGCCATTTTAAAATATGTACTTATATTAACTGAAACGTGATAAGAAAAAAATTTGATTATTAACAAATATTTCATTATATACATATATAATACTATATATTAGATTATTTTTATTTATTTAATAGTGTGATAACTTTCTACTATTCAAAGCGACAATAATAATGATATTATCATGTATTAATAACCATTAATTTATTTTAAATTAATAAATAATAATTATACGGCACAGTTATTAGGTGAACGTTAAAAAAAATAATAATCAAGTATAAATGTAAAAGTTGAAAATTATTTTATCACGTTTCATTTCACTCGTATTCAAATTATACGTACTTACTTAAATTGCCCACGTTCAAATAACATTTCAACCTTAGCGCTCAATTAAAACGGTAAAGTGTTTGCACTCAAATTTTGTACATCTATCCGCATTGTTTAAGTTCAAAAACGTTTATTTTATTTTATGTTATTTTATGTTAATGTTTCGGTAGACATTATATTCGTATTATTACACCCTTCTAATTTTAAACCGTTTCCGTTACACTACATAATTGCATTATTATTTTTTACTAACCGTATTAAAATGAAATTTAAAAAAATATTGCTTTAACTTTTGAGAGAGAATAACATTTCAGTTTTAAAGACTATTAAAATTCTAAACATAGAAGTATAATTTATTGTAAGTTCACATCTAAATTGAGTACATTGAAGCACAGATATCCCTACAAGCCGTATCGATAATACCTAAAAATTTTATTACAGTTAAATACTGAATGTATGTTAATATAATAAAATTACAAAAATAAGAGTTATAATTTTTATTTTTTTTTTATTTATCATTCAAATCATCTAGACTACATCATATAGATGTTTACATAACTACTTATTAGTTATAGTTAGTTATAGTTATAGTTATAGTTATATTAGTTAGTATATGGAATGTTAAGCAAATTTTTAAATTAGATATATTAAACTTAAATATTTTAGACTCGGTGAAATACATATGCTCTATATAATATGTCTATCTCGAAATAATAACTATGTTCATTTACAGTTTTTGATTAAGTTAATTATCTGTGAGATTTGATTTTAGCTTCTAATCTATTTTTCGAGGATTGCCTACACAAAAACTACCTGCACTGCTGTGTTGCAATTAAAAGACTTATTGAAGTACATATAAAATGAAATTTCAATGACACAATTCCATCTATAGTCCTATCTAAAAGTCGTATGCAGTATTCCGATATGGTTTAGAATTTAGATCAATTGCTACAACGAATTACCCAAAACAGTTTGATTCAATCGAATAGATCGGTAAACTTCAAAGGAAATTCTTCTATACGATTACATACAAACTTAATACAGAAAATTTTTTAATCATATTAAACATTATTCCAGTATATGTCTTCATCGCTATGGAATCTAAGCAAGGGTATTTTTTTAACTTAATTCTGTGTAATCATTCAGAATCTTTCACTTCCAAGTGCCAGTACAATTAAATTAATTTAGATTCCTGTAAATATTTTATGGAAACGGCCTAAGAATACAATACACACAACCTTATATTATTAGTAATAGCGTAAACTTCGTTTCCTATTATACGAACAATAAGATTTTGTAATAACAAAATAGGTTCAGCAACTTTATTTTCAAAGTTCATTTTCTGTTTCTCTTTAACGTCATTGATCATAATACTTATGCTCTGGAATCCCACACAAAAGTTTTAATATATTTCATGTATCAAATAGTTTTATCTAATATATTGAGGATAATATTATCATATTTCCTTATCAGTTATCACTAATGTAAATGGAATTCGTGTGGTTTAGTTATTTTTAATTACGACATGGCTAATAACTTTTATGTAAAACGAGTTCTGACCTTTTAAAAGTTAAAAAATATTTAATTTATCAAGACTAGCTTATTTTAAAAAAAAATGTATTAAAAATAAAAAATTTTCAATATTTCATATTAATTTTATTTTAGAATTTACAACAATCATGAAAATAAATAATAATAAAATTGTTAATATTAATATTATATCATGTATTATATTATACATTGTCGATAACATAAACTACCTATGTTCATTTTAAAATTCAATATGAAATTAAATTTATTTAAACAACATTAATTTTCTAAATAGTTCAAATAATATTTCTTATTTCGACGACCTTAATATGTTTGCATTTTATAAATTGCTTTAATAGTTATTTAATTGATTAAACGGTTTTTAAAAACTTTATTATAGTTATGATTTTTTTATTTTTCAAATGAATAATAGCTCAAAATTATGTCCCCAACTTGTAGGAAATGCATTTATAAATATTAATAATATTTCAAACATTGAAGCCAGAAAATATTTGCATAATATATTTTAGAATGTATAAATATAAAAAAAAGTAAAAAAAAAAAAATGAAAATTTAAAAGGTTAAATATAATGCGGTTTTGATCAGTTGATATAATAACACTTATTTATAAATATTCAATTATGTTTAAAAATAAGCTTTCTAGTTGTTATAAAGGATTTCAATAAAATATAAAGATGTCTATTCTTCGATTCCTACCGATTTACTATCGACTTGAGCAAAACACCAATAAACTAATGGTGCAGCATATCTATTATAGATGGTGGGTAGAAAAATCTTTTTTTAAATTCTAGAATCGGCGATGAACTGCGATTCCGTTAATATAAATAGGGTGAAGACTATATACGTACTCGTATTATTATATTCAGTGGATACCGGAGAACTGCTCCAGTTGCCATAAATCAACCAAATCCGACAGTATGAGAGCGGAAAATCGACAAAACTCTCGGAGTAAAAGAAACCCAAATTAATAATCTCCATGTAAAACATGCACATACGGCTCACAAACGCATATACAATATACATAGATACATAAATTATATTATAGCATATATGCTTTATTTTCATGAATAATGTCCTAATAAGTCCTATTTATGACTTTGAAACTTCGCGTCGAGACCAAGTCTCGAGTAACAGTTAATTCCATCGTTGAAATGGAATACAAAGTAATTGCAGTCTACTAGCTGTACAAGTAACTGCAAAATACGCACTGCTACAACATAAATTATTATCTATAGGTAGGTTTATCGCCAGCTAAAAGCGAATAAGTATAAAAGGAACAGCCAACGGTCGTATAACAGTGACAATTCCAGCAAACCGAAAATGATAGGCAAAAATTCAACTGTTTCATAATATTATAATTGTTATTAAATTAATTCACGTTTCACATCACCCGATATTATATTATGAATCATATTATGTAGGTAATAGATTTAACGTATACTAAGAATTCAAAGTAATTAAACACGTAATTATGACTGAATACCGTTGTGCCAAGGGGTAATCATATGATTGTACATTTGCAAACATAATTAGTCTTTAACCATGTGTTGATTCAAATTCTACTGATTTTTAAAATCAAAGAGTACATACCATACTTTCATATACTTTGATTTGTTTGATACTTGTATGAAATTTAAGGATTCTTCTGGGATCTTCCTTTTTACTCTAACCTAATTAACAAATAGGATTTTTATAATTAGGGCTATGGATAAAATATATACATCATTATATAATATAGTATAACAAGCATTTTCTCGGACTACTTTTACAAATCATAAAAATAAAAATAGATAAATAGTAATCATCATCAAAGCTGTTGAATAGATGTCGTTTAAATCGATTATAATGGACTATAATTCATACCATAAAAACATTTCAATAACATAGAAACTACTCATTGTTAGAAATTTTATTTAAATCATCGATTCATCAGTTTACAATCAAAAATTATTGTTCTCGTTTAAAAAAAAATAAATAACGCTACGACAGGGCATTACATATGATGAAAATAGTTAAAAATTTAGTCTTTAGGTATAGATAGACGGTAGGTATACTTAAAAATTCCTATTATCAAAATTTAAACAAATGCAATATTAAAAGGTGATATTTTAGTGAGAATTTTAAGTGAATCATCATCTATAGTAAAGATTCTATACTACCTATGTATAATATTATTTGAATACTCTAGGATCACCTGCCAATTTGATACCAAATCTAATAATTAATCTAATCAATAAAATTTGATGAAAATTTCAGAATAACTTTATAAACTAAAAATAAATTCTATGACATAAGCCAGAGGGGAGAGAATCCGGAACCGGTGTCCATCCCCTTGAGTTTGCCACTGGATCACATCATAAAAGCAATTCTCTCGTTTCTTTTCCGATCCAACATGCATAGATACTAGATACACATACATACTAACCACTAAACGCTAAAATTAGTTAAAAGTAATATCGTATTGTTACGTGACTAAACGTTCGTTTTAACCGTAACTATATGTACTTGTGTATATACATAACTATTATTGTTTATTATAATATACGTATGTATAATATATATAATATATATATATACACATACTCAGATGACAGATGTATTCTATTTTGAACTTATCGTTATTTTTATTATTCTTATATATATATATACAATATAGCTACGTGTGCGTTATGTTTCAAACAATAGTCGGAGAGTTACTTTTACTACGCAAATGCTGAGGATTAATTATTGTGCGTGCACAATGTAACTGTCAACCACACCGGTTGAACAATTTGAAAATACGGTTTGTAAAGGATTGGTACGCGCGGCACGCAAATTGAGTACTTCAGTTTCCGCCGCATGTGTCCCCAAGTACTTAATAAGTAGGATTATTTAAATCGGTAACAGAGAATATAAATAATAATATAGTTTGCGAACTATGTCTTACACCACCAAACAGCATTAGGTGTATTAAACGTTTACAGACGTTTAACACGGTATGGATAAATATTTGTCTGTGTGTTTTAATATTATAGAGTATAGACTAATACACTCAAAAATATTATCAATCCGGGTGCGTTATGTATTATTTAAACGTCATTTGTATAGTGTTATAATAATATCAAGATGCGATATCGTCTAAAGCAGTACAAAAATCTGATTTTATATTTACAAGTAGTTTTAGATTTAGATCTGGCCGAGAGATCAGTTATAGCTTTACACAACTTTCTGTGTGCCTATATAATATATATACCAATTTATTATTTTTTGCAGTCTTTTTGAAACCCCTTCTAGACGTAATTTAAAATTATCTCAAGGATTCAAGTATAAAATAATAGTATGCAACCGAATGGAAATATTATAAGGATAGAATATACCGTTTTGAAATTGTAAAAATTCGATTATCGTGCAAATAAATCTTTCAGCATTGCAAGAAAAAAAATCACAAAACTGATTACGCATCAGGAAAAAAACGCAACACACTGAATTTTCGGTCCTTGGATTTTTTGTTTAAACACAGCGAGTAATATTCTTTACAAAAAGTAAATCAACCGTTATTCCAACGACAATGACTCTCGGGATGTCATAGAAGACAACTAAACGGGAGCATCTACCTATATTTAAATGTAAAAAAAGTAACATTGTATAAATTGAAAGTTTATTAAAAATACCGATTTTATATTTAAAACTGTACTTATATAGTTGATGTGCTGTTGCATAATATATTTCCATTCCTTCGAAAAAAAATGTTTACTTTAAAATTAAAAAAGCGAGCAAGTGGGTACCGCTCCGCTGTACATTAGTGGGTGGGGTGAACCTCGGACTAGAGTAGGTTAAATTTGAATGCAATGATAGGTATCATTGTATACGAAAAACGATTCTGAACGGAGATGATTTGTCAGTCTAGGATATATTATATTTAAATATTGTCATACATTCTATTTTGAAACAAATATTTTATTTTTCAATTAAGGCGCATTTTCAAAAGTCATGGTTAATCAATTAATTATTAATTTTTATAAATAATACCTACAAAATAGTTTGCAAATATTCATGATTTTGACGAATTTTTGTCGATATTTGAACTTCAAATGTTAATAAAAAAAAAATTGTGCCAATGTATTCTTAAAAATTTTTAATCACTATGAGAATAACTTATGAGGAACTTTGTATTAAATGTTCAAGTATTTTGATTGGGCCAAAAAAATTTTATCAACACTTCAAAAAAATTGAAAATTTCAGTTATCTATAAATAGCTCAAAAAAAGTCAAAAAATTTTTAAAATTAAATCATGTAAATAAAATGCCAAAACTAAATAACTGGTAAAATTTTCATGTATCTACGACTTATACTTTTTGAATATTAACAAATATTTAAAATCGTTTGAGGATAAATCGCTATTTCGTAAAAATTTAAAATTCAAACGCACTTAAAATTTTTCCTATAACAATGTTTTGAGTTTTTACTATAGCTTCTTGAAGTACAACTTAGGGAAAACATAGTGTAGTATTTTTAATTCTTAGTTATAAACACAAACAATTTTATGATTTTTCAACTGCAAAATTACATACAAATTTTCGCGTAAACTATAAACGTTTATAAAAAAAAATTGTGACTAACGATTTTTAATTTTTTTTTAGCTACAATAAGAACAACTCATAAAGAACCTTGTATTAATTTTTCAAAATTTTTTGGTCATCCAACATTTTTTTATCGACACTTCAAAAAAAAATTCTCATAAAAATCGATAATTTCAGTGGTCTATAAATAACTTAAAAAAAAAGTCAAAATGTTTTGAAAATTAAACTGTATATAGATAACACTAACATAAACATTTGGTGAAAATTTCAAGTATTTACAGTGATTAATTTTTGAATTACAACCATATAAAAAAATCGATTTGGTTGAAAACTGGTTTTGCGTAAAAATTCCCGTTTTTCCGTCATTTTTTTTTTTTTTTGTTTTTCTCGATTTTTTGAAAACTGTTGGAAAATATTTACTTTTTACCTGTATAATGCACCAAGGATATTCACTTTGCCATCGGAAACCACCCCCGAAGTTTGAAATTGAAGCATTATTTCGATTACTCATGCTGTACACAGACACACAAAAAAAAAATAAATAAACACGCACATCATTGTAAAATCAATACATTCATCACTCTGTTCAGTATCTAAAAATAATTTAATATACAGTGTCTCTTGCATATTGTGTGCCTTTTGTTCGATACAATTAAATTTCACTATAGGTAACTTTTACATTGCCTACTGTTGGATGCAAAGTATTTTGTCTGTACCAAAACAATTTTATGTTTTCAATGGAAATATTATCTTTGATAAGTGACATAAATTTCATATTTGTGTATACAAATTGTTGGTACATGAACAGACAAGTTATATGTAGGTATATCTTACTAAGGTATGACAACAAGTAATTGTGATACGTTTTTGGTATAAAATTTGTTTACCCGTCTTGTTTGTCCAATCTCGGTAAAATATACTATAACTAGTGTAGTAATTGTTGGTGAAAAAGGAACGGTCAACACCCGGAATCACTACAGTCCAGTGTTTTTATTTATACTTTCGACACAAAACTTACGATTATTAAATTCGCTTTGGCAATTAATTAATTATCATTATCCTTCCGCTTGGTATAAAATTTTCTATTGACACACGCGGTCTATCTAGTTGTTTACTCGTTCCGTTCTGAGTGTTTTAAACAATCTGGCATAATAATATAAATATAACGACGTAACGTTCAAACACGAAATTGTTTACTAAACAAACGAAAAAAATGAATGTATTTCCGAAGGCCCAAGTATAGCGTGTTGAGCGGCGTTTGATACTAATACGGAAGAGCGGACGCTGCAGCTGAGGCTCCAATTACGGTAAACTTTGCTAGCGTATAGGATGTAATAATATTATAATATAACGTAATATCATATTTCCACGGAACATCTCGGAGACGTCTGATCATCTTCACCCCCTCCCCTCCCGCCGTGGTCCACAATCCAGACAGGAAGTGTAAAATCCGACAAACGTAATGACTGTGTGCCATGGGCCGGTGTTACCCAAGGGAGGTTGCATTGTTTGAAGTCCGACGTATAACACCACCAACGATCTACAGCAGTCGGTAACTTTCGAGGGTGGATAACACGCACGCTTCCAACAATTGGTATTATTACTATTATTGTTATCGCGAATAAAACACGATGTGTACCTCTGCTGCCGACAAATTATTCATCGTCGCAGCCGCGTATATGATATATTATATATATATATATATATATATATATATATATATATATATACAATAAACATATACGTGTATAGGTAAAACGGTGGTTCGATTTGATTTGTTTTCGCGTATTAGGTTAGGTTGCATAGATATCTTCTGCTGCAACACCGCTAACACTACCGCTGTTAAATTCATGGGCGTGTACAAAAGATATATATTATATTGTCATAGTTGTGTATACGATATATTTATACATACATATAGGGGCGTACCTATCCGAGATACTTGTGCCCCTTCCCGTGTACGGGGATTGTTTGTAATGTATATGTGTAATAATTTTATATATCCAAACTCGTCAACACTCGCAGAGTACCTACCGATAGGCATATATTATATTAAAATATAATCGGTAGCGTCTGCGACGATGACTTTGCGCAACTCAAATATTTGTAATAGACCACTACAGCTGCGGGGTGTGCGGACGAGACTTAAACTACGTGTGTATATACGTATAATAGGTATATTTTATACATATACAATTTTATTTTATTATTATATATATATATATGCGTGTAAATAAACGTACCAATATATACGCACCGCAGTGCACAATGGAACGAGAAGGAAAGCTGCAGACATATATAATATATGATATATTATATACCTATTATACATACCGCGACCGCCGTTCGCCAGCGACGTACATTGTTGTGATGGAAATTTACGCGAGACGAACGAGAGGAGCAGGCGCGATTAAATGAGACGGACCGGAGACAAAAGGATCGCAAAGCCTATTACTTTAATTTATAGTTAATATATTATTATAATATGGACCGGCGCGGTGAGTCAGTAGCTGTATAGGTAAAAATACGAATAATGAATCTACGGCTGCAGCCTGACGATGATATATAATGTATAATAGTATAAGGTACCCAACTATTACTATCTGTGAACGACATAAGCGGATTTCGGTGGAGAAAATTTTGTGAGATTCTGTCGGATGTTTTAACGAACAATGCGCGAATAATAATCATATAGCGATTGCAGTATACGAGAAATCGTGATATTATATCGTCGAGGGGACGTCGATAAAAGTTTGACGACGGTAACTGTATTAACCGTGTACATTTATAATTACATATTCTGGTAATGTGATTATTATTATTTATAGACAATGTTTAGCTGCAATGCATTATTTCGCATAGCATGTTTGTGTTGTTATTAAAAAGTAAAAAAATTTTAATAATATGAAAAATAGTTATATCGTTGTACGTTTACGCGTGAACGGGCGCGCGTTGAATTTTGTTAATATAACATTATATAATATTGTATTATATATCACACCGTTGTATATTATATTATTCATCATGTACAGAGAGTACGACGATTGTTGAATTGTGTTTCCAGTTGCTTCTATATACCGCGTAGGTATATAATAAATAATATTATGTAGATATTTCTAAATATTTACATTTCGACGACGACGTTTTCGTTTCATGACAAATTTACTTACGCATTATTGTTTTTTGCCTCGAGGAGAGGGCTGCAGAGGTAAAAACGAAATTAATTACGAAACGGCGTAAGCTATTTTAGAGACCAGATCCGTTGACAAAACCGTCGTGTTGTTATTGTAGGTCGCCTTTCGGATTACAAGGTGCCGGTGTATATAATATTATATTATATTATATACAGTGATATGGTACACATTGTATTCTATAAAACCTAAGCTATACGACGATCGATATTGTTATTAATGGAAGAATCGTGCGTATGACGTGTATATTACACTATGTGCAATATTGTGCATAGTATATTTTATACTATAGTGCATGTATCCTATATAGGATCTACTATAATACTTAAAGTAAGGATTTCGTAGTAAATTTGTACACCGTTAGTACATTTCCTTTTATTGATTCCATTGCGACTATGACGTCTCTCCGTGTCAAATGCATCAACAGAGAAAATTGTTACGCCACGATTATTATTGCAAATATTATTATTATTGAGCGCATTAGCCATTAACCAAACACGCCGACTCAGAAAAATATTATTATATTATTATAAGATGTGGGATGACGGAAAGGACACCGATGACACCTGTCAAAAATAATAGCCTCAGCCAATCGGCCGACGAACATCCGTAAATCATAATAATGTACGTCATTTACGGTATAACATTATTATTATACATATTCGTTGAACATAACGCAGCGTAAATCAGACCACCGCGAAAAGTCGTAAGTGGAAAAAAGGACACTACTACGATCGGTTTTAAACCCAACAGATAGGTATACTTAAAGACTTTTATTACTAAAACCGTATTAGAAACGGTACAGTTGAAAAACCGATAACAAAAATTTGAAAAAAATTGAAACCATTTTCAAGCTAGGTAGAAAATTAAAATTTTTTGATTTCGTACGCATTGACAGGGATAATCGATAATTATTAAGCGCATACATATAAATCATATGATATTTTTTTTCTGGAACCACACTAATAAGTAGTTATGACTTACGAGAAAGTAATATTAAATATTCAAAACAATATTACACTTGTTACGAACCATATAATCTATATATAAATCAAATGCTATAATACACCTATTATACAGTGTGGCGACTCGTTTTGTAAAGATAATTAATAATACAAGCATTTTGAGATTGTAACAAAGAGCGTGAACGTTGTATTATTTTAATTTAACCATTTAAGTATGATCACATGTCTTTTCTTGAAAAAGTCAAAACTCAATGTCTCACGGATAAGCATAGAAGTCGAAAAGCATACTAAATCATGCAACAAGATCCCTTGTGACAATAAAGTTGCCACAACCACGACCACCACTCTTTATGATCAGATTATGCTTGAAGGATATCGAGGCAAAAATTCGGCAGATGGTTAGTGGGTTGAGGAGGATACTTGAGATATTTAAAGGCGAGTCGTAACACTATTGACGGTCTTATTTATCAGTATTTTGGAATTAAATCATCGTGACACCGCTCATCATCTTATATCTTATACATCGGTTTTTTTTTTTTTTTTTTTTATTCTAAGTTAACATTAAATTAAGGGTTTTCTACACTTAATACATCAAGTTTTCATTCCTACGTTGATGTGTGAATCGACGAGTTGGGACGCAACGCGCTTAAGATATTTCAAAAATAGTTTAACTTCTTGTAAACTAAACACAATAAAATTACATATAACACGTGTTTGCACTTAACTACCATCGGTATGGTATAACGATGTTGTACAACACCATAATATAACTAACGCAGGGCACTATAAACAGTATAAACGGCAATGGGTTTTCAGTAACGATATACACGATTAGTGCCCGTATGAATTATATATTATAATGTTACAACAAAAATTAGTCTTCGACAAAACGCCTGTAAGTTTATTATTACCACCACTTAAACAACCGGTCGGTACAATTATAGTAAACCACGTTATGGGCAATATTATTATGCATTGTTGTGAATATGTGTACGAACAACACAAACTTTTAATTATATAGAAAGCATTAATTCTATTAATTATAAAACTCGCTTAATGTATACACGACGATCTCACTAGTGGGAAACGTATTCGCTACGCATTCGAATTTTTAACTGTTCAAATGATGTACGTCACGTATAAAATTCGGATGAAAATTGAGTTCCTCGAATCTAATTACAAGTTTTGGTGGAAAACAATAGGTATCATCGATTTTATGTACGAAACCCGAGAACATTTTGTTTTTCTAATTAAAAAATATACACTACAAAACGAGTTTGATACAAAAACAACATTATAGCATGTCTGTTATTTTAGATGTAGTTGTACTGCAGCTTTAAAATGAACAACCCGGTCGTTTTAAAACATATTATCATAATTGAATGTAAAATATTAAAATAAAACAATGCGATAATATTTGTTCATTTTAAAATTAAATTATTGACAGCTTCAAAGAGATCAAAATGTACAGATTATATAATTAATATAAATCAGTGATAAATTTATCTGCATCGACTGCATCGTGATTTCCATACGCACTCGATTTTTAGTTACTAATGTTATTATGACCTAAACAATACAAATATCGTCTTCTTCTTCTCTCTATTCCAGTGGCAAAAGCTCGAAATAAATTATTGTTTCTGAAAGTTTTCCAAGAATTTACAAAAATGCCTCGCGAAGCTACTAGTAATTATTCACACGAGACATTTTCTAATGACGATTTAAAGGAAAAAAATATTTACAGATGTCGAATACTACACTCATTTGGAACGAAATGTATGATTTTCCGTTAATACTCAATAGACAGCCATAACAGCAACGGTGATATTATATAATAATATTCTCATCATAAAAATTACCGATCGCGTAACAAACGTTCACAGCCAAATGGAAAATGCATTATTACCTCATTCGAATAGCACATAAACATTTACTAGTAATTAATATACTAATTGGATGTCATTGCGAATGAAGCAGTCGACATAGCCACGTAGGTGCAAGTACACAGTACAGAGTGGACCACTGCAGATCATCCGCGTAAATCTACTACGATCCACTCTGTATAGAGATATTTATGCATGGCATTTGGTCAAGGACATTTTGGCTTGAAATCATTTCGACGTAAGTATTACAAACAATAAAATATAAGATAATGTTAAAACAACTATTCCAACTAAAATTCGATCGTACCATTTTGTTTGGTTATGCTTTCTAGCGTATATATAATTATTGAAAAATTCAAAAAATAAATTAATAACGCATCACGTACGCTCTTAGATAGTATGTATAAGTAAGAAAATAATATATAAGTAAATTACCAATACGAAGAAGCTAAATTTACATATACACTAATACAAGTATATAAATTTTTTTCAAATTTATATATTTCAAAAGTTATACATTTTAATAGATTTAACAGCTACGGTTCTTAACTCGGATTTTGTGTCAAACATTTCATATTCCTTACCTATTAAATCAGAGTCTCCACCGCCATCACACCATTTTTACTCTAAGTATACTGATCGTTACGACTAACAAGATAATTAATTGTTATAGTCAATTATTTACTCTCTACTTAAAATTAAAACCGTTAGTTGCAAATTTCTTAAGTTTTAATTTTTTGAACGACAACGTTAAACTTTAAGTATCATGTTCCGAAGATTTTCTGAGAATATTGTTGTGTAAAAATTATATACATTATTAATTATTTACAAGTATTTAAAGTTTAGATGAACAAATAAGTGGTCTAACATTTTACAGGACACATCCTCATCTGACCTGTGAGTGGCCACAATACAACACTTCGCACAAAAATCA
This sequence comes from Melanaphis sacchari, assembly GCF_002803265.2. Taxonomy (NCBI): domain Eukaryota; kingdom Metazoa; phylum Arthropoda; class Insecta; order Hemiptera; family Aphididae; genus Melanaphis; species Melanaphis sacchari. Next base: position 600,949 of record NW_020271135.1, on the reverse strand, counting down.
AACTCGACTAAAAAAATGTTTGTGATAAAAAAACAGTAAAAGTTAATTTTTTCAAAATATTGTTTTTTATTGAATTTTAATAATGTAAGACAAATATTTTCAAAAATATTCATACTTTTTGAAATGTTAAATGAATGATACTGAAAAATTGTGTGGACTGTAGAATCGGTGGATGCAGACCGTTTGTCGCCACGAGGGCGTCTAGACTCTAGACACGACGATAGCTATATTTATGTATTTATTTATTTAGACTACACAATGTCGAAACACAATGGAATTTACAACATGACCAAAACGTGGAAAGTCTGTTTAGATATATTATTATTATTGTTGTCATACCGTTTTTGCAGATCAGTCAAAAATGAAATATAATATAAAACTCAACTCCCCGAACGTCAAACGTGGCAAAATCACAACGATACAATATAATATCTTATAAACCGCAATGATCCGATCGTTGATTTTTTTTTTTTTTAACAATAATATTCACGTGAACGTCAACTGTTTTCATATTTTTATTTTTTTTTTGCATTTTCATTTGTTATCCGCCCTTAGACTCACAATAATACTATAAAATACATATTATGCAATAGTAGCAGAGGTTTCCGCATCATATTTTAACAACGAAGCCTGTCGTCACAATACCGCAGTATAATATTATTTGTCTGCGTTCCATCGGCCGGTCCCGGTTAAACCAATAATATGCGAAATGTCAATGTATATTAATAATAAAGTGTTTACACTGCAGTTTATTTACCATGTCTTCGGACGGCGACAATAATATTACTGGACGGGATTTTTATCTATATGAAAAAAAACTAACAACAAATTAAAACAAAACCTCTTTAATGACTGATTTTTTTTTATGATGTATATTATTATACATTATATGCGAATATCACAATGCCCGGCGGATCGATGTACTAATCATTATTTTTAAACCAGGTCAAAGTGAAAAACAAAACTTTTAGTTCCACTAAAATTCCACTTAAATATGTACCTTTATATTATAATAATAATATTATGTCAGTTCAAAATTTCAAATTGCTGATTAGTGATTAATAAAATGCGTTTCGTTTCTAATCGAATCCTATTACAGAACTATAATGCGCAAATAGTTCAAAATAAAAACAAGAATAAAAGTATATCATGATTCATAATAATGACTTTTTCCTCAGCTGATTCACAAAATATGTGATTTTTTTCCAATCAACAATATATTACTTTCTTATTATTTCTTTCAATTATACACATTCATATTTTTCCATTTTGTAGTAAATTAATAAGATGTATTTTACTTTTCGCAACAATATAATATTGTAAAGAACACAATATTTTCTTGAAATTCATTTTATATCAGTATTTTTATTTTTTTGTATACAAAATGTCATCCGAATTAATATAAATACCTTTGAATAGTCAAAAGTAATTTCAGTTAAAAAATGTCGTTTAAATGATTTCTTCTAAGTTAAAAAAAATAATAATAATAATAATAATACAGAAAATAAAAATAAATAAGAATAATTTCACTGTTATTGACAATAAAAAACCATTAAGCGTTCAGAGCTATTGAATATTCTACGCGTAGGTATCTACTGTATCTTACAGCGCTATACGGTATTTGGTACTAATTCAGATATTTTTTAATCTAGAAAAAAATACTGTACCGGTGTTTTATTTGCGTGATTATTACTTACACAGTCACGCTAACTACTGACAATTATTGTCACAAAAGTACGTGGTATTTTATTTAAAATGTGAAATGGTATTCGTACTTAATTGCTTACAGAAAACTTTGGATTACATCTTAAATGTATTTTAATAAGACAATTTTAAAAATATATTTCTACGCGCATTAATTTAAATTTCTAGCAATTCAAAACGATGTTTTAAGTTCAGGTAAATTTTATAGATATTTTATCAACTTAATTACATCTGTAATTGTGACATTTTAAAATTTTGATCAATAATGTATGATGTTATTTAAAAAATACCCGTACACTTATTTCTTTCAAGCTAAGTACCTACCTTTGTACTTTTTTGGTGAAGAGAAACATAACGACCAATCAAATATTCAAATGTATTTTGACTGTTAATAATTGATAGTATCTATATATTATGTTATTTGTATGTAAAATTGTCCACTAGTTAAGATTAGTGACAATTCATTTTTCATAACAGTTCATTATTACTCTTATACTAGAATATGAAAAGTCAAGTTGATGGAATAAATATATTATAATTTTGAAAATTATAAAAAAAAAAACCACAATAAATTAAAAAGAAACATATTCCTGCAAGTTGGATTTTATTTAATTACACAATTAAATGCATAAATGATTTTAATTAATTATTCATTTTAAAAGCTAAAATTTTTGAAATTGTTTTTTATTTTTTAATGTTTTAATGAACACAAGATAATTATTTACTTCCAACTCAGTGATTCATTTCGTAATCAAATAAACTCCTTAAATGTATAAAACATGATTAAAAATTAAAACGCTACGTATCTATCTATTAATTCTGAATCTATCTTATTTTATAAAATTATTTTAATTTATACATTCTTAGAATTTTTAACATAATTATATATTTCTATGTCGTTTGCTAAGTTCAGAAAATTAATTTTAAAGTATTTTGAAGATTGAACATTTAATCGAATCTAGATGATGAGATTTGTTAAATTTAAACCATTTCCCTTAACATATATGCTTATCCCATAATATGATCCCTTTAAAATAAAAATAAGATATGTACCCACGCAGACAATTTCAATTTCATGTCATCTAGTTTCATACAATACTAAAATCGATTATTTTTTTTATCTACTGTTAGCGTAACATTTTTATTTATTTTACATATTATATGAACAATTGGTATACTCGTATATCATGCATACCTAAATATTATTATATTTATAAGCTTAATGATGTTCATAGTATTATCCATATTTAAACCTATATAGCTAATGATCGTATAAAACCATACGACTTAAGTCCAATTTATAGTAAATAAAACTTTCATTCTTTCAAAAATACTCTTTTTTATATCAACTTATATCGAAACCAAAAACTTCATTGTATCGTTTAGAATAAATGTTAACTACATGTTATACTATAGATATCGTTGAGTAGTGACAGACATATATATTATTTGAATCAAAGTAATTATAAGACAGCAATAAACTTATACTAAATTAATGAATGGTGAATTAAAATTACATTTAAAAGTTCTGCAAATTAAGTTTATACTCTCAATATATCTAATTCAAATTATGTAATTGTAAATTAACATTCAATAATAATTAGAAAGATGTATATTTTATAACGTACAATTTGTATTTAAAACTTTGACATGTAAGCACATGTACAAAAAATTCCATCGTAATTCATTATTATTTTTTACATTTAATATCCAAAAAAAGTTTAATCGTTTGAACCGTGCAAAATTAATATAATATAAGCTGATGGTTTTTTTTTTTACAGGTTTTTAAAATTAATCGTACGAGCGTGTAAAACCTTTTTTCTCTAAAATTAATTGGAAAACAAAATTTAATTTTTTTAATCCATCTGATAAAGGTGGAACCAATTTTTAGCAATACATTTATTTCGGATTAAAAACCACGTACTGTAATAGTATAAACATAGTGACACGTTTAATACTTTCTTAATTAGAATAAATTTAGATAATGATGTATTTCATTTAATAATCTGTGAAATTATACGACTAAGTATACGTCATATACAAACCTAAATACCCGTATAAACTTATCTACTTGTTTTGATTGTCCAGTTTACAGTTACCTACCAGTCAAGTCGGGCATATTAACTATTTTTTTTCTTAATACATAATAATAAAATTACTTTTTTAAATACCTACTATGATACTGATTTTATAAATTCAATTCTGTTTTTTCCCTTTTTATTTTTCAATTTCATTAAAAATATTTTTTTTTAATTAAAGTTCGTTTCCTAGCTTTTATATAAACTTCTGATTGAACTCCCAATAAAACATTTAAAAAATTATGAATAATAGGATATAACATATAAAAGTTATTTTTGAAATTCAAATGCAAAAACTCGATGACATTTGTAGTTCAAATTATAGATTCAAAACGTAATGCCAATATAAGTGAAGAAAAAATAGCACTGTCACAAATATAAATGTCAAAAATATAACCGAAAAATGTTATTGATTTATTATTCTAAAGCTTCTTTTCACTTATAAAATCCATTGCAAAGCAGTTAATTATTTCTTCTGTATATAAAAATGGCATTCTAAATATATTTTCTAACCATTTACCTATTTCAGAAGTCTTATCTTTATATTTTTTCCTTAAACTTACTCCCTGAATTTTTCGCTACCATCATAATTGCGCAAAGTGAAATCTACATTCTACAATTTTTATATGATTTAACATATAATTGATTCCACCTTGAAGTCCACGTCAAAAATCGACAATAACTCGTGTTGGCTATAATTAAAATAATAAAGGATGATTGATTTTAATGTTTATGTATAAAATAAGTATTCTTTTATTTGTTTTAAAGTAGACAAAATACTAAAGGAAAATATGAATTATCTTTATAACCACGAATTTAAAATAATTGATAAAAATGTTTTACACAGTATCCAAAAGTGCCATCAACATTAACAGATTCTAACATAGGAAATTTAAATTTGTAATTGTAGAAAAAATAATAATATGGTAAATTAATTAAAAGTTTTCCTTTTTGAATTGTTTTTAAATAGTCATATATTTCATTAATATTTGTTGTCAAAAAATTTAGAGTGTTTGTGGGCAAGCTTGTCATACATTATCGCGTAATAAAAGTAAATCAGTATCTATTGATGTGCTGCAGTTCTCAATTTCTGGTATAACAATTTTGGATGGTCTTACCAAAGTGCTCGTATTTTCAGTCGTTTTTCTTTTCTCGGTTAGTCCGGATAACTTAATGCTCAATTTGTCTTACCTCTTCATCGTGATTATGTTATAAGTTTGATTCATGTGTTAAATACAAAATAGTAGCAATCAGATAACAAAAATTAACAGTTTAATCTGTTAAATTAAAAATAGTTATAACTATATAACAATAAAAAGTATTTACAGTTTTGATATACGTACCCGTTCGTAAATTAATTTAAATCGTATATATTTTTACTGGACATGTTTCTTGGCATACCGCCAAAGAGTTTTGCCACATCGACTCTTATCAGCAAAAGAAAATTTATAATTATTAAAAATTAATAATTTATTTTCCTCTTTCAGCATTATAACTTCCATTATATTTGTATAATACCGAATCACACAAATATAATACCAAATGTGGATCACACAGTTTGCAATCAACTGAACGATCGCAATGTTTTATAATCTTTGTAAATTACGCTTTTGGCTATTCTTATTCATTTAGTTTGATGGCAGCCCCTGCTAGTTCTATATCATTTAATATTGGATTATTTATTACCTTTTGATAAGATACGCAGTCAATTCGAATAAAGTTTTGAGTGCACTGCAGTGTCAAGTATTATAACAATTTATACATGATGTATTATATTATTTATTATTTTGTTAAAATTTAAAATTTAATAGTAACCCAAATAAAAAATTGTTAAATATAGTGGCCTTATAACCGAGCCTACTTGTCATAAATATATAATAATAATTGCTTGATTACCGTAAAACTTTTTGAAAAAACGTTAATTGTGACCCAAATTCCTAGGCGCCCGCAAGTTTAAGTTTCAGCGAATATAGAACACAATATATTGTTTATAATATTAAGCAAAACATGATGACGACACTTATTTATTGGCATAAACGTGTTACTATTGTTGACACCGGACAATATGCAACTGTCGTTTATTGTTATAACAGCAGTTACTTCTGTGTGGACTTGAGCTCAAAACATTTTTTATTAGATAGGTATGACAATATAAGTGCTATTCAAAAAACTGTTCACGTACCTATCGATAACGTATGTGATTTATAGAATAAATATTTTTTTTTACTGTGTCGACTTGAATGTGGTCAATGACAATATATTCGTATATATTTTCATGTAAATCTATCTACGTTTAGAATATTATTATGATTTTATTTTGAGAAAATGTAATAGGTACAGCGTATTTATATACCTTGTCCTTCCATCAAAATCATGTGATAAATAATTTAGCGAAATGAAAACCACTCAAAATCATAATTTTAGCATCTAATATAAGTACATTATAGAATATTGGAGTTTAAAACCCGTTTTTTTTTTATAAGCACTATCATAATAGTTCTTTCTTAAACAATATTTTACAAAAATAATGTGTGACTTTTCCTGGAAAACATTCTTTTCTTCAAATTGCAATGTTTAAACTCTAATATTAACGTTTAATATAGATTTTGAGTTTTCTTAGTGAAATATACCCGTTAAATAGATGGTTATTCGAAGAATCCACGATGTGCACGTATAATATAATATAATACTTGTGGCATATATAATGACTTCAATACCGATCAAGTCGTCTCTTCCTCATCCGGCTCTGTTTAATCTCAATAGCCATGCATAATATTATAGCAAATTATGAACATTATTAAAATATAATATTGTCGTAAGACGTACAACAATATGATCCCTCGTTGACTAATGGTTTTTTGCGTGTTCACAGGAGAACAACCGGCAGCGGTGCACGACGGCAATTCGGGTCCTCTGGTGTGCTGCGTAGCCGGCTGGTGGCTGCTGACTCTGTGCTGTCTGGTGCTGTCCAGTTGATTCCCCGGTCCCGTGCAGTAAACAGTGACACCAGAGTCCAAAACACCTGCACAGCGATCACGCCGCCTCATTATATTTACGAGTATATGCTCGTCGATCGCGCAACAACAATAGTCATTATTACCTGCGCAGAATAAAGATTGTTTTGCGACGAATCGTTCAGGATGCCGATGTAAGATCGACAACTTACACCACAGACTGTTTTGCCAACACGCCAAAAAACGAAATTCCGAAATACTTTTATATTGTTGAGCGTTTGTGTGTGTGTGTGTGTGTGTGTGTTTGTGTGTATGTGTATACGTAGATAAATGTTAGAGTGTCCCAATAGATATATTGTAAGTACAATAGAACCTCAATAATCCAAACCCCGTTACATCGAAACTCGCTTAATCCGGAAAACTATTTAAAGCTGTTTTCATGCTTACTGTAGAATAAACCATGATAATATTCAATTTCACATCTGCTGTCAAAGATTCAAAATCATCAACTATTTTATTAACTCATGGAAGAAACTTTTAATAAATAAATAGATTGAGCCTAATATTTCTGAGTTAGAAACAAATTATTTTCACAACACTTTCCGCCAAGGTAGTGAAAACTTAGCTACACTGAAAAACATCGTGTTGTGGTTAAAAGCAGAGGATATCGTTAAAAGCGTGATTGCTGCAGAATCGGATGAGTATGATTAAAATGAAGCAGACACAAAGCCAAAACTTAGTGAAATTAAAGGTCACCTAAACATTGTCATTAAATAAGTTAAAGATAACAACAATAAAAACATATCAGTATATTACAAACATTTGAAATAATAATTGTGTGAGTTAATTAATAAAAGAATTAATGAGAAAGGAAGACAACTTTAGATCAGCAGTTTTTCAAATCAGTATAATGATTATATGACATGTATATACTAAATAATTGTTTTATAGGGCCTAATTATATGATGTATCTTGTATATTTTATTCTTAAATCTATAATAGACATATTTTGGTCATTTTATTTAATCCGGATTTTCATTAAACCGGTCAACCAAGAGCCCCCTAATTAGTCTGGATTAATGAGGTTCTACTATACTGCGTACAACGTGTTTTTAGCGATATTGGGTTGAATTTATTTTTTTTTACACTGTTGCACGTCGGTGATTATTACAATTATCTCTACTTATTTGTATGATAAAATATATATTGTATAATATCAACTCTGCAGTCACTCTATAATCTGTAATATAATTACAACAGTATAATTACACTTCTAAACACCGTGTTAGAGTGTTCGTAGGTGCTGTAAATTATAAATTGTGAAAAATAAATCAAAATGACAAATGTAATACCTATACTCAAGTTATATTCAATAGTCAAAAAACTTTCGAACGATGTACGTTTCGGCGCCTGTAAATGTAAATCGAAGGATATTTGTCGTAGTATCGTATTTTATCAAATTATTAATCGCTTTTGTTAGCGAAAATATTTCACGCATGAAATTTCAGACGAGATAACAATAAAATTTACCAATGTACCTACCTAGATAGAAAGGTAGTACACGTTAAAATGCAACGACGATGATATATTTTATCTCGATTCACAGTAATACTTGACGATTTATGTAGACTTTAAAACTTGTAACTACGCTCACGTGCAGTTTATCGCATACGTCAAAGGATCAATTTCGCGTATATAGTATATTATACTCATACACTCGATTTCGCATGTAACTGATAATATAAAATTTAGTTCTCCCAAAAGAATCTGAAACACATAATATTCAAGTCTGTTTAATAATTATCATCATGTAAGAAATAGCATTCTTGATGATTGTCATAATCAGTACTTTTCATAAACATGAGCCAAAAACAAAATTTTAGAAAATTTTTACTATTTCAAAAACAAAGACTTGACATTTTTATTTTAATAATGACTAAAATTTAAAGACTAAATAATATTCAACAGCATTTTCTATAAAATCATCGTACGAAATAATATTTGTCTCGTAGTTTGTATACCATCTGATACCAAAATCGAAAAGACCCTGGCACCTACTCCCCAAATTTTTATTACAAGGTACATCGACACCATAATATGGTCCAAATGTGTACCTAACTAGTAGTTATCAACAGGTAAAAAGTACGGATTCGATTTTGATATGTTCGACGTTCGTTATTGGTCTATTCTATCATTTTTATATTTTAATGGTGAAGTACTAAAGTTTATCATAGATACACCTGAGTGTGCTCTTTTTAATATTTTCAACTTAAGTACCTACCATATGTTTACAAAGTTTTACAGTATCCTTTATACGATTTATCAATTTCTAGTAGGTATAGATGTCTTCCTCAAAGTGTATCTATCTGATATAAATCCTAAAAAATATCCGTTATGACTACTTTAATAATCTGATGTTGTTGATATTCTACCTATATTCTTATGTAATTATAAATGTAATACATTAATAATTACCGTATTTCATAATATTCAACTAGGTTTAATAATATATTGTACGCTGAAAAAAATAAAATATTATAAACTATAAGAGTATGACACAAATCGTATTACCGATTCGTCATAATTATTATTATATATAATACGTATATTATATACCTACCTAATTATAATCGTATTGCAAATTTTCGTGAAAATTTTTTTTTTAATTCTATAAATATAATGAATATTTTTAACAAAATTGGTTGTAAAATTATGTAAATATTATTTTAATTTAATTAAATGTGTATAAACCTTATTCTATGTATTTATCCTAACCTAATCGCTACTTAATATCCAAAGTTTGTTTTAATTCACAATAACACATATTAAACATTATTTTATTCCAGTTCTTGATGAGCAGATTAATATGTTCGAATAAACTAAAATTATTAACATCTATACCTACAGTTCATTTAATGATATTTAGGTAGGTATTTAAGTTAAATCCTATTTATTTATAAATGTATATATTTTTTTTTACATTAGTTTCATAAAATTATTTTATTGTATATATTTAAATACAATTAAAAATGCTCTTTAGGAAACATGGTTTTTTGATTTTTCTTCTTACATTAAGTGCTGTCAACTTGAATGTTAATAATCTTGGTTGTCTCTTTTGTGAATATAAAATTAAAATAGTTGGTTGTAACTAAATAAAATAACGATTAAATAGTACATATACGACAGAGAGGAGATAAACGGACAGACATATGTCTATCAGTAAATCAAGGAGAAAGTGTGTATTACAGTTCATACAAAAATGTTATAAATAAATATTTTATATGTAATATTAATTTAATACTTATACTACATCTTTAAATATTATTTATGTACATAAACCAACTGTATTTGGTTATAAAATTGTTATCATCTTATTTTCTTTTTTTTTTTACCTAAAATTTAATTATACTTACTAAAATGGTAAAAAAGTGGCAAATTGTTATGAATATTATTACTTTGAAAAAAAAAAAGTTGATTAAAATATTATTGTTATTTAAGTTAAAAAAAATATATATGTATGATTATGATATTATAATTGTTTTTATTTATTTATTGAAAATATTATATTTATGCGTACTTAAAATTTATCAAAATTACACTTTGGCTTAACTATAATATTTTTGTACCAGCCAAAAATAATCTTTTTTTTAATTGATCTTAAGCATCGACAACTATAGTCATAAGCTGTAGTAGGTATGTTACGATAAGTTTTTGAAACACATAGGGTCTCTGTCAGTACTGCAACTACCGGAGGAGCAAAGAACACCCAAACCTCCATTAAATCACATCACAATAGACCGGTAACCGAACTATTTCGAACTTTTTTTTTTATATTATAAAATGTCTCATCAAAATGAAAAATAAAAGTTCCTTTTAGGCTATAGAAACATTATTATTATATATACCTAATGACAAGCCCGGATCAAGAGCTTCAGGGGCCCAGGGGCCAATACATAGTTGTGGGCCCCCGTCAATAAAAACAATTCTTTAAAATTATAAAATTATACAATAAAACAAATTTAAACATTATTATTTAAATATAATAATGATTGATGAGGATAAAAATATTAAAAAAATATTATATTTTTATTAATATATATATTTACACATAAAATTAAGTTTTGTTTATGTAAACAGGTTTAGTCGGTAGGTATCTGAATTATGAGTATCCATGACCGAGACAGTCACATAAACAAATTTTCCCAATTCTATTTTTAAATACAGTAATATCAAAATATATGCCTATTCCCAACAAACACGAACTTGGCTATGACGCTATGTGTCCCCACTTACCATATTATTGGTGGTAAACACGGTCGACGGGCCCCATCAACTTTTAGCTTAAACAAGAAAAAAATAAAAATATTTTTGTAGGTACTAATTTAGGTACTATAAAAAGTACAAATTATCACTTAATGTAATTTTAAACCAAGAAAACTATGGGCCCTTAACACACGTAGGCCCCGGGGACTTGGCCCCTCCTGCCCGCCTAATCCGGGCTTGCCTAATGATGATAATAACAAATCGGATCCAGGACACTTCACCGTGACTGTTTTGCCGTAAAATATTTAAATTAGACAGGGTTACTTACACACCAGGATTTCAAATAGGCAGGATTAGTTTTATACCTAAGTAATCCTGTCTATTTTAAATCCTGTTAGGTACGAAGTCCTGATATAAAAGTTATCCTGTCTAATTGAAATTCTGAACTAAAAGTAATCTCATCTATTTAAAATCCTGGTATCTAAAATAATCCTGATATCAATTTAATCCTATCTATTTGAAATCCTAACCTAGCCCAGGATTACGGCGTGTAATACTAACCAAAATTCCCATTTAAGTATGAGACTATAGTGTAAGTCATCTGGAGTCCAATGATATAATTTTCACAGCTGTAATACTAAGCTTTGATTCTTAATATTTTTCCGTCTGACTATTCGCCGCAAAAAGAACCTTCCCGTGAAATATCAATTATACTTATAATATATACTTATTATTAAGTTCTAATACCATGACAGTTTTTCAAACCTCGTCATCCAAAATTTTGCATGCATTCGTCTCTGATTGACACACTTTGAATTGTGAAACATAAATTTTAATATATTCCTCATTTTAATCAAGTACATTTTATCACCCCCACACTGAAATTTGCAGCTTTATATTTCCGTTTGTGCACAAATGCGCAGCTTATTGACGTGCGCATGGAGTTCACAGCCATCCATTTACACACTTTAAGGCAGACGCTATTTTTAGGACATAATGTGAACAAATTTCTGCTAAATAACACTTTTGGTAAATGAAAAATAATAACATATTTTGTAGGTACAATTTACGTTTACAACTTAAAATTATGCAATAAGAATTATGACATTATTATACATTTTTTGTTTTCAATAAACACGTCTTTATAAAAATGTATGTTTTTAATTTTCAACAAGAAAAAAAATTTTGAAAACCCTATTATTTGCTAAACAATAAAAAGCAATGATAAAAAATTGATATAATAAACATTGACAGTACCATGGTCATTAATTATATTTTCGAGAAGTGAATTTTATCAACCACATACCCGTTACGACCAAAGTCTACTCGCGCTTATGGCTATGGTGCAGCTACATTGTAGGGTCATCTCTTAAATTAATTTTCAAAATGATAGTCTATCCCCTGTTGGTGATTTATAATTACATTTATAAATGTTCAACAGTCTGATTGTTTAATATAATTATTAGTTCGAAATATTTAGCCTAGTTGCTTGGTTAAACACGACACTTATTATTTGAAAACTTCCTCTGAAGTACTCACGTTCAACAAATTTAAAATTTAAACTTTATTCATATTTGTTAAATGCAAATTTTCATGAAAGAAAAGGATATATGTTCAATGTTCATATTTTGCACTTAAAATAAGCGTCAACCCCAGAGTGTGCAAGCGTGTGGCTGCATACTCCATGCGGACACCAATGAGCTGCGCATTTAAGCTCAAGCGGAAATTAAAACTGCAAATTCCAATGTTAAGGTGATAAATTGTACTTAATTAAAGTTGAGGAACATGTGAAAATTGATGTTTAACGACTCAAAGTGTATAAATTAGGGACGAACGCATGCAAAATGTCAGATGACGAGTTTTGAAAAACTGTCATAATCTTAGTATTTTTATATATTAATATTTAATGATAAGTACATTATTAGTATTATTGTCCATGATAGTATCGCAAAAATTGGTCCAAATGGACTTGTTACAATTTTGACAAAATTTAAGCTAAACTTACAGGAACAAAACTGTGTATTACCATTGGAGACAGCAACAATTATAGTATGTAAATTAATTAGATAAGTAAAAATAATAATATTATTAAAACTTATAGAAATAACTTCTATTTGAAAAGAAATATCAAGCTAATTTTATTAAAATTGTTTATATCCGTTTTTATTTATTTAATTAATTTTTAACTAATAAATTGAAAATTTATCAAACATAATAATTTTAAACTTAGGTAAGTATTAACTTAATTATAGTTTATGTAGAAATTTTCAAAAATTAATTAATTTGTACTCGTAATTTATTTGCATAAATACATTTTAATGTTGTGTATGTAAAATATTAATATTAGTATATTTTGGTGTAGAAGTTTTAAGTTAGTACTTTATTAAAATATAAAAGATTAGCAGTGAATGTAGACTACAATGAAATTTTATAAATTGAAGAGAATGACAATATATGAAATTATCAAAATTATATTAGGTACTACTATTTATTTATTTTATTGAAAAATAGAATAATGTTTATATTGTGTTATACAATAAATAATAATACTACAATTTGGGAATTTTTTATCTTTAAAGTTGCAAAAATGTTTGATCATTATACCAACAGTGTTAATAGTTAACTCTTATATTGCATATAAATAATTAAATAGTTTAAAGATTTTTTTTTTATTATTATTATTACTATTTAAATACCTTTTTTACATTTTTGATCAAAATAATAATATGTACAGTGATAAATTATTTATTTAAAAATGTATGAATTAATTTACTTTGCTATCGGAAACCACCCCCGAAGTTTGAAATTGAAGAATTATTTCGACTACTTTGCTTTACACAGACACAAAAAAAAACACACACACATTGTAAAATCAATACATTCATCACTCCGTTCAGAATCTAAAATGAGGAATACTTATGAAGAGTTAGTTTTTTCAATAACAGAATTACGATCAAAGTGGCAAATATCAATAACAAAAGAAAATAAATGCAAGAAATTTATAGAGAAGCAATAGATAGTATTGATATTATTTAATAATGATAAACGAATTAAACGATTAAACACAATCAAAGAAAATTTTCGTATCACTGTTTTTTTGCCCCTTACTAATACTGCTATATTTCAATTACCTACAAGAGCGTTTCAAAGGACTTGAAGCAGTTCTAAGAAAATTTGACCTTTTATAACCAGTAAATTTAATTAAGTACAATGGAAAGAATATAACTAAGTCATGGTATGATTTCATTTTATTTTATAATACTTATTTTTCATCTGATTTATCTAGGCAAGTTTTATCACCAAGAAATTTTCTAATAAAAACTAAAATTAAAATAATAAAATAATTGTTATTGACCCTAGTATATTAATAAAAAGTATATGTCATTACTTTTTAGTGAAATATTTAATACCTGCATATTTTTTATTTGTTTGTCTCTACCTGTTACAAGTAAATCGGCAGAAAACTCTTTTCTGAAGTTAATAAAAAATTATTTACTAATTTCAATTACTCAAGAATTTCTTACAAATATAAGCATTTTAAACATTAAAAAAGCACGAACAAATGAATTAAATATTGATCACATAATTGAAATTTTTCAAATCAAAATGCAAGGAAAAAATGTTTTAAATTAGATATAAAAATTGATTATATTTATAAATTATTTATCTTATATATATATATCGGGTGATTCATTCAGAATAAATCATTTTTATGAGAGATAACACGTAAGTCGTATTAAACTGTTGTAATATTTTTGTTGAGTGTTAATTGAAATTTTGTCATGAAAAGATTTAGCCCGGCACAAAGCCTACCCAAATAATTCAACTGTACTACGAAAATAAGCGTTCTACAGGGAGTGTTTTTCAAAAGCTTAGGAAAACTTATGGGTCCACGAAATCGGTATACCGAACGCACAATTCGCTAAACAGTTGTTCAATTTGAAACTTAATTTTAATTATTAGATTATATGCAACCAAATAGGTCACATTCAGCGCATAGTGAAAAAAATAGATACAGCGGCAGTAGCTGGAAGTGTACGTGATGACCGTGTTAAATCAATTCAACACCGTTCTCAACAGCTTGATAAATTTTACGTAAAGACCTTGGTTAAAAACATACAAAATCCAACTCGCGTAAGAATTGAAGCCAGTTAACATTCCAAATCATCACAAATTCAGTGTTTGGGCTCTTGAAACGTTAAAGAAAATCCACTATTTTTGGTGTTGCTCTCATATGCGGACTACCGACATGTTTCTGCTCACGTACGCGGTCTACCTTGTAAGACGTAAATCGCATGACACCTATATTGTAATACGCCATGTTTATATTTTCATAATTATAATATATGTTTATTAGCTTAAATTTAAAAATATAGTGTAATAATAATAATATTTTTACATAAAATAAATGAAAAAATAATTTAAAAAAATGTATGATAAACTTTCAATAATGATATGATAAAAATCACATAGTCAAAAAATAAATATAAAAAATAATAAATAATAATTTTAACGATAAACTGTTTTAATATCCCTCAGAAATGTTATAAATATATCGGGTTCGTCTTTGCAAACAACCTTCCAACAATAATGATTAAAATAGGATTGACATAATTTTTTAGTTGTAGGTACCTCTCATTGTTTTCATGAGCTTTGTCTTTGCATCCAGCCATTTTCTCTCTATGCTTTGAGTGTGAGCCTCTATCGAAAGATCCACCACGTAGGTTTGCTGATAGTTGACTGTTTAAGTTTTATGAATATATCCACTACCATTTAAACATCTATAAGTCACCCACTCATCAGAGTAAATAACAAAGCTAGCTTCACACTCTCGCTGTATACCTAATTAGAAGTAATGTATTTTTGTCTCTTCGAAGTAGGTACATAAAAATATCGGCAGTCAGAACCTTTTTTTAAACCAAATACCCAAAGTTCATCTACTCTTTGTCCATGGTTTCTACCGTTCTGGACTTCAACATCACTGTGTTCAGATGAAGAGGGTTGATCACCATTGAATAACCTACTTCGATTATATTTTCTCTTTCCGACAAATCTAGCCTCGTTAATCTGTTTTGGATCAATCTCAGTTCCCAACATCTTTAGACGTTTGTGAAAAACATTTGAACATACCTACTTCATGACACATATTAAACCAGTCGGCAACTCTCCCTCGTCCTCTTCTTGTTAAAGTGGCTGTTGTTCTCAAAGAAATATCCGATACAAGAAAAACCAATTCTAAAATTTCGGTAAATTTGAGATTACTATTACAACTATTGTTCAAGTCCTCGAAATAAAAAGCTTGTTCCCCAGTCGTATAGGTACTAGCGTGGTCAGACATCTTTTTTTTGCACCGAAGAATAAGACGAAAGTCATCTCCTCGATTTCATTTTCTAGTATTAACCATTCCAGAACCACACATTTGACATAGCAATGTTTCTTCGGCATTATCTAATAAACCGTGCTCCCTTAAAAACACAGTGGCATTATCTTCACTCTTTACGACAATCAAATAAAAATCTTTAAATTGCATAATGCACACGATAAACAAAACGGACACAAATAGATATAAACGCAATACAACACAATCGACAACCAATACGTAGGTAACTAACAAACTTATTAAATTCGTTATGTTGGGCAGATTTTAGGTAGATTAGGTACCTATATCAACAATCTTATTTTTTAATAACAATAAACATAGTTGGAAAATACAAGATATGACATACCTATATAACAGAACATTTTATCTGACCAATTTTATTTTATCTCTTAGTGGATGTACGTATTTATTAAATAGTTATTTTTTTCTGCTACGATATGCGGTCTACATTTATGATAGTAGACCGCATGCATTTATAGTCCGCATATGAGAGCAGCACCCTATTTTCGACAAAAATGTTGTTGGGCGATGAGACCCATTTTTGGCTTAATGGCTATGTCAACAAGCAAAATTGTCGCATTTTGGATAAAGAGTAACCCGAAGAAGTTTAAGAGCTACCATTGCATCCAGAAAAAACAACAGATTGGCGTGATCTAAGGGCTGGTCGCTGGTAGAATTATCGGTCCATATTTTGAATTTCTTCAATAATTAAGCCGGGCAGAACGTAACTGTGAATGGCGCCCGTTAAAACGTCACGATAACGGAAAATTTGCCTGAAATTGAAGAACGTGATCTCAGAGACATTTGATTTCAACAAGATGACGCTACTTACCATACAGAACGTGAAACCATTGATATATAGCGAAAACGATTTGACGAACAATTAATTTCACGATTTGGCCGTCTAGATCATGTAATGTCACACCATTCACATCTCTCGGTTTTTTTCTTTTTGGCTACGTGAAGTCCAGGGTCTACAAGGCTAAGCCGTTTACGATAAATTAATTGGAACTTATTTGGAAGCACACGCCATTGGCCAAATAGACACCAGTCGAAATGCTTAGATGGGTCATTGAAAATTAGAATTTTATAATGACCCGTGTTAACCGCAGTTACGGCCAGTATTTAAATAACATAATAATTAAAAAATAAATTTATTTAATAATTTTTAATCATAATAAAGATTATCCAATAAAATTGAATTTTTTATTTTTGAAAAAAGTACCTCTAAATGAATCATCCATTATTAACTATCATTAAGACAGCGTTTAATAAATTTAATCATGAAGGTATTTCTTAAAGTAGTATTTTTTTATCAAAAAATGGAAATTAATAAATACATTTAAACCGTAATAAATTATTATCACACAAAATCCTAGGTAGTCATAATAATAGGATGTAATATCCGAACAGCCAAATATAGTGTTACATTAATATTAGATTGAATTGATCTATTATCAAAATTGAAGGTAAAAATGTTATCTGTGATAAAGTAATTAAGCTCAAGGCTTTGACTTCTTCAATTTTTATTAGTAAATTTGCTCTAATATTAAAGTTAATAACACACAATAAGTTCTACGTTCTACTGGAAAACAATTTTCTAAGTTGTATGTTTGTAAAACAGAGAAAACACAAGAGAATATAATGTTTTTTTTTAGTATTATTTACATTCAGTTCAGATTTGTTTTAGCACTTTAACAATATTTTGTTGAATTTTTAAAGAATTTGATGACCTCTTATATAGATAATTAAAATAGAGGATTGGTTCTATTAAGAGACAAAAGAGGATTTAAATAATCAATATAATAGAAAAGAAAATTTGCAATACCAAAAATACAAACCAAATCTGGTTAAATTTTATTATCTGAGTAATATGCTGGAACAGTAATAAAAGGGTAATTATTTTCCACATTTCTCCTTTCCAAATCTGCCACTGATTTATTACAGTCAATGTTTTGAAACATAAAAAATTATAGTAATTTAACTAAACAATATAATATTTACCTCATATCAACTACACTTTAAGTCTTAGTACTTTCTTCTTAACTTAATTAGATTGGATTACAGAATTTAACTATACAACTTATTATTACTATAGTTTTGATTACGATATTTTATTTTCAGATATAAAAAATAATACACTTTAAGTTAAAAGTATAGTATTCAAAAGCTGTGTATTATCCCTTTAATGATCAAAAAAATAATTTAAATCATATATTATGACGATAGATTGGTAAATTAGATACTATTATTTTAACAAATAAACATACTTAGTTTAACCTTTAACACAATTACTAATATTAAGAAGTGGAATATTGTAAAAAACTGAATAAATTTTACTTGCATAAATACCACATGTTTCGCTGAGTAATAAAAAAAAATTAAAAACATTAAGTTTAAGTCATTATTTTTTTACATAATTAAAAGATTTTAAAAGTGCATTTTTATTTGAACACAAATATTAAATAATAACTTGGCATAAATATAAATATAATTAAAAAAAATTAGTAATGATGTACCTAGATGATTTTTTCTTATTGTCAGTATTATTTAATTAAAGTTCACATAGCATTTAGTTATTTTTAGAAAAAAAAGTAATAAACTACAAGGCATTTATGACTATTAGAATAAATAATGTATGACATTATATTAAATTGTAACACATAAAAACAGAAAAAAAAATATGCACTATTATCAGCCATTATAATTAAAAGATGGAAATAAACAAACTACTTTGGTTATAAAGTCCTTATTATTTTACTTTGCCTTATCTTTAAAATTATAACACATATTACATGAAAGTATCAAGTTATTGTTTTATGGTACACTGTTTAATGTCGAGAAAAATTATTTGCTGCAATAAAAACATAATTAATATCTACGATCTCTACGTCCACCTCCGCCACCACCACCACCACCACCACCTCCACGATGATGACCATGTCTAGGAGAAGGTGATCTGGTTCTACGAGTTCCAACATGGTCACGTGAACGACTACGTGAACGATGTCTGCGTGATCGACGACTGTAAAGATATTTGCGTAATTCTCGTGATATTGGCTTCAAGTGCATGAAATTGCAAAATCCACTACGTGTACACTCTCTAGAAATCAAAAATTATAAATATTTTACTAACATTTATTACTAACTATTACAATAAATATAAAAATTGAAAATTTTTTATGACTTAATTTGAGTTTATTCAATCTTTATTAAATTCTAAATAGTTTTTATGAATACCAAAATATTGGTTATAAATTATATTTGAATAGCATTAAACATGAATTAATTTAACTATTTTATTTAAGGTATCTATTCTTACCCCATTTCATACTGACGACAACAAGCCTCTCGAAAGTCTGTTACAGGGCTCAATTCAGCATAAACCGGACGTCCACCAAACCATCGGTTATTTAAATCGTTAACAGCTGCTTCTGCATGTTCTTCTCGACGAAACTAATATTTTTCAAAAAAAAAAAAAAGAATATATTCATAAATAATGTGATAAACCATTAACTATGTTTATCATGCTCAAAAAAATAATATGCAAATAAAAAATGAATATTAATCGGTATATACATGAACATATTTTACCTTAATATAAACATTGCCAACAAGATGATCCCCTAAGTTGTCACAAACATTCATTTCTTCGATTTCGCCATACTAAGTTATAAATAATTAAATTTAATATGATAAATAAAAATAAACATAATAATACATACATATTAATAAAATAGGTACAATAGTTTAAATTCAATGTCTGAGAATATACAATTATTTCAAGTAAAAACTAAAAACATAAATGAACATTAACAAGTTTATTAATTTTGACTTGAACTTAAATCTATTAAATAATTATCTTTATTTTGAATTCAAATCTATAAGGTTTAAAACTAAGATTTATACCTTGTCTTCACATTCTACGAAAACATCTTCAAAGAAATTATCATAATGTTCTTGCATTTCTTCATCAGTTACATTTGAAACCACTAAAAGACAAAAAATGAATACTAGTTATAAAATATCACATTAGTTACATGCAAAAATGCACATATAAATAATGTATATTTTATTTGAAATGTGGTATATAATTTTCTACATTTTAAAATTTTTTATACATAATTTATTGGTTTATAATATTAAAACAAATATTTGATTAACAAATAGTAACTTATAAGTAACTAACAGATATTTGTTCAAAAAGCCCACTAAATTATTTAAATAAAACCTTTATAACATAATATTAAAAATTGTTTAAATAATAAGTATCTATTTAAGTGAATAGTAATATTTTTACAATAGAAATATATTATTAATATAGTATAAATGTACAATAACTATATACTAAACTAATATATATTAAAAAGTAAAATATTTCTATAATAAAAACATATTTTAAAAGGACATAAAAGTGAAAAAAATATAGCATAAAAACATGCTTTTGTACTTTTAGTATGGTTCACTAGAAAGTTTTACAGTAAAAACATCTATTATAAAATTGTAAAGCAAAATTATCTAAAATGACTAAGAAATCAGATTTTTGATATTAATTTATAATAATTAAAATAATCAATTAATTATAGATATTTTCCTATAATTGAATTATTTAAATCATATATTCAACTAGTGACTATCATATTTTACACAAATTTTATATTTTAGCCTCATATTATAAAATTAAAATAATTTAGCTTCAAAATATTTAATAGAAAATTATTTTCTTAATTGTAGGCTACTTTATTTTATAAAAGTTTTTTCTTTTAATTTAAATTAATTTAAAAAATATATACATACATTTAAATAAATAAATATGTGATCCTGAACAAAACTATTATTGATTGATATTATGTATAACACAATAATTGATGCAATATTAACATAATATAAATTATGTTATTATAATTTAATATGGAACATAATTTTTTTTTTTTTAATTGTTATATTAGTTACAACTATTGTGTATTTCATTCCCTAATAAAGCGATATTTTGTAATTTAATAATTATACTATAGATATACTCAATCTCTATCATCTGAAATATTGAAATGTGTCATAGAATACTTGGCTCACACATAATTTTTTTTTTATCATAATCTAACATTTGTGTAGGTAAAACATTTATCACAATTATGATAATAGAATTTATTTTTACAAAATAATTATGTAAAATAAAAAAATGGAGAAGTCGCTCTGTTGTATAGAATGAGAATAAGCATGCTTCAAGCAGAAAAGGTTTGAATTTGACCTTTCTCCCCTATCAATCAGCAAGTTTATGGAGGGGTAGAATTCAAATGCAATGCTAACTTTGAATTCTCTAAACATTTTAATTTTGGTAGCATGATAAAACCAACCAACTACCATTTATTATTGTCCAGATATCCGATGATTATATTATTAGAAATCCTTGATTAAACAGTGACTACAATCATTCAAGTTGGTTACAGAATCCACGGAAGGTTTTTATCTGTAGTGGATAATCACCATCTAAAATTGAACATCAGTTATTCAAATAATTTAATAAATGGACGCAAACAACCACCAAAAACTGATATTATTAGTTATAAATTAAGAAGATTTAAAAATTATAAAAATGTTTTTTTACATAAATAATAAGGTATGTTAAAGGTGATCAAATTATGGGGCAGATTCTAAATTGAAACAAATAATTTACCATAGTATAACTCCATAGGTATTTAAAAAATAAAGATAACATCTATCAAATATCTTGAAGGAGTAGTAAAACAACATATTTTGTTTAAACTGGTCAAAATTCCATATTGATGCAAACATCCATATTCACTCCTATAACAGACAACCTGAATTGATTTAGTAAAATTCATTATTTTGTTTATTCTTATTTTAAATAAATAATGAATGAAAATGGCTATTAAAAAAAATTAATTTAAATTTTAAAAACACTGACGAGTCGTAGTCTTCAAGCTAGAGCAGAGTCTTCAAACTACAAAGAAAGAGTACACTCTTTCAAGATATTTGACAACGACTGTAAACATAAAAGTAAAAAATTAAACCTAATAACTACTCAGTAAAGCTATACAATGTAGTTAATATTAATTGAAAATTTATTATTTATTTATAAATTTATAATAGTACATTATAAATTGTAATAAAAACATTTTTCACCAGTTGATATTGTATTTTAAAAAGAATAAATTTCAATAATTTATTAATAAAGTTGTTTTATTCAAAAAAAAATTTTTTATACATTTCTATCCAAATAAAAATATGTTTTTAAATCAAAATTAATTTTGAAACACAACCAATCAATAATAAAATAATATATTAATATTATTCAAAGAAATATGTTATAACTAAATTATATTACCAATTTAATCAGTCTGTTTATAAAAACATTGTTTTAAAATCTTATCATTTAAAGAATATACTATATTAATTTATTACTTAAAATTAAAAAGTAATATATTTATTATTTCACTTATATGACAGGAACTATAGCATTTCAGTTAAACATTATTACTTACAATGTGATCCATCAGCAGACTTTGCAGAATTTTGTGGATTTACGTAAAGATTTTGCAATAGTACAGTCTAAAAAAAAAATTTATCATAAAAGTTTTAACAATAAAATCATAAATTATATTAACTATGATTAAATATACTTGTGACTAATTAACTAAAAGATAATATTAGAAGAATTTTTTAGAGGTTCTTTAAGATATATTGTTTGAATTTGAATGACCTAACCAATGCATTTTTAAGTACTTTAGATTTAAGTTTATATCAGATTTATAAAACTATGATTCTAATATAATATAGTATTATTGAATTAATACAACACCTAGCATAAAGGTTTATATATATTTTTTGGAATAAATAAAACTAAGGTGTAAGGTGAATTATAATAAAATTATATTAAATATTATTAGTTTTCAATAAAATGTCTGAAATTCAATAAAAATTAATTAAAAAAATTATGATTACTTATTATACCAATATCATTGAAAAAATTGCAATTCTCACAAGAGATTGTCAACTAGGAATTTAATTCCATATTTAATAGATATCTCATATTATATACTCATATTTATTTAAAATAGTATGTTAAAGTATATATTATAATAATTATTATCTAAAACAAAAAGTTGTATAATATATTATATTTAATATATAATAAAACCATATGACAGAGTATTACTATAATACATAATACCCAATTGTTTAAAAAAATAATATACTCTTTACTTTTTAATAGATAAATTTATGAATGGAAACATCTAGAGGCATATTTAACAAAAGAACTCTTCTTTAAGTTTATGTAATCCAATTTACTATTTTCATTTGGATTCTTAACATTGCAACAAACATTTTTTAACTAAAATACCAATCTTTTAATAAATCTTTTTAAAATAAAATTTACACAATTTAAATAATTAGCAACGCCAATTTAGCTTTTAATATGTACTTATAAAGTAACAATTATATTTTTAAATGGAAACTTGATATTAATATTTTAGTACTTACATTTAAATGTGAAACTTTAGAGAATATTTAAATGAAAACTCACCTGACTGAAAGTGGGCTTATTATGAATTCTTGAACAGCGATCACCATGACGGCAAGCACCGATTTTAAAATAAAATGAACAGTTGACCCTAAAAGGAAAAAAATTAACAATTATAACCATGCATAAGTCGGTGATTTTATTTTACAACAACCGCATTCAAAACAAATAGCTCTTCTTTTTTAAATTAACTCTAAAATCGTATTGTAATAAATATAAAACAACCGAACGAGCCAGTTGGTATTGTTTTGCTTACTTATCCTTTTCGGTACCAAAAATGGATGCCAGATACTCGGCCATGTCGATAGTTCGAAGTTCAAACTAAAAAAAATTTAAAAAAAAAAAAATATAAATCATAAATACTTGCAAAAAACAGTTCAAAACGCACACCTAATAAGCCGGATAGCGGATAGCCGATGCCGAATTATAAAATCGGAAAAAATTTGATTCGTACGAGATTTTAACAAGTTTGTTGGTACAGAAGTTAGAACCGAAAAACTTACCGTTCGCACGAGAAAAAAAGCTGTCGGAACATCATGGAACAGTAAAAATACTGTTTGTATCTTCGAAGAAGTAAACAACGTTATCAATTTATCATCGTTGATACTTGATATAGGACAGGTAACGACTAAAGAGTAAAGAGTAAAGAGTCAATGAAAAGACGGCTATTTACTACTTAGTATTCTCGACATCTTCGTGATGAAACTTCTTTGACGTATTTTACTGTTTTTGTGTTTAATATCATTACGAATTATTATCATAATCCTATTCTATTATTATTAAATATTAACTATTAAGCTCAATTATCATAATATTTAATTTATTTAATTATATATTGTTTATTTATAATTTTAAATAAAACCAAATACATATTATGATTCATGTCGACGCATCACATTTAATTTACAATAAGATGATTTCTTAGAATTTGTGAAAAAATTAATAATTATGTCGGGTAAATCAAAAAACATATGAAAATATAACAGTATAGTAGAATAGCTTTAAATATCTAACCCAAAAACATTATTGTTTGTTAACCAAATGTATTTTAAACAAACAATTTGCAGGTTCAAAGCGTTTTGGATCTAGCTCTTCATATTCGTCACATAGTCCCCCTATTCCTGAACGGTGGCTTAAATGTCCTCGTAAATCTTACACGACTATTACCGAAAAGTTTGTAGCATTCAAAACACCATTGGATAGTAAATATGATGATCAAATACCTATCCAGAATAGGTTCAATACAGAAATGTTGTTCTCATCAATGTCTAATATGAAGGTATTATGTAATACTCTTTAATCTTTTTAAGAAAATTAATAAGAAACAAACTGGCTCTTAAATCATAAAGTAGCATTGATACTTAAAAGAATTATTTTACTAATAAACAAACATAATTATTATATTATTACTATAATACCATGTATATATGAGTAATAACTTAAATATTAATTCAATTATTTAAAAACAGTTGATTTTTTTATTTTTTTTTTTTTTTAATAATATAACACGTCATATACTCAGTATTGTATCATTATTATTAATTAGAAAGCAATAATTAATCATAAAATTCAGGAAACTACTCTGATCAAATCTTAACTAATGTTCTATTTTTTTTCTTGATGTTTTTAAGGTACTAAAAAGGAGAAACATTTGTGTTTAATCTTTTAATATTTATTTTTAAAATGTCTTTACTGCTCTCCCCTTCCAACGTTTTTTGTTAAAATACACATACTTATTAAATCAATAGCCATTACATTTGCTCTAAATTTAAATTTTAAAATTTTAGAATGATAATAAAATGTCAAATTACAACATTTGAATTAGTATAATTACTTATTTTATGTAAAGTTCAATAAATTAATATTTTATTTAGTATATTAAATTGTTTTAGGTGAGTATAGGTTTATGGATTGATCTGACCAAAACTAGTCGTTTTTATGATAAATCTGAAATTGAAGATTCAGATTGTAAGTATGTAAAAATTCCATGTGCTGGTCATGAACAACCACCTACACGAGAGCAAGCGCAATTATTTGTAGATATTTGTTCAAAATTTATCGCAAAAAATCCTTTATTATGCATTGGTTAGTTGTAATTTATTTATTTATTTATTTTACTTTAACCTATATTAATCATTATTACTTTTTTTTTTAGGTGTTCATTGCACTCATGGTTTTAACCGAACAGGATTTATGATAGCTACTTATTTAATAGAAACATTAGATTTTGATGTAACTAGTGCCCTAGCTCAATTTGCAGCAGCTAGGTAAAATATAATTTATTCTAATTATTTCTAAAATTACTTAATTTATTTATAGTATATACTAAATACTGAAATTCCTTAAACTAATAACTGGAAATAGAAAAACATAATTCTTAATGTATATGTATTTTGATAATGTATAAATCCATTATCATGAACATTTTTTCCTCAGTACACATAGTTAAATAACTCAAAAACTACTCAATTAAATTTTTATTTTATTATGTCAACATTTAAAAAAAATATTCCTACTAAATAATTTACAGTAGAGAAAGGTTGGTTCTTATTTGAAAATAATAGTTTGTATTCCCTCAGAACACTCCTTAAAATGATAAAAAAAAAAAAAAAAACACCTCTATAATCTAATAATAAAGTCTAAACATATCTAAAAATTCCAAAAATCAGATTTTGAATAACTGTATTATTAAAGAAAAGAAGAAAGTAAGAATTTTTGGCTATTCACTCTATATATTGTCAGTAGAAAGAGCATTTTTAGATTTTTGTTTTAAGTTATAATTGAACATTTTAATATTTTTGTTACACAATGTTTATATTAAGTGCTTTATTTGAATAAATATACATGAATTATATGGCATGCATTCAATAATCCACTTTCTAATAATAAGTCATTACTAATTAATAATTTTTATTAAACTTATCATAACCATATAGATAAGAAAATTATTATAAATTATAAATTGTGTATTAAGTAAATTTTTTCTTATTCTCAAAAAATAAAATATCTAAATATAGTTAGACAAATTATAAATGTTTTTTTTATACGATTTTAAATTATATGTATTTTAGACCTCCTGGAATTTACAAACAAGATTATATAGTTGAGCTATTTCAACGGTATTCAGATGAAGAACCTATACTAGCTCCAGAACTTCCAGATTGGTGTTTAGGTGCGTATTGCTATTATTATATAGAATATTTCAAAACTATTAATTTTATTTGTTCAACTTATAAATAAATTAATGGAAATAATTGATTGTTTTAGAATCCGAAGAAGATAATTATAATTCAAGTAAACATGAATCATCTTCGAGAAATAAACGTGAATTCAGAGATCATGACTCTAAAGATAGAAGAGAACATGAACCGTAATATTTATTTAAACAATTAAACATCATAATTCACCAAGAATATTCTAGTTTTTCCTTTAATTATATATATACATTATACATGTATTCAAAATTTAATTTTTAGGAATTCAAGTATACTTGAAATCATATTTTTAAATACTTTTAATACCTCAAATATATTTTTTTTGGCCCTATGTCATTTAAAAAAAATTCTTAGCAATACAGACTTCTTTGTTGCTAAAACAAATTATAATTAGTTGTTTATAAGTTATTAAACATGCTGTTATAAGAATACTTAAAAATTCAAAATGTAAACTATAACTTTATCTTTACCTGTCATTATTTTTACAAATCTTCTGTAGAATTCTATTGGATTATAACCTTCTTCTATTTACATATATTTTAAACATTTTGACCTAACTATATTTTAAAATATTTATGATAGCATTCTTAAATTTTAAATCTTATATTTTTTTAAAAAATTATTTAAATTAAGTATTTGAAAACTTATATTAATTAAATTTGTAAAACTAATATCTATAATAATTCATTTATTATGCAAGCACAGTAAAAATAAAAATACATGAATAATTCTTGTGGTGACAAATAACTGATGTAATCAATTATTAAATTGTATATAAACTAATGATTTATCATTAATAAGAATATTTTAAATCAACCCAGCTTTAACCATTTAACATACTTGTATAAGTTATCCTACTTTTGTGTTAAGTGTCAAAATATTATAATGTTATGCTTTTAAATATAGATTTTGGCAAATTAATTTAAGTTTCAAGCCATCATGATAGTTGTGAATATTCTTGGTGAATCAATCTGCATAACAGTCATATTAATTATTTTTTTTTTTTTTTTTTAGTTCTAGTAAACGGTCAAGAAATGAGATAAATAATCGTAATCCTGTATTTATGGAAGGTGTATCAGGTGTTACTGCTATTTTTGATCAACCCAGATTAAGCAGCATTCAAAGAAGAACTCAAGACTTATGCAAATGGAAAAAGTAAGAATGCATTTAAATAACTATATTTAATATTAATATGAGATAGAATTATTTGTTATAAATAAATTATTTTTCTATTATATTTGATTATACATAAATATTTAGTACTGATACTCCTAGCAGAATAATTAATAAGTTAAAACTTATGAAAAATACATTGAAATAAAATAATTCATGTATTAATTAATATCATATTATGAAGTTTTGACAAATTGAAAACTGTCAAATATCTCTATGTTATTTACAAATCTTGTATAATACTTGCATAATCATATGTTAAACAATTTATTTTATAATTAAATAAATAAAATGTTACAATTTTTGTTACAATTATTGGCTATAATATTTATATAAATTTGTAATATACTCAGTTTTTTACTTTAAAAATCGTTTAGATCTGGATTTCCTGGATCGCAGCCAGTGTCTATGGATATTCAGAATATGAAATTATTACATACAAAACCTTACCGTGTTACATGGAAAGCTGATGGTACTAGGTAATATAACATCACACATTTTTTTAATTTAATACCTTATTAAATAAAAATGAAATAACTTGTATTATAATTTATATTTGTTTAAAATATGTTATACTTAATAGGTATTTAATGTTTATCCAAGGCGAAAATGAGATATATTTTATTGATAGAGATAACAGTGTATTTGAAGTAGAGGGCTTGAAGTTTTTACACAGAAAAAATCTAGATCATCATTTGAAAGACACTTTATTAGATGGCGTAAATAGACTTTAAACAAAGTACTTATGTAATATTTGTGTAATTTAAAACTAAATCCCAAAATTTGTAATGTTTTAGGAAATGATTATTGATAAAGTTGATGACCAAAATATACCTCGCTATTTAGTATATGATGTTGTTGCATTTGAAGGTTTTGATGTTGGTAAACAACCATTTTATCCCAATAGGTATATGCTAATTGAAGTAAGTAATAATTATACAATATAATAATACAAAATATTAGTAGACTTTAATTTTCTAATTTCAATTAAAACTAAAGAAGTATAAATTTTCATGATAAATGTAAATAGTTATAAGTGAATCAAATATTTTATGGAAAGATTTATTTATTTTACAATTTTTTTAAGATATTATTAATAATTTAAAATTTTGAGCTGTCGGGGTTCACATTATTGAGAATTATGATCTATACTAAAATGCATATCTAAAATAAAAGTAATGATTATTAAAAAATACAATTTATTTTCAGGTTGATATAATTAAACCCAGACATCAGGCTATTATGTGTGGTCGTTTAGACAAATCTCAAGAACCATTTAGTATTCGTTTGAAACAATTCTATGACATTAATGCCTCAGATAAACTGCTGGGAAATTTTAGTAAAAATTTATCTCATGAACCTGATGGTCTCATATTCCAACCATCCACTGACGTACTATTATATTTATCACATTTGGTAGCAATACATTGATTGCCAATAACTTATATTTAATTTTACACAGCCTTATGTAGCTGGTACGTGTCCTGAAGTTTTGAAATGGAAGCCATTGGAACTGAATTCTGTTGATTTTAGACTTAAAATTGTTACAGAAGGTGGAACTGGGTATTAATATATTGTGTAATCTATATAAAAATAATTTGAAAATATACTAACAGATTTTTTTACGTTTAGAATATTAGAATCGAAAGTTGGATATTTATATGTAGGTGGTAAATCTGATCCCTTTGCCCGAATAAAATATAATAAAGAACTTAGAAACATGGATGGAAAAATTATTGAATGCAAATTTGAAAACGGAAATTGGAAATTTATGCGAGAGCGAACTGACAAATCATTTCCAAATGCTCTCAAAACTGCAATAGGTATGTATTTATTAGTATAAATTTTTTTTTTTCACAAAATTATTAACCAATGTTTACAGCTATTTGCCACAGCATTGAAACACCTGTTACAAAAGATATTCTCTTAAAATTTATACAACAAGCTCCACGTAGATGATGATATACTATACACGATAGCAAACGTTATAATTGCTTAATACGTTTCAAAACAACTTAATTATGTATTTTATTCTATATAGAATACAATTAATAAGTTTATATATTAATAGATACAAAGCTGACATAAATTTAAGTGTATGTTATGACTCATGTCCTTACAATAAATAAATATTAAATGCATAATTAACTGAATATTTTTTTTTTTTTAAATCATGCACATTAAATGACATAACCAAGCCTGGAGTAAGGGGGGGATAGGAGGGGCCAAGTCCCCGGGGCCCACGTGTGTTAAGGGCCCATAGTTTTCTCAGTTTAAAATTACATTAAGTGATAATTTGTACTTTTTATAGTACCTACAAAAATATTTTTATTTTTTTCTTGTTTGAGCTAACAGTTGATGGGGCCCGTCGACCGTGTTTACCACCAATAGTATGGTAAGTGGGGAAACATAGCGTCATAGCCATGTTTGTGTTTGTTGGGAATAGGCATATATTTTGATATTACTGTATTTAAAAATAGAATTGGAAAAATTTGTTTATGTGACTGTCTTGGTCATGAATACTCATAATTCAGATACCTACCGACTAAACCTGTTTACATAAACAAAACTTAATTTTATGTGTAAATATATATTTTAATAAAAATATAATATTTTTTTAATATTTTTATCCTCATCAATAGTTATCATACTTAAATAAAAATGTTTAAATTTGTTTTATTATATAATTTTATAATTTTAAAGAATTGTTTTTATTGACGGGGGCCCACAACCATGTATTGGTCCCTGGACCCCTGAAGCTCTTGATACGGGCTTGGACATAATTAAAGATATTTCCATAGTACTGGTATACTAATACCTATATCTAAATAATGTGTAGGCAAGTCATTGTTTTTATTTTGTTATGGTTTTCAAGATAGATGATCTATAAGAACACCTACAAAATTAACAAGAAAAAACTATACCTGTAAAAAACACTAAGCAAGTAACATAAAAATATATAATAATTGTATTATGATATTTTTTAAATACAAAATTTAAGTAAGTTTAACATAATTTATAACCAATTTTATAAAAATAGTTGAAATTATAATCTCCATTTTTACAACTAATAATTATTTAAAAACAAAAAATAGTTCAAGTACCTACTATATAATTTTGATGACTGTGTATTTGTTTTTATTTCACAGAGTTATAATAATAATGGTAATTATTCAATTATTAAAATAGAAACCCTCTAATTATTGCTCTGGGGAATGTGGATATCTCATATAATGATCACCAAATAGTGAATTATTTATAGTACTTGGAAGTTGTTGCATTTGCATGATTTTTGTGGACTATTAGATTAATAATTTATAGTTACTAAATAAACTAGAAATAAATTTCAAAAACTATAAAAAAACAAATAATAATTTTCAATTTTAAAAAAATATTTTAATGATAAAATACATTTGTTCTGAAGGTTTTCGCTATATAATAAAATATATTATATAAAATAACACTAAGTAATCACTGATTCATAATCATCTAGGCAAAACCGCTCTAAAATTATGAGTATGAAATTCAAAGTAGTTTTGTTTTATAATATAAAAACCCACTTAAAAAGGATATTTTCAAATTTTAACCCCTAAAGTGGTCAAAATGGGCAAAAATAAAAAATCGTTATTTCTTGGTCGGATTTTTTTGAAACAGCATTATATACTCTGTAATAGTCGTTTTAATTATAAATAATTTTAGGAATTAGGACCTGTATATTAATATATATTTTCGATAAAACCACTCAAATATGAAACAACTGCTAGTATCATTTTAGAACGTATTTTTCAACTGACATTATTCAATTTATCGCGGGCAACATCATGTGGAGTTAAGTATTATTATATATTTATGTACACAAACGTTTCCATAAGAATAACAGAGTGAACAGCTATCTTTCCAGTTTCCAACGAAATTTTCTAGTTTTATACGTAAAAATATGCAGTCCGCTTACCCAACCATTAAAGCGTCTATGATTGTAATAAACAAGTGTATAATATGTATAATGTATATTATTATTTATGTATAATGAATTAGGTAAATACACTTGTAATTTGTGTTTGTATTCCATAATAATATACTATTTAAAATAGAATGGAAAAATTAGAAAAGGTATAATTTAATTGAAGATTACGAAATATTTTTAAAGCTAGATAATTATTTATAGTTTAATTAAGCCTATTTAAAAAAAAAAAAGGCATTCGGAAAATAAATGAAGATGTACCAAATCAATTATTATTTAGTAATATCACAAATATCGGATTATGAGTTATGAGTTTATGACACAAGTACACAACTGCAAGACGCAGAAATTTAAATGTAAATCAGTAATGGTCTATCTATCAGTGTAGCCATAGAATAAATAAATAAATTGTAACATAATTCAATCTGTAGTGTAGGGTATGATTTTATTGTACCATTGCTACCAAGGTTTTTACTTAATAAAATTAAGTAGTATTTTTATATGACATCCTTGCAAATTGATAATGATAAGCCGGTATCTGATAATGTTTACTAAATACTGATAAGTGATAACAACAAAGTGTTAAATTTACTCATTAGTTTTTGTTTTACCTGCTCTAAGTATAAAAAATAAAAAATACTTGTCTTTAACTGTTGTCTTAAAAATTTACAACCCTACATTGAACATAGAACTTTTATTTTTCAGAAATATTTTCCAAAATGTCTCTCCCGGCGAAAACCTTTTTTAGATCATTTTCCACTTGCTCTGTACGATATGGAAAGCGAAATTTTAAAAATTTCATACTGCACAATCGAGGAACAAATCAATTCAGAAAACAACAAGAAGAAAACCCTAATAAGGATTTTCAAATAACCAGTAATTATACAAAACAAATAAATTGTTCTACTTATATTTGAATTATATTTATCATAACTCATTAGTAATTAATGTTATTGTTTAAAAAAAAATAGATTATGGAATACGAGACACCACTGTCAGAGTTGGCCGTAAACTAATAACTGTTCAAGAAAAAATTCCAGATATTATAGTTCCGAATTTGGATGATTTCAATGTAAGTATCAGAATATAGTCATGAATAAGTGTTAATGGAGAATAATTCTGTACTACATATTATGACTTTGTTTTCAGTTAAAACCATACGTATCATATAGAGCTCCAGAAATTACTCAATCTGAATTTACAGCGAAAGATTTATTCAATGCTGTTTATCGAAAAAAGATTGTTGATGATTTTAAGAACAACAAGCTGAAAGAAAATTTTGAACCTATAGAACCCAGTGAGGAAGAATCATTAACACCTGAACAAGCTAAGCTTAAAGCGAGACAAACAGGCAGTGATATGTTTTCACAAGGCAGATAAATTAAAATGCTTTGTTTATAGGTAGATTTTTGTGTACAATATGTTATTTTCTTTTATTAAAAATTTAGTTGTAATATGATTTTTTATGGTTTTTTACTATACATATAGTGATTGATCGTTAAACTACATTTTTTTTACATATCTTAATAGAGGAATTGACTTATAATTTCCAAATTTGTTTATTCATGCCAGGTTGAAGAATACTTATTAAAAAACAACTCTATTTTATTTATTACTTAAA
Organism: Melanaphis sacchari; assembly: GCF_002803265.2. Taxonomy (NCBI): domain Eukaryota; kingdom Metazoa; phylum Arthropoda; class Insecta; order Hemiptera; family Aphididae; genus Melanaphis; species Melanaphis sacchari. The sequence goes on along the minus strand of NW_020271135.1, from coordinate 567,057 downwards.
AAAAAAAATTAGTTTAAACATATATTTGTTGGGGTCTAAAGGAATTTATTAGTACTTGTTCAACAATTAGAGTTTATCTTAAAGTAAAATACAAAAGAATTTAATTTCTTGACATGGAAAGTGCTTAGTTTTGTTTAAAAATTGGATAATATTTTAATTTTTTTATAATTTAAATAGAATTTTTTGTTTTAAAAAATGAGAGTGACAACCATTTTGACTTGATATGAAACTATAGTATATTATTAATTATTAAATTGATTTTTTTTTATGGGGCCCGTGCTCCCCCCCCCCTAATTCGCCGTATTTTATACTTTTTTTTTTATTATTGAGAGTATTAACTTCTATTGCCTCTTGAGTAACTAGCTGCTCACGAACCCTTTTTATATTTTTTGCTTTCTATGCCTTTGACTTGCTTGATTTTTTTCTTTTTGGTAGTACAATATTATTTTATATTCGGTAAAATTTTAGACAGTGTGGCCCTCCCCCCTAAAAACAATTCTGGACACGCCATTGTTCAGACTATATTAAGACATTTGTTAAATAGTTATATATTTAATCAATGTTCAAGGTTTCCCAATATTCATATTACCTTATATATCACAAAATTAAGTTCATATTCGTTTTTAGTAGCTTTTGTTAAAAATTCTACTCCATTATACGAGTGCAGCATAGCTACTGGCTAGTTTTCTAAATGTTTACCGTTTACCAATACCTATTACTAGAAATTAATATTTAACTTTTTCTGCACATTTTATTTTCAATGTTTGATGTACAACAAAATGGGTTAAGTAATACTGATCATTCATCATAAATCGGAAATCATTTAGGTAAGTATACTTTTATGGACTGCATAACGATTAAGTTGGACAATCTGGTTGCATACCATTAGTTATAATTCGAATATAAAATACATTTTAATACAAGACCTTTATTTTTGAGTTTGATGATTTAAGATTTAAATAAACCGTTATTGTTTTTCTATCGCATTAACATATCATGATTTTGAATTCAGCCGTCATTACAAGGTTGCGGCTTCCCGTATAGATATTCCACATTTCCACATAACTTATTAAAGATCATTTTTAGTATTTGCAGTTGCACATAGGCGTAACTAGGGGAGACTTGGGGGGGCTTAGTCCCCCCCAATATAATTTTTAGCCCCCCCCCCCCCGTCATAATTCCTAGTCCCACACTCCCGCCAATATTAGTAACATTTTTAAACTTAAATTTAAAATATCGTTTTATTTTTTTTATTTAATATCTTGGAAAAATATTAATTTAAACTATATTATTGTATGTAATGATCCTGCAGTGTAAGACGTATAACGTTGTGTAATTTTTACTACACAAATACTCCCTACTAAGAAGTTGTCAATAAACTAAAAATCGTTAAATTCTTTATATCTAAAATAATACTTAATAATATGTTAATATATATATATTTAACCTCAATACCACTTGGCTTATTATTTGTTTTATAATTAAATATTAATTTACATTCATATTATATGTATATTGTATAATCAATGAATGTAAGGTGTTTGGGGGGGGGGGGTATGGGGGGCAGAGCCTCCCACTTAATTTACTTATAATAAAAATTCTAGGGCTGAAGCCCCCCTTAACTTTAAGGTCTAGTTACGCCTATGCAGTTGCATGTCATTTAATTTCATTTAAAACAATGATGTACCTATAAGAAAAATAATATATTGGTTTACATGTAATCGTAGGTATTTTCTTTGAATATATCAAAACGTATCGATGCAGCAATGAAAACTAATGTGATGTGGCGTAATTTATAAAGTTCAAATACATGGGTGATGAGTGTTAGACATTAGTTCATGGTCTAATGACGAGTAGGTAAGTAATAATCATACAAGTCTAATTGAAAAACTAGGGTGTTTTCATCAAAGTAGGTACGTGTAAAATAATTCAAATGCACTTACAACGTTGACTTTCATAAAATAAAATTTGCAACACAGTACCCATGTCTTTAGAAACAATATAATATTTTAATCAAATACCTTGAGTAGGCCAAATAGCCATTACACGACTTGCAAGGTACCTTAAAACATCATAGAATAATACGATTAAAAACCATTTATTTCACAAATTGGATTGTTTCGATTACAAATATACTTATCGGTGAATTCTAAGATGTACTTAAAACAAAAACCATAGTTATGAATATATATATATAAAAAAAAAAAAAAATAACCAACTCAAATATGTCTAATATTGTAGTAAAAACATGATGTCTCATCTAATGAATGTTGAGTACTTGAGTAGTTGAGTGTGTGTTGTATAAAATATGCTTAATATCTATGTGATAATAATTTTGTTTGCGAGTCTGAGATCTAAAAAAAAAAATGTATAATATATACATCAATATTCAGTGTATTTAAATCACAATATCAAGGAAACCACAATATACGTCATGTAGTCATAATATTCATAGCTCATAATTAAGTAGGTATACATAATGCATAGAATAATATCCAGCGTGTTCAATATTATAAAGGTAACGATTTCGAACGCATGCGTGGGCCATGCATGACCCTGGATTTAACTAAACGTTTTTACCTCCCTTTATTACTTCAGGTTTAAGTTTTAAAATTTTTTTAAACAACTTTAACTTAAAGCTTTTCATCTTAAAAATTTACTTATTGCAAAAGTTTCAATTTATACATGTATATTTATCGAATATATTAATAGTCAATCTAAAATTTTACAAAGTTCCTTATGAGATTTCGTACTTATGACATCACATCTAAGCTTAAAAAAAATATGTCACACGAAATTTAAAATTGTAAATAGGTTGTTAAAAAATATCATAAATTCAACATGCATAAATCGACACTAACTCACTATCAAATTAGTCTCAATGAGTCAAAGTTATGTAACAATGTTACCTAATTTAAATTTTAATTAAAAAATGCGGAATGCACAAATAAAAAAAAAGTTGGCCCGCATTTATTGAAATCATTTAAAAAATTAAATTTTTTCAAAAATAAATTAGGTACCTATTTAATATTTAGTCCTTTATGCGATAAAAAAAAACACCCCCAAAAAGATATTTAGAGTTATCACTCTAAATATTTCGTGTTAGGTACCTTTATCATTAAACACACTATATAAATCGTAAATAAAAATCCAGAAAAGAGCCTAAAATAAAAGATCATTATATATAAATACTAGTCTGATATTAATAAGACTCAAAAAACATATATTTAATTTTTGATTACAAATACTAGATACTAAGAGCTGTTAGCGATTTGATGTAAAGAGAATAGAATCAACAAATATCAAATACCTATCAATATATTAAATTATACACACCTCTCAAACTTGACAGAACATGAACTTAACCGGATTCCATTTGTTCTCCGAGTTCCGAAATAGTGTTTTCCGACAACGATTGCAGTCTTGGCGATGTCCACATCACGTCGTTGGCCGCCAACAAAGAACTACCCATTGGCACGTTTACTGTACTGCTGAGCTGTAACATACATTGGAAATTACAAATTTAAACTTATAACAAAACTACTATAGCATATTAATTAGTATTACGTTATTATATTTAATCTATGTGTATACCGCCATATCGGTATTGAATAACACGATTTGATATAATAAATATTATGAGAATGCCTCTTGTTAACACAACCAAACGTATTATTTTGTAGGTCATTCAGAAGGATTAAAATAACTGTATGAAGGTTTTATGATACCTATATATATTGTTTAATATTGATATAAACAAATATTTAAAACACTTGTTTTTTATTATTTGATCATTTTACTGTATCATTTTCCCCCGTAATTTCTAATTCAGTTTTAAAACTGATCTTATTGATCAACATTTAACCACGTTTGACATATGAAATAAATTGCACGTATATATTTCGTATAGATACACAGATTCAAAATAAATTGCCAGAAAATAAACATTGGTCATAATTCATTTTATTACTTACAAATGTATAGGTAATTTATATCATCGTTATGATAGCATTGCTACAGAATAGCGTGGCATAAGAACGTACTCCGTCGAAAAAGCATCGTAGGGGTAGATTTTAGACTGTCAAAAGTTTATTCGTAATAATCATGGTTCGTAATATAATATTATACAGTCTGAATAAAACCGACTCGAATGATAAAATATATGATACCTACAGGTAGTATCGCTTTTATCGAGTATTTGTGTACCCGGCTCAATCATTATGATCATTATTATTATTTATTTGTGTGTGAGTTCAGGACCAAATTTAGAGAAAAGTAGGAGGAAATTCAGACAATGGGATTTTTTTAAGTTTAGTTTATGTATATATACCTACTATATTATTCATTTAGCCTGTAAGTATCACATATAATAATTACATTTCAAAAGTTAAATGTAATCTATTATTTGATGCAATATATTAATATTATTTTAATTATATTGTATAAGTCATATTTGTACCAATATTAAATATACATATGCAATGGAAAATGGAACCACGGCAATAAGAACGGGTCCTGGAAAGCCTCCATTTTTCTAAATCTGGCATTGCATCAAGTACGTATATTATACGCCCACGTCCGATCAATACACAATCAATTAGAGGCTACATCAATACTTTGACTGTAACGGTTATTTGTATTCATAGACGTGCGCACCGGTAGGATTAATTGGACTTTAGCTCCCCCCCCCCTCTGATCTTTTTTTACGGGGGAGGGTACTTGGTACTTAAAAAACTAATAAGGCGTTATAGCCTAAGAACAATAACAGAATAAATCATAGATATTTACTCGATTAAAGATATACTGATTGCCCATATGCATAATTTTTTCTTGTGTGATTTTGACGAGGAGAAGGATGAGTGGTCAGATTGAATTTAACCATATCTGACTTAGAAATCTGCGCACGCCTATGTATGTAATAACTGTTTTAGTGTTATTCTTGTCTACTATTATAATAATAGGCTATACGTAGACTATGTACTAACAAGAGTAACAAGTAATAGTAATGTACCTACCATAGTTTATTTGAAATTATAAAAAAATACTATAATATATTAAGTAATATACAAAATATGTAATTTAACTGAAGATATACCGTATGCAAGGTGTAGCCGATAATCTATATGACTAGTGCACACAATTATAAATTATAATAATATACAGCAGTGATTCTTAACCTATATGGTCCGTGGCCCCCTAGGGATCCGTGATACTCATGTTGGGGGGTCCACGACAACCTTAACACATAACATACGTCAATACGTAGCACGAGTGCATTATTACAATATTATTGGAATCTTATTTTCTTTTCATACATAATAAATCTTAATAAATAAAAAGTTAGACATATTTTATCTTATTTATATTACTTTTTTTTATGAAAAATTAAGAGTAATAAAAAGTATTATACCTACATTTTGCTATGATAACATGAGATATTATGTAAAAAAAAAGTATTCAAAAAAATTGTTAAGGGGGATTTCCAAAAACCTCTGATCAGGAGTCCACGATCTATAAAAGGTTAAGAACCGCTGGTATATAGGATTGTAGATTTGATTAGTATACTTAATATAATAATTATGTTTATGGTTTGATTTTATAATAAAATATAGCAAGCATAATATATGAATATAATAAAAATTAAAAACAAAATAAAAAAATTATATTATTAAAAAAAAAGAAAACCAAATTTTAAATTATCATTAATCTATTTTTACAATAATATCTACAGGAAACTAATAAATTTATTTCATCATACTAATAGCTATACTACTTTATCATATCAGCAACTACTTTTATTTTATAACATAAAATTACAGTTAAAAAGTTTTTAACATTACAAGTTTTTTAAATATAACCGTAACATATAGTTGTTATTTTTTATTTGTTTTGTAATATTTGAAAATAATTTTTTGTCGTTTTGGTTGTGATTTTCATTATCTATAATGAGCTAACTTAGTTACATAAACATATAATACAGTCTAATCTTATTTCCAAATTAGAGTCCAAACTGCAGTGGGATGTTTTTGTCATCTTACTAATATAAAATAAAACAAAACGTGAATTCCGCATGAAAAGCGTTAATAAAATGTATGTATATGTTATTGTTCAATATTTATAGTAATATTAAAGGGTTATATATTATAATATAATCTTCTAAAAATAGTTCCTACTAGTATAGTATTATATATTGCACTAAAATCAATTAAAACTTTCAAGATTAGGTATAGTTTAAATCATTATTTCTACAAAAATAAGGTAACATAATAATTATTGGATAAAAACAACTACTCAAACTATCATTAAATATAATATATAAATAGAATAAAATGTATTTAAGTGCATACAATTAATTAACTTTATTCATATTTTAGTTTAATAATGAGTAATAATAATTAAGAAACGTTTTTATTTTTGACTTTTACCGCCAAAAAATCAATCTTGTAAGTCTTCAATTATTACCCACACGACGTTAACTACCTATTACCTATACTCGTTATACTACAGTTTTCTATAACATTGAAGGACTTAGCTCAGTGCCCACGCGCTTATACTATGTCAAATACTTTGAACTTAAATATCGAATAAACAATAAAATTATAACAAAATATTCTTGTATAAATTATGATACATGAAATTTGTTTGTTGTTATTTTTACTAATACAATTATAAATATTCAATTATCCATCTTTTTTTTTATTACATTTACCTAATAGAAAGCAATTACTGTAAAGTAATAAGTAATAACTAGTATATATAAACTTGTAAATAATACCTAATACAACCATAATAACTAAGAAAATTATAAAAATAGGGTTTCCTTTTAATAAATGATTTCGTGTCTTAAATAAAATTTAACTCATTTTCATTTTTTTAATAAGAAAATACATTTAAATAATAAAATAAGATAATTTACTACAAGGAAACCCTATTTTTTATAATTTACTTCATCATTATGCTTATATTAAGAATTATTTACAAATTTAGATAATGAATTCAATCATATAAAAAAAAAATAAAAGCAATAAATCTTGGTCTAATAAATTACGAATACCTAAAGACTTAATGTCTTTAAGTTATATTTTGTAAAGGTTAATACACGGATAAATATAATTAAACGTGCGATAATTGTTATTGTTATACTACTATAGTATGCAGAAATAAATATTGTTTAATATTATGTGATTTTTGATTAAATTAAAACAATTATTTTAAGTTATAATACAGTTGTTTACAAACTATATATTGTCGTCTTGACATTTAATTTAAAATAAATAAAATAAATAAATTACTTTAATTAATACCTTTGCATGAATAAATATTACTCACAAATTTATTATCTACATAGTTATACCCCACCACTTAAAATTAACGAAATCCTAGCTGTGTAATGTGTATAATGTAAATATATACGAGTAAAAACTTATCAATTTTAAACATTTAATCTCACTGTAATGGCATTATTTGTTTTCCAAAATTATATTTACTTTTCTGTAACAAATTATTGGATTATATGTTAGTTATAGCGATAAGGTGGATTAATTTTCCAGTTTTAATATTTAATTAAAGGTATTTAAAATATTTTGCACAAATTCAGCTATTTAAAAAATTTTATTTAAAATTTCTTGTGATTTTCTTGATTTTCTAACCTTGAATATGATTTGTATGAATAATTATATTTATTAATTGATGTCCAAAGTGTATATGTAATTAGAAAAAAAATACATGTGTTTGAATTTTTTTGAATATTACATTAGTAAAAAAAAAATTTTATGATAAGGATTTATTTTAATAAACTTGTTAAAAAATGACTATTTCACTATTTAAATTTAGATATCTTGGATTTACCTAGAAATTGAAATATTTATAATTGTAATCGTAATAATCAAAAGTTTTTTATTAGCATCATTGTATGTTAATGAAATTGTGTAATTAAATGGTTAATTAGTTATACATGTAAATTTTTTAAATGCCGTTAATAGTTATATTTAAAGATAAGTTAAACACATATATTGGAATAAGATGTAATTATGATATAATCAGTACTAAATTTCGGTCAAGGTTCTTCATTCTCGCTTTATTAAATATGTATAAATATATTATATATTATCCAATAAATAAAAGTTTATAAAACATATGGGTATTATTTATACATAAATGTGTATAGATATTTAATAGAAAATATAAAATTTAAAAAAATATTACTCGATTTTTTGAAAACTGTTAATAATAAAATCTAAGTCTGTTAATAATAAGTGATAATTTAATTGTAATGACCATCGGTCACATTATAAAGAGAAAAATAAACTAATCAATATAACCACGTGAGTAAAAATATATATTTATTATCTGAGTTCACATGACATATAGTCCGTTAACCTCTTTACTCTAATGAGTAAGTTTATTTACTACTTTAATCTATGTAACTATGTAAGGATGCAATTAACTCTTTAGACAATATTAGAAGAGTTATCTTCATTAATTTTAAAAATAAATGTCAAGTACACAGCTTCGTGAGCTATTGTGTAAGAAATGAATAATTTCTGAATCGAATTCAAAGAATAAAATGAATGAATAATAAATAATACCCATTACCTGGAATTGTCGACAATATACAAGGATTAGTCCTACTGCACACGCGTCATGACCTCAGGAGCGTCAATGTATAATATTTATCATATTGTTTAATGTAGAATGACCTGATTTAATTTGAGATAACTTTTTAAGACTATTATATTTATAAAATGAATGTTCAAAAAATTTAAAGTCTAATTAATCTATTCAAATGTTATCACGTTAAGCGGCTAAACAAACAGTTTGTCAGATCATATTATTACAACAGGATTATTGTACTCATTAGTCAGTGGCAGCAAATCTACGATTCGAGCGTGCTGCTTTAGCTACAGAAAACTACACAATTAAAATTAGTAGTCGGGCGGTTAAATTTAATGATTACAGGAAATTTTTAAGAAAAAAATAACCCAAAAATAAATGGTCAAGTTTTTGTTGATGATGTAACACAACATAATATATAAGTACATCCTTTATTTAAGGCCAAAAATAGATTATCTATATAGATAAGTCGGAGGCGTATAAGGAAATCCTGAGTAACACGTACACTTTCTAAGATATAATACCGTCCACGGTCACAAACTAGATAACTATGTATCTTACTGATCGATCGAAAAACAATCACGTATAAGTGTATATAAGAATAATAAATTATAATAATCATTGTCCTTTCCTACAAAAATCGTTTCTCGCTAACTTCCGGAAGAGTTAAATCTCAGTTAATATGGTTATAACCTAGGTCGAGATATTTTGTGCCTTTATAATATATATATATATATATATTATGTTAGGTATATACTTTTATTGTTATGATATAAAAAAACAATTAGGTATATATTATATATATATATGAACGGTCACCTGTGAATAATTCTTAGAGAAGTTGTACTGCTGCCCAGACGTGCAGTACCAATGATGTTGCGGATCAGGCACCGACAGCCAATTAGCCTGACTGTCGAAGTCGTTGATTTGACACGTGGCCATGGTGTGCGGCAACGATTGCCAGCTGCCGTCCGATTGGAATTGCATCGCGCCGTGGCCGTGGCCGTCACCGCCACCACCACCACCGCTGCCGCCACCGCCGCCGCCACCGCCGTGTTGGGGCGACGAAAGTTGTACTGCGGTCTTGTTGTTATACTGCAACGAGGGCTGCCGGTGAGCGTGGTGCTGCCGCTTGTTGACCGACAAGTCGGCGGCCGTCACGCCGCACTGACCGAACGCCGCCGCCGACGCGGCCGCGCCCTGCTTGTGCAACGCGGTCCGCTTGTGCTGGAGCAATCGCTGTTGGAACAACTGCTGCTGGAGCCCGGACTTTTCCAGCGCATAATTGTCCGTGTAGTTGAACCGCTTGGCCATGGCTGCCGACGGCGACCTGGGCGGCACGTCCTTGCCGGATCGGTACTCGGCCCCGGCCGCCTGTTTCCGGTTCGGCGCCACCTGTTCGTCGTTGGGCAGGCAGCTCTGGTACAGCATCTTGAGCGTCTCGTGTTCTTTCTGCACGCCGCCGCATTCTTGCATCTGAAACAACTTCCCGTTGCCGCCGACCGGCATGCGACCACCGTTGTACTGCTGCTGCAGCTGAGGCGACCTGGGCGACGACGACTGCACGGCGTTGGCCACCGCCACAACGGCCGCGGCCATGACCGCCGGGTCGATCTGGTTCATCAGCCCGTCCGACGCCCGTCTGCCTTCCCGGAAGCTGGCCGGCGACATGTTGTCGGCGCGCGGTCGGACGCCGTCGCCGGCCGAGTTGTGGTTGTGCGCCAAGAACGAGGCGCGTCTGTCCCACGACGGCGGCGGACAGCCGTTGGTCGCCGCCGCTGCAGCCGCGGCCGTGCAAATCGCCGTGCAGTCCGCTGCGTACTTCATTTCGTTGGCGCACGACGGTAGGCTGGACACCTGCAGTTCCGACTCGAACTGCTGCAAGTTGGCCGCGCACTGCAGGTGATCCGCAAGATTCTGGCTGTGGCTCTTGATCACCGGGCCGCCGCCAACCGCGGACGGGTAAGCCGCATTCCGGTGCGACTGTTGCGTGGGGCTACTAGACGACGCGGCCGCGTCTTCCAGGTCGGTTTCGATGCCCTCGTCCGTCGACGTGGAGTACTGCGGCGCCATCATGGTCATGTGATCCAACCGGTTGTGGTAGCACATTTTTGGGCCGTCGTCGTGCGGCACCATGTCGATCTTGTCCGGTTTGCAGCCCTTGAACTTGGGCAGCTGGGGCAACTCTCTGAACGGCGGGTGCTGTTGTTGCGGCGACTTGCACAGGTCGGCCAGGTTGATGGAATGCTGCACGGCCCGGCCCTGGCTGTACGACCGCGGCCGGTTGGACGGCGTGTGGCCGCTGTTCAGGTGCACGGCTGCACTGGTTTTGGGCTGCTTCCACAGGTCGGGTTGCATGTACTGGTGACCGGCCGGACAGTCGATCAACGCCCGCTTGTTGGGGCTCGAGTGTCCGGTGAACAGCTGCGGCTGTTCGTACGAGAATAGTTTCTCCGACAGCCGCCGATCCTGCAGATAGTGACTACTGTTCTCTTGCGACTGTTGCTGCTTGAGTTTCTCCAGCAACAAGTAGTAAATGGCCGCGTAATGATCGTACGTCCGATTCCTCAGCGACTGAAATGTTTGACGCAAACATATAATATTGTGTATGATGATAGATTGTCAATTCTATTATATATGATTACTTATAAGGTATGCATAATTTCAAAAATGGTTTTCGACTACTGGATCGGACACAAAAGATAATACCCAATTGTACACACATCAGCTAAAATTAATTAGGTTATAAATTAATGAAACGATATATTGTCATTTGAGTAATTGCAGAAATATTCAAGAACAATACGCATATTTTAAGCATTTGTATGTGTAGGTGTGGAAGAATTAAGTACATTTTTGTTTTGCTATAAATTATATTGCCGTTGTAGTTTAAGAAAACTATTATTCTTTTATTTGTCAAAAATATAAATGTAAGTATACATATAGTTTAAATCGGGGTGTGTCACTGTTGATTATCGTTACTGCTACCAAACCCATTGATCTTGAAATCGCTTAAGTGTTGGTTAGTGATTTCATCGATGTATAATTCATGAAAAAAATGTATTATTTATATAGCTGAATGATTCCATTAACGCTTGACTTGTTAACAGAGAAAATTATTGCCAAATACTATAAAAAAAATCTTTAACACAACAAAGTTGTTGTTTTATTTCACATCCCTTGCTATTTCGAAATTGTTTTTATATAACAGATTTTTAACAAACACAATAAATAAATATTATATTTTAATAGATGAATAAAAATGTTTATTTAAATATTAAATATTAATATGTCCTTTAAAATAGGTAATTATAACTAAAAAATCTAACCTGTCTAGTTCTCGTCGTATTTATATCTAAACTGCTCATGAATCGCAACACTTGATCATTAGGTTCTGCGGGCATTTCTGCAATTGTACCCGGTAGAAGTCTTGGCGCTTCTTCTAACATCCAAGGATGTCTTTTTATCTGTTCGACCGTATACCTTTTATTCGGATCTAATATAAGCATTTTACGTATCAATGATTCACAACCTGTAAAGTACATTAATATTTTATTGTATTATTATACATTCACATTTCACGTGTTGACATATTTAGTATTCGTTTTTATTCCGCCAACCAAGCGGTTCAGCAGTTAGTACTGTAAAATTGATCGCTTCGTCGTTGATGGCAGTGACGTCATTGCATGTGCGTCATACCACGCGGGCAGACCCGGCACGGAGTGAAAATAAAACCTGGCGAAACCACTGGATTTTTTTGTTTGATAATTTACGACAAACCAACGCGTAGTTACGTCATTACAATCATTAAATTTGATGCTCGGTCCACTTTTATATGTTCTTCTGAGACCACTGCCTTCAATTTATCACGTTGCTCACATTACAGTTTAATTATTTAAATCTTTAAAAAAAAAATCCAATACTTCTACTATCTATGAAAATGTTCAACAGATGAGAATTTTGACTCGGATATATTTCATGAATAGAAAAAACCTTCAAGAATTGTAAATAAAAATGTGAGTTTATCTCCCAATGATCCCCCGTAAATACTGAACAGCATTTATGATATATCATCTGTTATTTAAATATACATTATACGTATATAATATTTTTATATAAAAGCAAATAAACAAATATTTATAGGGAGCTTAGTATGGTTTTTGTAGTATATATCCATATATATATATTGGTCATTTTCATTCACACTTGAATATATTAATAGTTTTCATACTGCCTAATCAATTTATATGTGTAACAAAATTATCAATTCAATTTAGTATTAACCATTGCTAAGAAAAAATATAATATATTCTATAAAAATGTTTAGATAATAGATACATTACATAGGTCTATAAATGTAATAAAAATATTAAACAAATTACTACCAATGAAAATAATAAAATTAAGGAAGTTTACCGAGTACGTCCCGAAATGACTCTTAATTTAATGTCCCTAGTGCGTATGGAAAAAGTACCAACACAGCACATCTCAAAAAAAAATATATCATTTATTCTACGTAATTCCAGGGTGACCCAGATCATTTAGAATTACCCAGAGGTCATGATGCATATTTATTTAATTATTTTGGCTTACACATATTTTTAAAATGTTGGGTGTATAAACTATTTTTTTATGTTTTTATTTTTTTTTGTTATTTTAAAAATGTTTTGTTAAAATATTAAAGTATCTTACTTACCGTGTATGTTATTTAGCAATACGATTTATTTGGAAATTAAAAATATGAATTGCCTATAATAAAATGTCTTCACTTACACTTTTTAATTGTAAATGAGTCAAATTTATCCTTAGTTAAATAATAAAATGCAGTTTCCCCACAATGTCATAGTCTTTATGGTGAAAATTATTTTTATAATATTATGGTTTTGAATTTTAACTATAATTAAATATTTACAGCTGTATAACAGTAATGCATTCAAGCTATTCAATATAATTTGTCAATAATATTACAAACGCGCTTGAATATAATTTACCAATAAGATTGTAGACAAATTTGGACTATGAAAAAGTTTTATATTTGATGAAAGTACCTACTAAATATTGAAAACGGGATGCACTCGAAAAAAGTAAAGAGATATTTTAATTTTAATTGCGAGTACCTACAGTGTAAACATTTATTTAAGATTTTAACTTATTCTGCGGTTATTCTATGTCTACCTATATATTTTTTATTATGCAAAGTCAAACTTTAACATTTTATATTATAGTAAGACCATGATGGCAATTTTAACTAAATTTAAATATTTAATACTATTTGCTCTTATATGATTATAGGATCAAATTATACATAAAATAATAGATACATACATTAGCACCTAAAATGCTTATCAAGTATTAACTAAGGAGCATTAATAGCTAACAAGTAACGATATAAAATATGTATAGTAAACTGAAATGTTTAAAATTTATAAACAATGGGTAGGTACAAAAGATATTATATTCCATACGGTAAAACTGAAAATAATCAACGCGTTAAACAGCCATTTGAAAATTAGTTGTGGAAAATTATATAGATATTATGTTTTGTGATTTTTAGTTCAATATCGATGATATTTCTTAAATTTGTTTCATTGATTTTTTACTCATGCATTTTTTGAATCAAGTTCAATTTAACAGTGTTAGTTGAAATTTTCGTCACGCGCTCACTCCACAAATGTAATCAATGATTACTAATCATACACAAATCTGAACGAATAAAAATTTTAAAAAAACCAAGGATTTCTCCGGGAAAAAATTACAAGATATTTAGTATAAAATATTGTTAAATATATTATACGTAACTTACCAGTACTCATGAAGTAAGGTATACGAAATCGTCCAGACAAAACTCTATCTCTCAGTGAATGCAACGTGCTTCCATCGAATGGCAGTGCTCCACAAACCAATACGTACAAAACTACTCCCATACTCTGAAAAATAATTTTTAATAAAAATAAAATTACAAATGAAACAAAAACAAAACAGTTTTAAAAAAAAATCCATAACAATCATTAATCTGATATAAATAAAATTAGTTGTATAATTATTATTATTGCAGTATTAATAGTAAGTAATAAAAGTGTTGTAATTCATTTTTAACTAAAATCCAAACCATGAATTTTTTGATACCCGTCTAATAATACACTATAATTTTAAATAATTCGAAACATTTACCCAAACATCAATCTCGGGACCATAATATTTTTTGCCTTCGAAAACTTCAGGAGCAGCATAAGGGGGTGATCCACACCAAGTAGCCAACTGTTCGCCAGGTGTAAAATAATTACTAAATCCAAAGTCAGCGATTTTTATGTTCATATTAGCATCAAGTAGCAAATTTTCTGCCTATACAAAAATGTATTCATCAATATTTATCCTAAAAGTTGTTTTTGTTTATTTTTATTAAACAATTTCGTACTTTTAAATCTCTGTGAACAACATGTCTGTTGTGACAATACTCAACCGCTGAGAGTATTTGCCAAAACTTTTTTCTTGCAGCTGCTTCAGTCATTCGACCGTATTTCGCAATGTAATCTATACAAATACAAATATATTATGTACTATAAACAGATTTAATTAATTTCAAATTGATTTATAGTAAAACTATGAAGATTTTATATTTCTTAAACTATTTAAATTAGTATAAAAATTATCTAATATTAAATATCCATATTAATTTAATTTGTAATATAACCGAATAACTAAAAAAAGTATAGAGCCCATATATATACCTATGTTTAATGTTACAACTTATTTTAAGATTCTCTATAAGTATATAATATGACTATTGGCTTCAATAACACGTTTATACACAAAATAGAAGTTAAGTTGGTAAATTTAAATTATGGATCATTTATTAATTCAGCTGAAAAATGTCATTTATAAGCTTATTTCTTTATTGTTTATATTTTATAATAAAAAAACCATTGTTATAACAGCTATATCAGTAAAGACATTATATAGAGACCAAGTGCCGTGTACAATCGCACATAAAAAAAAGCAATTTTAGTATCATATTTTATAGTACTTTTATTACCAGATTTTACTATTTTAGTAACTATTGTTTTACAAACATACATTTATTCATTGTGATAGTAAGATACATATTATTGTATATATATTAACATATTAATATGAATATTACATTTGATTATTAAAGTGAATACACTATAATTGATAGTTTTGTATAACGTGAGGCCATGAGCGACCACATGAGATTGACGTAGCTAAAGTATAAAAAAGTTGTATCATCAATTTGTTATAACATTAAGCTTAAAACTTAGCTAGACTATTCCCGATCAATAGAAATAAATAAATACGTAACAAATTTACGTATTCCCTTTATATTTAATATTAATATTATTATTTTTTTTTTTTGAAAACGCTGTTTGTATACTGTGGTAAACAATGATTAACTATTGCGTTAAATATAATAACTGCTGAACCAAACTAGGTTTACTACAATATTAGTATTATACCAAAGTTAAATATTTATAGAACTTTTAAAATAAAGTTGTTTATAAACATTTAAATTTATATAATGTGTTAAGATTTTCTAAATGTATTGAATAGTATGTAGAGTCTATACACTATAAATTATAGTTATAAAGAAGATATGACTATAACAATATAACATCATTTACATAACATTAAAACGAATTACTTTTAATAATCATGATGATTAACAATACAAAAATTACGTAATTTTCAATGTTGGAATAAGATTTATTAATATATAAAATGAAATTGTAATTTTAAATTTTAGTTGAATCAACATTGTTTTTTTTATTAAAACTACACAACACAAGTATAACAATGTTGAGTACAAATTATAAGAACAAACTAATATTAAAGCAATACTGACATTAAATTATTACTAATGACTACGACCTAATTAACAAAGTGCAAAACTTTTTCTCCCCAATAAGTTTTTTTTTTTTAATAAAATTATATAAATACAATTACATATTAATAGTAAACAAGATGATCCCTCGTTCCAGTCGTTTCACTTATAGATTCTATAAGCAATCTTACAAAACAAAATGTTACGGTTTTTTGACTCCATAAAACGGTTATAGAAATATTATTATTTTTTTATTTATGATTACACACATACTTATACAAAAAAAAAAGTATAAATGAACAAATAGTAGGTAAAATGTAGTTTTGAATACAATTGACTATTGTATTTTAATATTGATGGTTATTTAAAATAATTTGAATATGATTTCATTTCTATGGTTCAAAACATTATAACGTATTATATTTTTATTTTTTCTTCCAACTTAATAATCCAAAACGGTCTTAAGTAAATAGTAAATTATCTAGAAACATACTATGTTGTGTAACATAAATATATTTTTTACAAAAGTGTTGGAGAAAAATTTTTTTTAATGAGTTAGTCATTTAGTTGAAAAATGTATAACTTATATAACTATACACAATATAGTATAATATCTAGTATTTACTGTTAGTAATACACGTTTTAGTAACAACAAGAAGTATGAAAATAATTTACATATTATTATATACATAACGTAAGAATTTTAATAGTGGACCTTCTATTGATAATTATATATTATATTATATATATATATATATAGACATTTTCTTGTCCATCGATGACTATATTATCATTTTTTTCGTTCAGTTAATATTTCAAAAAAGTTGAAGTAGGTGTACTAAATTTTAAGTAAAATACATGAAATTAACCTAGGAAGTATATAATACTGCAGATTGTCTTGCGTGCGTTTGTTCAACTTAATACATATATTCTCATCAATTCGTCTTTTGTATTTTACAACTATTTAAATACTTAATGAAAATTAGTAAACTTTTAAAATATTTACATAAATTAGCTCTATAAATTGTCTATCTCAAGAATTTAAGAAAACAAATATTTTAAATTTATTATTTTGAGTTTAAGTAAATCAAAAACTACTAAATGTGAAGTATAATAGTTGCGTTTTCCTAAATAAAAAATAATATTCAAAAGTATAAAAAAATTAAAAAATTGAAAACTAATATCATCTAAAATCGCATTTTAAATGTTAGTACCTATTAGAAAAATAAATGTTGATGAACATTTTTAAACAATCTGCATAGGTATATTTAAAAATTCGCATTTATATTATATATTATATTCATATACAATCAAACAGCGTGGCCATTTCATTAGTGCGATGTGTCACCATTTTCCATCACTTACTTACTGTACAATAGTGCCAAAACATTCCTATATTGACCTACTGAACCTATGTAAAAAAATCGATAAACCGTACAAAAATAAAAAAATAATTTCTTATTCTTTCGAAATTCGGGAAAGGATGTACATGCACTTTTTCAGATGCTGTTATTCAGTTTCTAAACGTGGTATTTTCACATTAAGCATTAATACCGTCATTCGTTTAGGCTATATTCAACAGCTTAAACGTTATTAATTAAAAAGTTAAAAGTTAAAAAGTTTTTTATATATTTTAATATTTCTTAGCGCCCATCAGGAAAACCTTAAAGAAGAGACGTACGTAATTCGAAATATGTATATATACATAATATATATAAATCTTCTTTTCCACATCTTTAACCTTCAAGTGATATGTGTGATTGGGTACATATACATAAAGCAAGCAGTGATTGGTGTAACTTATACTCTATAATTATTATTTTTATATTATAAAATTTAATACTTAAAATTATTGTTTAAAAGAAAAGTTTAGTAGTTTCATAAGGTTTTAGAGTATCAAATAACTCGTAGTGTTTATAGTGATTAATGTTAGTTTGGATACAAGTCAAAAAGTAATTAAATTATACTCTCACATTACTTGAAAACTCGTACGTCTTCGGTAGTATCGAGTAGTGTGTAATGTATAATATAAATATACATATACATTATACATACATAGAATATATATTATATACACACAAACGCTACTGATAATAATAGGTAATATCGATGGTTATACGGCAAAAGGGGCTTAGTAATATTTTTCAAGGTTTCGAGAGAGTTAAAAAATATTTTCTCGTGATTTTTATATTTTTCTATTTTTTTATGAATAACTATTTTTACGCAGAATATACTTTTTTTTTTGTTTACACGTTCTCTATAAAAATATTCATTTAATGTGTACTCATACAATATGTATTTAGAACAAGTGGTATTACCGGTATCCGGTATTTTCGATATTTAAAAATACCAGAATACCTCGATTCGGTAACTATCATTGTTATCAACTATGGTATGGTATTCCATGCTAAAGTAATTGCCAAAAATAACGAATTCATGTAATCTCTCATCGATTTAAAGCAGCATACAAGACAGTATTATACCCCGAAAATCTATTTTTGGTGTAATGTTTAAACCACTTACGGATCCGTAGTACTATTTTGTAAAATACAACAATAAAGTGGTTGACCACGACTGCAAAAAGGTCATGAAATTCTGATCGAGAACAGTTTATAAAACCTTTTTATTCAATGCCCCTTTTTACTTACACCCCCTTCCCAACGGCATTAAAAAACGTTTTGTAAATAAATTTTATTTTTTTTTTTAAACAACATTATAACTAACATAGTATATATATATAGTAATAAATATCAAGCATTTTCCTGGGTTCGCATAAAACTGTTTTAAATTCACCGAAAACGCTATATATATAATATATATACATAATTTTTTTTTCTATATAGGTACCGTTTATAATCGGCAATACCGCCGTTGATACAGGTAGTAAACAAATACCGGATATCGGATATCAAAATTTAAAATACCCACAGCCCTACTTTATAATATATATATATATATATATATTATGGTATATCATAATCGCGACGATGCATTTCATATCGTATCGGCCGTCGTCGACAACGATGCGCGCGGGACGGGAAAAACGCAACACACCGACGGCTGTTGTACGCTACGCTTTCGGGGTCGACGCATTGTGTGCCGCGGAGGCGAGGGTGTGCAGAGAGACCGGCTGCGGCGGAGGTGCCTTGAAGCCGGTCGCCACCGCTCGCACGCGATCAATAAGCTCTCTATAGTACGCGCTCTCTTCAGCTGCTGTTTCATATTATTGTACAAACAAGCGGGCGAGCGCTTGCGCGCGTAAGTTGTGTGTGTGTGTGTGTGTGTGTGTGTGTGTGTGTGTGTTGCGATTGTCGCTAGATCGCTCGATCGTTGGCTTGGTGCCCAACCTTCCCGTTCCTTATCCGACGACGACTGCGACCACCGCTGTAGCCAACGTTATCCGCACCGAAAGCTCCCGTCTTACACCTCTATCGTCACATATCACCACCCACTGCGCGTTTTATACTTTCGCCGTGATGCAATTTATGACATATTATTATACTGTAGTATAATTACATTATACAGAGCGATTATTTTAATTTTATAAATTGTTTGAGCAGTAGATTTCTTTTTCCTTTTTTTTTTTTTTTATAATAGTTAAACACGAGTCCATAATATAATGTAAGCAAAAAAAAAAAATTGGGGTGGCGCGAAGCACCATCAAGCGGCCCTCCATACAACTTTAAATGATCGTATTGAAATTCAATATTTGTTATTTAGTGTCATGGATATATTTAATACACGATAGTATAATTATTTACTATCATTTTAATAAATATTTATAGGCTGTTATTAAAAAATATCGCTTAAAAACCCACCAGATTCGTGATTATAGAATATTTAAAAAAAAAACAAATAAATAAATTTTAGACCTTGTGGTTACTCTAAATCGTACGAAAATATTTGTTTAAAACACAATACTTTGAAAAAACAAACGTAATTCACTGTAATAAAATCACCCTGTGTATGTTGTTAAGCCATGCAACACACGCACAATACACGTACGGCGTACTTACTATTAGAGAAGCAAGGAATATGTAAATATAAAAATATTTTTTTTATCGTTTTGCAAAATGAGTTAGTTTTTTCCCAACGTTGAAATATATTTATTTATTTTTTCTTTAGTTTACACTATGTATCAACACGATAAACCGTTGACTTTTATGTTTTTTTAGATAACGAATTTTTCTAATATTATGTAGTATATAAACCAAATAATACCATATTTTTTAGTGTTTATAATTTAGTCTTTCCATTAAAATCCACGAGGAATCACAATAAACGAATTTCTCTGCAATAGTTTTAACAATTTATTTTTAAACGTTGGTATGATTGAAGCCACAAAATCGTTGGTTTTGTGTTTTATACTATAGTTAACATTTTATATTTTTTTACTGGATAACATTATTTAAAAATATACATAATATATATTTGATATGCATTTCTATTAATTTTAAATGAATAAAATACATTTAAAAAAGTACTACCAGTTTTTATTTTCAATTAATACTTTTTCAACCGATGAAAAACTTCATATGTTTTATAATATATTATTTGATTTACGATAAAACATCCAGTTTAAAATTGGGTAAGTAGAGATACCTACTTATTTTAAAGAGAATTTTTTTGATAAAACCGAAACTAAATTAATACTAAAATCTTATTCAACCTTATTTAAACTCCAAACGTAACTATGTATAATGTTGTTAGGTATTAATGCGCGTATGGTTTCAATATTTTAGAAGCATAATATTATAAATCTATATACTATCCCATACGTAAAAGTTTTTAATAGTGTATAAAGTGTTTTTAAAGTGCATATAAATGTTAAAGAAGTAGCAATTTAAAAAATAATATTATATATTGTACATAAATTATACTTGAAATAAAATCTTAAATTTAAAAAATTATTATTACTGCCGGGAAGAACATACATTTTTAACCTCTCGGGGTATTATACCATTATAAGTACAAGAAAATTCAAAAGTACATTTTAATATTTCCATGAAAAAAAAATTAACATTTTAAACATGATTAACATTTCAACTAAAATAATTTAACGATAATTAAATCATACTATAATTATAATATCAAAGAATAGTTGTTATTTACATCCTGTGATAGAATAGATACAGAAAATAATTAGAAATTGAAAATAAATCCTTTTAATATTCAAGGTTCTGTTCAATAACAACTTTTAGTTTTTATTTAAGCTTTCGCCATTGACGATTGTTTTACAAATACTAATTAACAATAAAGAGTTTGTTTTTAGTGTAAATTTGAATTAGTGTTATTTGAAAACAGTATGCTAATTATGGATCACTGTAATGAATACTTGAGTCATGGTATAATGAAAATAGAATACTCATATTTGACCAGGGTAGTTAAATACACCTGTTGTTTATCAATATGTAAAACGCATACTTTTGAATTATTGTCATAGACATAGAAAGTATATGACCTAATAAAGTAAAATAGTACTAATAAGTAAAAAAGCTCTATACTTTTATCGAATTAATTATAAATTATTTATGAGTTAGAAAATATTTATAAAATATTATTATAATTTATTATTTATAATATGTTAATGTTATAATATGTTTAAACAAATATTAAATAATCGAAATCAATTTAAATCCTTATATTCCAGAAAACGTTTAAAAATAATTATAAGTAGTTATCCCTATTATTCTTAAAATTTGAAAACTAATAAATAATAATAAATTATTCATCGAAAGTAATGTATAGCATATTTATGTGTACTGTCTTATTATGTCAAAATTTTAGTTACTTACCAAATATTTCTCCTTGACTGGCATACTCTGAAATAATATATATCATATCTTTTGATTCCATAACCTATTTATAACAAAAATTATTTTGATTTAAATTTATATTTATCTTAAATCTTAATAATAATTAGTTATTTAAACTTCACAATTCTAACTATCTTATTATTTAACTACACCAAAAACTTCGCTTCACGTAAATATATAACCCTCTATTAAAAGTACAATACTACTATAGGTAACTAACATTTAAATGATTGTATAGATACTTATATGGTTATATATAGTTAGATACAATATAATTTCAGAAAAAAATAGGTATTTAGTAGTTTATAATTTGAAATAACAATAATAATTTTAATTTGTACCTATGCATTAACCGAATTACAGACGTTAAATAATTTAAACATCATATATTTTATGTTATAACAATTCTATCTAAAAATTATATTATTGTGTAAGATAACTATTTTATAATTTAATCATACTAAATTATACACGAATAATTTTTCTTGTAAAAGAAAAATTAAAAAAATGGACAAGTGAGTATCGCTCTGCTATACATTAAGTGTCGAGTGAGTCACTGTTTTGTATGTGTTAAATTTTAATTCAATAATATATCAACGTTTACAAAAAATTATTCTGATCTCAAACGGTCTGTCAATCTATTATATCACTAAGTATACTTCATAATATGTTTTTTTGATATAAATATAAAAATAATTTATTGTAATTTTAGTATTACAGTAGCTATTGATATAATTTTTTCCGAAAATAATGTATTTATTTAACTATATTATTATTGAATTATCATAATTATATATAAATATGGTTTATTATATCAACTTATATAAAATGTTAGAAAACTTTTTTGGAAATATCTTAAAAGATTAAAAATAAATTCTAAGTACCATTAGATAATATCTTAAAATGAATCAAAAATGTCATTGCGTATATTAAAATTCATAATAATGTAATAAACGTAAACATTTTAATTTCTCACGAATAACATTTTTAAATTATAAAAAAAAATAATTAACAACGTTATGTATCTATGTATCTTTAAATAAGTAATCAAATCCAAATTTGATTAAAAAAAATAATAGCCTTTATATATTTATTAGATTTTAAAGTTTTAGTAAAAGTATTTATGAGAAATCTTGTATTAAATGTTTAAAAATGTTGACCCAATAAATAATATTTATTTTGTATAAAAAAAAATTAAAAATTTGACATGCTTATAAATAATCTTATATCCTTTTTTTTAGTCTTAGGTATAAACAAAAAATGTTCTATGTATTTCTAATTATAAAATTAACTTCTACTTATTGTGATTTTCAACGAATTTTGCCAAAAATCTAAATTTAAATGCTTATAAAATAATATTGTGGCCAAAAATATTCGATATTTCTCAGTTAGGAAATTAATCACTTAATAGTTAATAGGAGCAAGAGCATTGTATTAAATGTTCAAGAATTTTTACCTATTTAAATTTTTTGTTTTGATATTTATAAAAAAAAAAAAAAACTAACAAAAAAAAAAGAAAATTTCAAAATATTTTAAAAATGTTATCATATAAGAAAAATTATAATATTTTAAGAGTCTATAATTATTCGTTTTTGAATTATAACAAAATTAAGAAATCAATTTATTCAAATTCTAGTTTAGCGTAAAAATACCTTAATTATTTGTTTGTTTTCCTAATTATGAAAAAAAAACTACTGATACATTTTTAATTTTGACCTCTATAATAAAGTACAAACTAGATGCAATTTTCTATCCAAAACCACCCTTAAATTTTAAATTGAAAAGTTTTATCGACAACTTATCGCGTACTTGTACACAAAAAAGAAACATTGGAAAATCAATATATTTATCGCTCTGCACAGAATCTAAAACAAAGGCATTTATCTTTGAACCTCACATTATTTAAAAAAATATATTTCTATTTATTTTACCCACTTGATATAGTTTAATGATGTGAGGATGGTCCAGCTGTTTCATAATATCTACTTCACGATGAACCTTTTCCAGATTAACTGCATCCAATTTCCTTTTATCGATCATTTTTATAGCAACCTGAAAAAAACCAAATAAAATAAGTCATTAAAATTTATGTATATATAAATATATATTATATTTGTATCCAAACACTTTTCAAACAAAATAATTATTATGTATATAGTTTTATGGCTAATAAAATTCTTAATCTTAATTTCAAATTTATGTTCTTTTTTCAATAATATAAACAAAATAAGAAGACGAAAAGGTTAGTATTATATAAGCAATGAATATGCTAAATTATTATTTTATATTACTCACTATTTGAATATTTTTGTTTTTTTTTTTGTTTTTTACTTTTCTACTACCAACAAATGTAATTATTTAATGATGTTTCATAATTTGATATTTAATATCTTGTGTTTTATTAATTATCTAATTACTTATATATTTGCTAAAATATATATTAAAATGTATCATTGTAAAAACTTTAATAATACATTTAAATCAATTTAAAATCTACTAATTTTTTACTCATATATTTTAATAAATTTTATTTTATTTATGATATACTCAATTTTTTTTTTTTTTTTTTGTATGCACGTAATGTTATATTATTTGTTATCATTGTAGGTATACCTAAACTATTATAATTATCCGTAACTAAATATAATATACAATTATAAAACAAAATTTAATTGAAATAATATTCAATTCTGTTTTAACTTTTAATACTTAATACATTTAAAATTAAAATATAAGTTCGGCGAGAATATTACATACAGAAAAATAGCATGCATTTTAATATTTATTGTATCTTATGTTATCTTACTTTTAAGTTTTGACTCTTCTGAGCCTTATCAATTTTATCATTATAATACTATAACATTCGTTTCATTATTTATCTAAAGTATATATTTAATAATTTATTTAATGATAAAATTTAAAAAAAGTTTATTCAATTTTAAACTGAATATTTACTTAAAATCCTCAATAGGTATACTATCTGGGGGTTAGACTGTACACTAAAGATATGAACAATATAATAATAGATAATTTTAGATTCAATGTAGTTCAAACCTCATAAATAAATACCTAGTGTGGGTTGAAATAATATTCCCACATACCTATACATATAATACACTCTGGTCCCGGTTAGTGTACGTCAACATTCCAAATAAATATGCTATGTTTAAGAAAACTCTGGCATCATTACCAAAATAAAATAGTAACAAAAAAAATATATGTGTATATTTTTAATCCTAAAAAATAAAAATGTTACTGAACAAATCCCGAATTTAAATGACATGTAATTTAAGTAATATTCAATACATTCATAAACGAATCAAAATCTAAAAATAAAATTATTAATTTACCGCCAAAATTTAAAACTGGCAACATTTTATTTTACATTTTTATAATTAAAAATCAAATTCAATTTATTCATACACTTTCTTCACCACTACAGTATAGTACAGTTAAAACTAAAATTACAACGGTTATTGTGGTTATAAATGTAAATTTATATTTAATACCTACGTTTTACATTTGTAAAAATGATTAGGTACTTCAGTCAAAACTACATTTAGAATAAACATGTAGTATATATTTTTTAACTTTAATATCATAAACAAGACATTCGAAATAAAGTTTAATTAGCTTATGATTTAATTTAAACAATGTGTTGGACTTGGACAAGCCAAAAGAATATATTAGGTACCTAAATTATAATTATTACCTACGTAACCGTTATTACGAGTAATTTAAATAGCTATTTCAGTGATTTTTAAACTAGATGTCTCTAGGAATGATGCGAGATTTTGTTCAAAATAATTAAATAATAAAAAAAAGGTCGTAAAAATTATTGATGTACGTGGTAAATTTCTCATGAAGAGCACAATATGCAGTGTTTAAAAAAAAGTTTGAAAGCTTGAAAGCCACTGAGCTATAATAATACCAAATTATCTCAAATATGGTGTTAAACCAAATTATTTTATTAATGTTTTATTTTTATTTTTTACCATATAGGTAATTAATTTTATGATATCGTCCTAACCTCACGATGAAACAGTGTTATGCATTTCTTAATTATAAATTATAACTTATATACATTTGTCGATTAAAATCACTTAATTTTGTAAAGTAACTATAGATATAAGTACTCAAAAAACTGTTATACTCGTACTTATTTACGTTTATTATAAGAAGTAGGTATACCTAGGTATTTAAAAACCAAAAGCCTAAAAAATTCAATGAAATCTTTCGTACTCACAACCCTTAACTAAAAACTTTTATATTCTGCGGAATGTAAAAGACATAAACGATACGCACACATAAGTTCTATATTCAAAAGCAAATAGTGGCGATTTGGCGATTTACATAGTGTTATTATATATTTAGAAATGTTTTTATGCCACGCATACCGCAAGTATACACACTCGTACGTACACAATCGTTGCTTTTACGTCACTCGATCAAATGTCTCGCATTCAAAAACGACCAATGACATAGATTCGATTTATTCGTTTTGTGAGTTTTACCAAACTATAAAAAATATAATATTATCGTAAATTATAAAAAAATAATTTGCAGGTAAAATTTATTTCACCAAATTATAAAAATTAAATATTCTACCACTGAATGTCAAAGTAAAAATTATGTTTATATATTAAATATTATCATTTATATCAAAAATAAGTAATCCTAATTTACAGGATCTAGTTCTTTATGACTCCCCTCTCCTAACACACTATTCTTGCTGCTGCCTTTGCCAGCATGTACCTATACCACAAGTTTTTGTCATCACAATTGTTTATTTTTATTTCCAGTAATCAGCACATTTTGAACGTTGTACTATTATTATAGTGTTCTACAAATACTGAGCAAAATAATTTATTATTAGTTGAAATTATATTATGTAAAATTAAAATTAAATATCAAATGTCTTATTTATTGTTGAATGAAACATGAAAATAATTGAAATTTCATTTATCATTTATTGTACATCATACATAAAAATATCTATTAGTAGTACATTTAAATAACAAAGTACATAATAAACCTACATTAAAATAAAAAGTATTAAAACCAACTATAGATCTTACTTTAAATACCTACCTATTAGGTACGATTTTTATTTAACGCAATATTATATTATAGTCTATGTCATGACGTGTTCAACATTTCAAATATTACATAAAAAAAATAGTTTTAATACAAATCTATAAATAATGTATAATAGCATATTTAATCCAATAAACAATAATGATAATTTTTTTTTTTTTTGCTCATGATCAATTTTTTTGATTTAAAAAAAATTCTAAATCTCAGTAAATAAAAATTAGTTCTATAACTTTTTTTTTAAATCTTTAAAAAAATTATTTTATCCAAAAATATAAAATAAAACTTGTTTTAATTCCGTGCTTTATCTCTGTTCAATACTGCTATTAACTATACTAGTTACATGGGTGGTATGCTTTTATTATGCTTCTAGTTATAAAACTGGGGGAACTCTTGTTTAAATATTACTGAAAAAAACATAAGTATAGCTAAGAGGCGACATAAATTTACGCCCCCTCATTTAATACTTTTATCATAATTTTGTAAATCTCCACCCAAAATATAAATTTAAGATTAAAATAAAAATTTTTCATAAAATATAAAAGCAATCGTCGTGCGCTTAAAGAAAAATAATGCTTTGATATTTTGCTTTATCTTAAATAACTTAAACAGATCTGTGTGCTTATGCAAATATTAATTTTAAAATGTAAATTAAATATTACTTCCTCATTTAAACAAAAAATTAACAATATAAAACACAATAAAACGTATAGGACTAAAGTCTAAAATACATTAGAGAAAAATTTTATTTACTACATTTTTATTATAAACTGAAATGTTATACTTTATATACTAGAATACTAAATGAATTTTTAATCATAAACCAAACATTAAATATCTTAGGAAAACATGATTTTTAAAATATACTATTAGTATTTGACATTTTTCTTGATAAAATAATGTTGAATAATTAATAAGACTTAAGTTTAATGGTTTTACTAAATAAACTAAAAAAATTTCTTTTATCAATACCTGTATTATTAAAATTTAAAAATATCTTCATTTCCTATGATATTGCATTATAGCCCGATGGTTCGTGATAAACAATCACTGCACCTTTCATATATTTTATTTGCTTTAAATGTCTTTATATAACTATATAGGTTTGAACTTTGATTATAAAAAAATTTAATTTAACAATTATTAAAAGTAAACAGTTTAATTGTACGTTCAATATATTTTTAGGCGTAACAAAATAAAAAAATAATAAAAAATACACCAAGTACCTACAACCATACCTAGTTTATCACTCTCAAAATACTTATTTATTTTTTTTTTTTTTTAATATATTTTTTTAAATTTACTGTAATATATGATATTTAAATAACATTTTCACTATTTAAAAAACAACAAAATTCTGTGTATAAAATTCTACACATTCTTCACTAGTAGCCGTCTCCAAACAGTTTTTCTCAACTCATCTATAATTTATACTATTATGCAAGTAATAGTATTAACGGTGATAAATAATATTTTCCTCTAGGGACAATTTTGTAATATGACCATAAAAGTTTATAACAAATATTTACTCTTATAATAAATTATTTTTTAATATGGGTAAATACTAAATACTCGTGAGAATAAAATAGTATCGCCATTTAAATTCAACCAATGTTATTTAATAAAATTTATTAAGTACTAGAAATTTCAATCCCTATTTATACCTGCATACAAAATTAATTGAGTAAATTAAAAATTCACGTTAACCGTAAAAAAAACGTTAATATGGACTCTTTTTTTAAAATAGAAGGAAAGAAATTTATTTTATAATTGACATTTTAAGTAATAAAACTATTTATAAATAATACTATAAATACAAATTCCCATGCATAATACGAATACTTAGTAGGTACTACCTATTTATAAGCTACCTACCTCCATACATTTTGAATGAAAAATAAGTTTCATAATAATGCACTTGGCACTTCATAATTAACTTTTATAATGAAAGTCATATATTATCATATTATTATATAAAATGCATAGAGATAGATATAAAATAAATTCGTATAGAACAAAGTTAAATTAATAAAAATAAGTTTTAATAAGCTAGTGCATATTCAAATTATAATTTCTCAGGTAGATATTAATATAGGCATATAACCAAGAAAGGTAACCTATAAAAACGTAATAATACCAAATTTTAAAAAACAAGTTGAACATTGATTCACCAAATATTTTTTATTTAATTTTTTAAACGTGAATTGTATTGGATGGTGTACCTAATTCATGTGTTACAGTATAAATTGTATACCTACATATTATAATTAGATTTACATTATCCACCTTTATTTCCTTCTATAGTAATGACTAACAAACAAATTACATTTTAGATTACCTATATGCGATAGCAAATGTAATTATTATTAGTTATACAATGAAATATGGTTTTTTTTCTGAACATACTTTTTATAGTGTTTTGAAAATATCATTATATGCTCGTATGATGCATTAATATCATAATTGTAAACTACAATAGAGAATATTGCAAAATTGGAAAATATTTAAATTTTGATTATGACTTATGAATAATTTGTAACTTCACGATCTTCACGTACTACTTGAAATAATGTATTAGTATTCTTTGAGAAAAAGTAGTGAATAAAATAAAAAACAATTGTTCATTTTTTTTTTCATTATGTATAACACTTTTCAATATGTTGAGCTTAAAATATGATAAATAGATGTCTATAATTTGTAGCTATTATTATGCATGAATAATATAATAATAGGATAGTTATTTATTTATTTTTAATATTAAATACATTTAAATAATTAAATTGATTTGATTAGCTAAATATTTATTTTTAAAACAACAACTCTATTATTGATATTATTTATTATATTTTATTTCTATTATTATTTTTTATTAAAGTATTCATTACTTACTATTATTATTAAAGTATATCAAGTGTAACGTGTATGCATTTAATTTTAATTAGATTAAACATACAAAAGTTGAAGAATATATTAAAAGTTTTAAGATTAAACTGTAATTAGACATATTTCACATATTATTTATATATATATAGAGTGTCTATGGCATAATGCTCTAATTTTATTTTAAAGCACCTTTAGCAACCACCCACATATTTAAATCCCTACCCACAATAGGAACAATAAACGTAAGCATTGAGTATATTATTCTCTATACTATATGCCATAGACTAAATAGGTAGATACACATGACGTACTTACCCACCTACCAACCTACCTATATGCGTGTTATATGATAATAATGACGGAAATGAGCTGTTTAATGATGGTAAAAAATATATTATAGAGCGAATAAAACAATAATAGAACTATCATCATCCGTTCGCGCGTGTGGTATGTGTAACATAGCATATTAGGTGATGTACTTAATACATAAACGTAATTTAAATTTTACTAATGGGCTTCTCCTCAATTCCTGCATCATCCTTACTACTACATATTCTAGTAGCTGTAAAAACTCTTATATACAGAATGAACACTGAGCATACTCACCCTCATTTTTTCATATAATAATAAATTTATTCAGATTCTGATCTTAAGAATTTTTAAACGTACTTATGAACCATGTTTTAAAATCCTTGAGATTTTTATACAGTAGGTAATTAATTGTTCTATAATGATACAAACTTCTGTTTTGTTTTTTTTTTTTTTTTTTTATGAAAACTCTCCTATTTTATTATGTACATTTTGTAGTGGATAATTTTTTGAAAATTTTGATGTATCTAACTAAAAACGGTTTTATAAAAAACCGTTGATATAATATTGAATCTAGTATTTGTAATACTTTGCCCCATTTTTTTTAAATAACAATAATAATAGGTATGTTAATAGATTGTTATTAGTTACTAAAATTTACAAATCATCGTAGCCCACATATCTTCAAACCCATTATCATAAACATATTTTTCTCAGTATACAAACTTAAATAACTCAAAAACTACTCATCTAAGTTTTAATTTTGATAGGTTAAAATTTTCAAAAAATATATCCGCTAAATAATTTACAATAGAAAAAGGAAGTTTTCATTTGAAAAACAGAAGTTTTTATCTCCACAGGATACTTTTAAGTAGTACTCGTACAAAAAAATCTCAAAAACTAGAAAATATAGTTTTAAAGTATAGGTACTTAAAAATTCCTAAGGTTAAATTTATGAATAAAACTACATTATTGAAGAAAAAAGGGGATGGACATGTTTGGTGAATCATTCTGTAAAAATTATACATTACGTATATGTATTCAACAACATTTTTCCTAACTCCAGCACATTTTATCCATAAAACATGTTGTTAACATTAATAATATACTTGTTACATAGTAGCATATATTATTTTTACGCATGTGACAAAAAAATACACGTTTAATTATTATTATGTTATTGGTGTTATTGTTAACGACCGGATGACTTTATAAATAATGCACAATACCCCTCAAGGTTTAAACGTATACAAAGTTTTTTTTATCTTTTAGGTTTTACATTTAATACACATACGATTTTTTAATTTTTAATATTCATAGATATTTAGTATTGTAAAAACGACGTTTTGAAAAATACCGGAAATACATAGTGCGTAGAATTTTAATTTTTGAATTCGCCATAAATGTATTCAAAAACCCTCAGTCTCCCTCGACCCTCTCCCCACAAAAAACACCACTCAAAAATCAAAAATGTACCTACACATTTGCGACGGTGTACGGATAACCGTCGAAATGTAGAGTAAGTACCTCGCCTAATCGTGACATTTTGTTATAATTATTATTTATTATTATTATTATTATTATTATCATCATCATCATCATCATTATCGTCATCATCGTCGTCGTCGTCGTCTTATAACGGTATCGCATGAGTACGGAACAAACGCGCGTGTAAAGTGATGTGCTTATATTGTCCACTTGCCTCGCTCCTGACCAGCCGGTGCGTGGCCAACCGGACCTCGGCAAAGTTGCCTTTGCCGATGCGCCGGTCGATGGTATAGAACCCGATCGTGTCCGGTTTGCAGTCCATCGTCGCGTGTCGCCGGTGGCCGGTGGTGTGGATCCGCGGTGAAGCAGTTATTACGTCGCCCCGTTGCGGGGGACGGCGGCAATCGAACGTCCGGTGGTCGCGGGAATACGCGACGCGGACGACGCGGCGCTACTGCTACCGCCGGTGCTACGGCGATAGTCCGACACGATCCGCATGACGGCAGTCGCTATATTGTACACGATATTGTAACGATATTACGCTATTCTAATGTGACGTGATTGCGACAATGTCGCCCGGCATGAGCGGCCGGTGTGTAAAGCGTCGGCGGCGGTTGCGGCGGCGGCGGCGGCAGCGGTGGGACCAGGACGGGACCGTAATGATATTATGAATGCGCTGAGGCGCGGCGGATCACCGGCAGTGCTCTGCGGTGGCCGGCTGACGCGCGCGCCGGTACCGCTTTCGCGTATGCCCGTCGTCGTCCCCGCCGGCGCGCGTCCGTGACGTCAAAGCGCGTTGGCCCGGCGCCGTGCGGCGGAAAGTGCAACTATAATGTAGGCGATCGCGGTGGCGGTCAGGTGATCGGTATAATTTAGCGAGGTATGCGCGTTTCCTCGGACATCCGAGAAAATTGAATTACATACAGACGCCACTTGACCGCTATAGGCAATGCACGACGTGTTTATACGATTCGTACACGACCACGCCACTGAAACGTCTGCAACGGTATAGACTTGCAAAGTTGTACGCGGCAGATCGTGGGAAAAAAAGTCCCATGAAAAAAATTCATTTTACAACAAATAAGCCCACAGTGAAAACTGCCGAAGATCATAACGATACGGTTCTCCGTTTCGTTAATTTTTGTAACGAAATTTCGACGGAACCGCATCAGTGATATAAATGATATAAACTTTGCCTATCCCACTCAAATCGATCTAGATTTTTGAATTTCCATCAATAAAAATAAGTGGCACTCGCGCGGAATTTTATTTCTATAGTCATATTTCCGGATACCGTCTATGCGGTACATCCCGTAATTAATAGGAATAGCCGAATAGGTATAGTTACTACAGTATTATAAGTGCAACGTTTGGGCGTTATAGACACTAGTGTAATGTGTATCAACAGATTTAATATCGTTTACGCCGAATAATTTTTTTTTACATCCAATAGTGTACTAATAAAATAACCGAACGTTTGAACTTTTTAGCGTTTTTCCTGCCATGAGTTGAGGTTTTTTTAACGGTTTTTTCTATGTCATACATAATGCATATAATAGAACAAAAATTCTATTTCTACTCACAAAAATCTAATGCTTTAGGATTATCATTAAATATGAATAATAAAACAGTTATTAATTATTATAATTTGATATAATTTTCTATGTGACTGTGTTATATTTTTCATTTAGGCTAATAGATATTCTATATAAATATAAAATTATGTAATAGTTATTGTATATAAAAGTTAAATTATATGGTTAAGTTCGATATCCTGAAAAAATACTATACTAACTTTGATTAAAAAAAAATTAAGAATATTTCAACTGAAGCAAAACATAAATAATAAATAAATAGGTAAGCTAAGTAGATAGGCTCAAAACTCAAACGTACCAAATATAGATTCAATTTAGGTACTAATAATTTCCATGAATACCTAACCACTTTTAAAATAAAATATTAAAAAATTTTTCTACTACTTTTAAACTGTTGTTATAAAATAAGTATATTCATCACTCAGGTCTCAGAATCTAAAATTATGAAATCGTTAAAATACCTCACAGAAAAACTGAAATTATTTATAATATATACACGTAACTCGGTGTCTTCTCTCCACATTATTTTATGTTTAAATATCCAATTAGAACTTCAAAAGTCTATAAAATATGAAATAAATTGGCTTCTCCAATTTATTTTTGACTTGTTTTGCTTCCTTTATTTCTCAACGATCGCAATTTGAGAAAATAAAAACTTATGAATCTGAAGTGAATACCTCGCCTCGAATGTTTCTCAACGTGATCATCTTTCTCCTTTTCTGTTTAATTTATTTATAAATGATATTATTTATTCTATAAACTATTTTAATACCTACTTTAATTTTTACTGACGATACGAAAATATAATATAATGTCATAAATTTACTGTTTGATGCCGATGATCTTCAGATTGATTCAATATACTTTAATAACTATAGATGGCAATTAGATGCATATACTTAATGGTCTTTTCTTAAATATAAATAAATGTCAAACAGTTACCTATTTCTCTAAGAAACAGACTAGCCTAATTTTTAACTATATGATCTAAAATCTAAATTATATTATTCTTACTGACACTAATCTAGTTTAAAAATATAGCATTCATCTTGACAGTAAACTATTATTCTCTCCTCATATTATTTTTATTAAAAATAAAAAATTATCTATGCTTAAGTCACATTATGCAAAATTTTTTTTTAACGATTCTTTCATCTTTAAATGTTTTTTCATCTTCATTGTCAGGTCTGAAAATATGATACTATAATTTAGAACTCCAATGGTATTTTAATTTCTAATCACGTTAAAACGATTTAAAACAAATTTTTCGCTTTACCAATCTTAAATCCAATATTTCGAGGACACCTTATATTCTGATTACGATAACAGAAGTACATTTTTAAATGTTATTGAACAATTACATAGATAATTCTTATTTATTAAATTTAATAAACTTTAAAATTAATACCCATAATACAAAATTTTATATGATACCTAAAATTCTTCCCTCAATTACATACCTATTTAACTCCCTTATTAATAATCTATTACTTAATGGTAACTTTGTTAATAAGACCAATAGGTACCTACTAATTTTATTTTTTTATTTTTCATAAATTTTATTGTTAAATATTAATTATACTCTCTTACACATTATTTTTATTTTGTTATTTTTGTTATTATTATTTTTTATTGATCCTCATGTAATGTTTTAATTTTTTCTTTGTTCAACCTGTTATTACAATTCTATAAGTTTTGTAAATCTTATACAGCATTTTATTTTGTAATTGATCCTAGATCCGTAATAAATAAATATGACTTTACACTACATTTAAAAAAAAATCCATTTAAAAAGAATTATAAAGAATTTTGTATTAAATTTGTAAATTTTAGATATTAAAATTAAACACGTTATAAATATTTTAAACTATAAAATACTTCAAAAACTTACGTGGTATGGATAATCTTCATGCAAATTATAACATTAAGACACATAATATTTCTTTCCCTCTAGGTACAGCACAACATAAATTTCACGAATAATATTCAAGTGTAAAAATAAATGTTGGTACGGGACTAAACAGAATACAGCTTTTTCCAACACGCTCCGTACGCGTCGTAACTTCAATTGGATTCAATTGCAACCCCAGTGCCAGAACGCGTTTTTCGTCAAGAATAAAAACTCGACAAACAGCGTTTCCTACGACTACAGTTACTTTTTTATAAAACAACAAATATTATTGAATCCAACGGAGAACGTAGCGTACGAAAACACGTCAGCTGTGGAGTATACAGCTCCAGCTTTCACACTCGAGTATTGTCTATGGTCTTGGGTGAATTATAGCCTTATATCTATATTATAAGCTCGTGCCTAATTCATAGCCACAATGACAATTGATACCTACTAAATTATTTTATAAATAGCATATGTGTACTTACCAACGGTTCGCCTAAGGAAGGAGGGGCTCTGCATAAGGACTGAAAACCTCTCAAAAAAAAAAAATTCAATATTAAATTATTTATTATTATAGCACCTATATTGTTTTGTCATAGCTATATCACAATGGTTTTTACGAAAAATAAATGAATATAAATAATGACTAATGAGTGATAATAATTGTTTACTTGTGTGCAAACAAGACAATTCGTAAGTTTTCCCTTTCTCTCTAACACAATCCTAGACGGAGCATGGCACTGACACTTGAACAAAGACCAATCTTGTTTTTGTAATCTGAATACAACCATGTCCCAAAAACTCATGTTTCCCGCCAATAGAAGTAAGCAATAAGCATAGGGTACAATTTGTTATCACTGGCTAAATGTATATTTTTACACATAGACCGTATAAGGTCCTAACCATTTAAAAATTGATAAATACCTAATCATTGAAAATAGTATCACTGCTATATACTACGTAAAAATTTAAATTAAATTTTTTTCTGTGATACTATTATAACGTATTGTATTGATTTTACTATTTTTAGAACTTCGTTGCTTTTAACGATCGATTGATCACCAGTAAAATATAGTAACTAGTAGATAGTAGGTACCTGCCGTACCTGGCTTTCACTGAGTACTTACAATTTCTTACAGGGGCACAGGAAGCGTCTATGAAAAATTACTGAGTGCAACAAGTTTGAAATATTAATATGCAAAAAACGACAATATACTAAATTTAAACTTGGGGACCAATTGGCAATTGTGAAATCAATACATTCAAAAAAAGTTTTTTTTTTATAAAATGAAAAATATTTCCCAATCAAATTAATTTAATAGATTACAAATATATTTAATAAAAAAAATAAAATGAATTTGATGTGACATAAAAAAATGAAACCTACAAGGAACTAGATAGGTATACAAAGATTTTTGTTATTAAAGTTACCACTAATTAAATTATAATGGTTTAATTTAATATCAGCTATATAATTAAGGACTTTTTATGATATAGGTACAATGCATTTTATACACTATAATTGAAATACTTAGAAATATTAAGCATTTATTTCAGATACAATTTACTTTTTTGCAAATTTTAATAAACAGTCAACAATTTTTTTTTTTTTAATAATAGTCTAGATACACTTTATCTTTCAATTTCTTAAAACCAGTTTAGCAAAATAATACAAAATATTATTTTTGTTTTAACTAATTTGTCAAAACTTGTTAGTTATAACTTATAATGGACATGAAGTAAAGAAAATAACAAAACAATTTAGGTTATATAGTTTCGTGAAATTATCTGTTATCAAATCAGTTTATTACAGATGAGTTACACATAAATATAACTGAAACAAAAACCTAACACATGATGTACAAAATATTTTGTAAGGTAAACAAATACAATTTTAAAGTTTTGAAACAAATAAGTATTGTAAGTACATCAAAAAAAAAAAAAAAAAAATATATGTTAATATTGACGCGTTTAACCACCAACTTGAATAACTCACAAATTTAACTTTGTGGCCAGGTTTTTAGTTGCCCTCAAAATATAATTATCATTTTTAAATAAGCAAAACAAACTTGAACGTACAAACTTAACAAAAGAAAAAATGTAATGATCTTTTTTAAATTAACAATCATTTACACATTATTTGCCGAAAAAGAAATATTTCAAGTGACATAGTCACTATTTAAATTAAAGTATTTTGTTTTGTTTTTCGAGAAGAGTAATTTTTAACATTGTTTCTTAATATATATATATATATACAATTACATACATAAATAATTACTATATATAAAAATTTATCGAAGAATATTAACGAATTCTGTAAAATTTTTTTCTATGGAATGAAAAAAATTCATTATTTATTACAAAATATGATAAATTGTCAAATACAAATTATGTTTATTCATGACATTATTTGGCAAAATGTTCATATGTCCCCAACAACACCACTGTTATCTCGTTTGTATTCCAAAATGTTTGATCTACCATTGATTTTCTCCTTTTCAACATCTTGCCAAGCTGAATAAAATAAAAAGTAAAATAAATATTATATTATTACAGTTTACGGTACTATTGTCTATCAATTGTTATTTGGTAAACAACAATAAAAAAACATTTTAAATTTTTTCTTTAATTTAAAGTTTTCAAATGAAAAAACTATACAACATAATCTTTGGAAAATAAATGTTACATACTCGTATTATTAAATTGTGTATAATTTTTCAAAAACATAAGGTTTAAATTACATGAAACTTTAAATTTAATACTAATAATGAAAATTAAAATTAAAAATCCTTTAGCTGTAATATTTTTTATCTTTATTTTAAAAAAGAAGCAGTGAGTATTACAAAGTACCATATGGTTTTTTTTTCTAAATTATGTATAAATTAAAAATGCTATTGAAATTAATTACCTTGTTTGATGAATAATATTACTTCTTTATAGTTGTACTCTATAGGCATAGGAATTGGTACTGGAGGTGAATAATCATTACCACTATCACACAGTAAATTTTGGTCTATTTCAAATCCAAAAGACAGGCTTGTATCCACCTCATACTTATTATACATAATTGGGCTTTGTTTTTTCTTTGACGGTACACGCACAGTAAGCGAGGCGCTCTGTGGGGGGATCGCTGCAGGAACTTTGTTTAAAACGGCAGTCTTTTTAGCGGTCTCAATATCCGCTTTCTGGGGTTCATGCACTATATATGTGACATGCACATCCCCATTGATACATTCATTATCGTAATGTACATTACTCACTAAACTGTCAGCATTTCGTTGTGGTAATGCAACAGTAACTGTTGGTATTGACTCTTCAGAAGTGGTAACTACACAGGCTGGTTTAATCAAATCAGTTTTAGGAGCTTCTTTGTATGATGGCTGCTTAGAAGGCGTAGATGAGGCAGGCAGAGAGTGTACAGAATCTAAATCAGAGTTATCTTCAGATTTGTCAGAATGAGGCATTGAAGACGTGGATTTCCTTCTTTTTTTATTTTTTACACTTTTAGGTTGTGTGTACTGTGACAATAAATATGAGTCATGAGGAGGAAAATTACTAGTAGTTGCATTTAATTTATTTTGTGATTTTTGTTTTTTTCTCCTCTGTTTATTGGTAACTAACAAAAAATCGGCAGAATCAGTGTCTTGTGATTCTGATGATAAAATATCAAGTCTCTGTTCAGTAGATGCAAACTTTTTAGAAGATTGATTTTGTTTTGGTACTTTTTTTTTACTTTTTTTACTATTTTTTATTGATTTGGATTCATCGTCTGAACTATCCATATGTTGAAAGACTGTTGTAGATACTTCTTCAACACTATTGTACTTTGTCATTTTCATTTTACCATTTTTTGGCCTACCACAATCATCATCAGAACCTTTTCCATTTCGGCTTTTTATTTTATTTTTAGTCTTGCTACCTTTATTTTTTTTACAATCACTACTTTTATCTCCAATGAATTTTAAGATTTCATCAATATTTTTGTCACCTCGATATCCTTGAATATCTTCAGAGCGAACAACTTCATCTTTCTAAAAATGATAAATTATTAATATTTTAATAATAGTTTAATATTAAATTAGTTATTAGGCAAACCTTTTTTAATTCCTTTTTCTGCTTATTTCTTTTAAGTCCAGTATTACTAGTATCTTCAGTATTGTTTCTCTAGAAGAAATAAAACAAAAACGATTAGATTTTGACAGAAATATTGGTTTAGTTATAAGTCATTATTCTTAGTATGACTTAATAATTAAATTATTTAATTTGTTGTTATTATACTTTTTTTTAAATCAAATAAAAATAAAAAATAAAAATATTACTCTTAAATGTAAGTAAGTTAAATTACATATAGTTTATTTGTATGTTAGAACAATAATAATAATTCAAAATATTTAAGACTAAAAAGAATATACGTAATATACTTTAAAATTAAACATACCCTATTATTATTATTATTATTATTATTATATGCAGTCTGTAATCCTAGGTTATCTGAAACATTATAAAACAATACAAATTAGTACAAGAAAAAAATTTCCAAAAAGTATATAAGATAAAATAAAATTATAAAAAAATATTCCTAACTGTCCAAAACCTAAAAAAAAAAAAATATTAATACGTTATTTAAAATAGATATTCCTACAACAAAAAAAAAATATAGTAAAAATACTTTTTATATTTCTTTTTTTTTTTTTTATATATCAATTGTTCAATTTTTATAAAAAAATAATAATAAATATTTGTTGCATAATGCTATTTAAAATAAAATAATTATAGAATTTTCAAAAAAAATTATTTGATAGCCAATAATATTTGTGAAAGTGAATAAAAATAGAAATTAAGTAAGAGTTTAAAAAAATATATTGTCTATTTTTATTAAATAAAAGGAAATTTAAAAATTGTATTAAAAACAGTTTTATACAGACTACTTTTAAAGTATAAATTAAATAAATTTAAGTTATTTAATTTTAATCCTTACCATACACCACAGCATAAGACAATTTATTAATAAAATTATAAATAATTTTAGTTCCTTGCATTTAAAAAAAAAACCAACAAAAACCACTTTAAGCAATTAAAATTAAAGCCACAATTAAATAGTTTTAATTCTTGAATACGTGATTTGTTAATCCTATAAATATGTGCACAGCAATATTGACATCAAATCAGCTAAAATGTATATTATATTACAAAAAAAAAAAAAAAAAAAAAATACATGACATAGTTATTAATTATAAAATTAACTAAATCAATATAATTTATAACTTAAGTATTATTACTTTTTACTTAAATTTTTATAAACCAAATGATAGCTTTTTTTAATTTGTACAATAGAATTAAAGCAAAAACATACATATATAAACAATATACACTAAATACTGTTTAATATAAGTAATAATTTATCAACTGTAATGTCAGTAAATTTTAAAGTGTGCTCTGTGATTAAGTGTTGGTTCAAGTAAAGTAAATTTTAACTAAAGAAAATATAATTTTATCATTTTTTTCTTATAAATATCATGTTTTCTTTTAATTTTGATATACTGTGTTCACAGAAACAGCTCAATACATTATACATATTTTTTAATATCACATCTATTTCTATGGTTTACAATATTTTTGACTCATGCATGGCACACAACACAAATTATACAAATATATATATATATATCAATAACTCATATAACAAATTAAACTTTTTCAAGTTATTTTGGAATTCTAACTTTTAAACTTGAAATTAACGAAATTAAAGATATTTCAATTTTATTTTAAACACATATAAAGACTGAATTTTCAAAAAGCATACTATCACTTTAATAACATTCAATCTAATTGAATTTTTAAAGTTTATTATATCATAGTTCAAAACTATAAAGTACATACATTAAGATATATATTTTTCTAATTTTAAATAGTTCACATTCAGTTAATTTTCAATTTAGAATACAAGTTGATGCATTATAAAATTATTTGAAAAAGTTTGAACACTTAAAATGTGTTATTAAAAATAAGGATTCTCATACAAAAAAATTAAGTCTAACTATGCATGTACTAAAAACATTAACTAAAAAAATTGATAATCCAGTAATCAGTAATCTAGTTGCACGTTCTGCAAACAGAATTAATAAATATGCATACGTTTTGAGTTAAGCTCTGCAACACACACTGCAATGGTTGGGATAAAATATTTGTCTTGTCGGTGCCACCATGTTATCAAAAAATATTAAACAGTAGCGTCTTACTGTTATCAAAACAGTGGGTAAAAGCCTTTAAAGAGCATCTCTTATTTCATAAACATACAGTTTAATAAGCATACAAATATTTGGTTTTAGATTTTAAATTTATAAATACTACTTTCTTAGTAGAGTGTCACAATAAGAAAATTTTGAAAACCACCTTCAGTTTCATACATAATTCATTGATACAAGATATTATAATACTATGTACTTATGAATTATAATTTTCTTATTTTTACTTATAAATGTATAACAAAAATAGAAACATTTTTAGCTAAAATATAATAAAATGTGACACATTTTCGAGTACGATTTAGAAGTAAAAATATTTACATTAACAGTTCCTAAGATTTAAGTATTGATAAACATTGATATAAAACACTAAATGTGTATTAAAATTATATAATTGTGGGCATGAATAGCATGTCATTATAATAGCTTGAATAAATATGCATAATATGCAGTCATATCTGGGATGGAGGGGAAAGATTAAAAGTTAAAAATCAGTGTTTTTGTTATTTTACATAAAAAGAATAATAAGTCTAAAACAATGATCAAAAATATAAATGAACCTCATACAAATTAAACAAATAATATAAAATCTAATATTCATTTTAATGCTGAATTAAATGAAACAAATACCTATTAAATCTATAATTCTGAAATCTTAATAAAAAAAAATATAATAAAACTATAGCTCATAGAAAATAAAATAGAAAGTATTGAATTTTAATGTCAGTTGTTTTGTCTATAATATTATGTTACTATGATATAAAAATATAATAATATAGTTTTTAATTATAAGTCTTAAAAGTAATAGTTCTGATTCTAATTAATTTTTTAAAAGTATGCCTATCA
This sequence comes from Melanaphis sacchari, assembly GCF_002803265.2. Lineage (NCBI taxonomy): Eukaryota > Metazoa > Arthropoda > Insecta > Hemiptera > Aphididae > Melanaphis > Melanaphis sacchari. The sequence continues at coordinate 524,434 of NW_020271135.1, read as the reverse complement.
TCAACTACCTACAACCAATTTTAGAGAAAAATAAATGAGTTTAGCAATATTAGTATACTTAGAATGAATGTAATTATAGTAAATAACAAGTTACCATTTGGTGTTAAAAAATGCAAACTCATTGGTTGTGAAAATCCGTTATAAGGATTTTGATAGCAATTAATTTGGCCTCCAAATAGGTGTAACAAACGATGGTCTATCACTTGTGCATCTTTATTAAAATCCGTTACCACTGTAGCTGGCTGATGTAAACAGTTTTTCACGTCTTGATCGCCCTCACCTGAAGTCCGTGGCAGTACTTCCAAATAGAATATAAAAAGCATGCCAATTAAAAATGAAAAACAAAAACAAAACAAGAAATATTCTGCATTTTTGAAAAAAGTTAGATAATTAAACAAAGAAAAACACCACACACTCTAATTTTAAAACAATTATTTTTTTTTAAATGGAATCAATTATTGTTAGCAATATTTTTTTTAAGTATCGAACCACTTATATTAATATATGATTTATTAGTTATAGATTAATTTAATTATAATTAATTGTGCCTCTACCTTTGAAGTTAATTAGATATATTTTAGTATTTAAAATTAAGGTTATGGTTAGGTTTTTAAAATTAACTATCAATTGTAAGTCTGAATAATTAGATATTCAATGAATTTAATATTTAAATAATTTGTTAATATATAAAAATATAATCTAAAATATTATAAATTGTTTTTTCTCCAACATTAAGCGATTGAGATAAATAAAAAAATAATATTAACAAGCCTAAAAATTAAAAATATTGTAAAAAATATCTTATGCTTATAAGTAGATATTATATATTTCTATCTCAAAATATACTATTTTATAATAATATTGCTTAAGTAATACTTTAAAATCAAATTCCTTACTCAAGCAAGAGAATAAATGAGGCTTGTCAATATCAATGTGTTGCAGAAAAAAAGCAAGTAACTAATTGAATTGGCAATCACTTACCCAAACAGATGAAAAATAATCTAAATAATTTATTTAAATACATATTTCATGCAGTTTATTTGAATTAAAATAAATTCTTAATACAAATATACTATAATAAGCATTATAAGTACAATTTATATAGTAAAAAAAGTTTAATAAAAAAAGTATAAAATAAATATTTTATTTAATATACAATAAATATATAATATTAAAGTTACTTTAAAATGTATTGACTACTCAATATAAATTATTAAACCAATATATTACAAAATCAATTACAAATATAAATTATTTTTCTAGTCACAGATCAAAAAAGAAAAGCACAATTAATTACATATCGAACAAAAAAAAATGTGTATTTTTTTATAATTGCTGTGGAAAATCTATTAAAACTTTTAAAAAGCTACTTAAGCATAAATGCAAGAACTATAATTTCCAACTAGAACTTTTTAAGCAAAATAAATTTGAAAATGTATTTTATCCTTCAAATAATTAAAAATATATTACCTTTAGTCATTCCGTCTTTAGAATCTTTAATGTATGGTGAAGCATCTATTTCCATGTAGGAATCATGGTCTTCATAATTTTGACTTGATTGCTTCAAAAGAAAAAATAATATATTATAATTACAAAAGCATTATTAAATAGAAAAAATATAAATAAAAAATGTTTATAAAGTACTGTAGTATCTATAGAGATTAGGTTTTAAAAACTAAAAAAATTTAAATCTATTTTGCAGCTAACTAAAGCAGTACATTTATATTTACCCAGTTGTGATTTATATAAAAAAAAATTATAGTTATTATTTTTCATTTAAATGATTATTTATTAATAAGTAATTGAAACTTGAAATAGAAATAAAATGTGATGAAAAATCAAATCTAAGTTGGTAGGAATGTTAGCTATTTGATATTTAATTATAACAACTTGAAGATAGTATTGGGATATATCAAAGACACTTGAATGACATTAATACTTTAAGAAAAACAAGGTATCGCACACTCATCTTGTTTTGCTTATCTAAAAGCAGTATAATGGTTGATTATTAGAAATATTAACGCAATGATAACGTATCCAGGTCTAACTTAGTTTACTATAGTAGGATATTTTTAAATGTTTAATTCTGGATTGTAAAAATAAAAAAATCATCCGTTTTATTAAAAAGGTGATTATTATTGATTACATATATATCATGATATTTTTACCAAGTTTTTCATGTTTGATGAAACTATTCAAAAATTTGTTTTAAATTAACATAATCAAATAAAGATTTTTATACATTTATAAAAGAATATGTTAATGAAGTAAGCATCCAAATGAAAAATAATTAAAAGTTATATCCAGAGTTCTAGCAAACGCATAATATTTTTGGAAAGTCATAGAACATCGAAAGTTACAAATTTGTGTCACACTTCTCTGATATTAAATAAGAAATTTTAGTTTACTAATTAATAAATATTTACAGTTTCTAGTACTATTTTGTTAATTTAAAGTTTTAAATGCTATTCAGAGGCATATTTTATATTAAAAAAGAAATTAACAATATATCTAAAAAAATATATAAATATGCAAACGAAAACAAGTGTTTTCACTTGTTATTTTCAAAGAGTCGGTTTGTCATTATATGTCATCACCGATTACATCAAAAAATTTATTCCATTAATTTTCAATTATTTGGTTAATTTTAAAATAATGTCAGATGCATTGTACTGCAATAATCAGATTTGTTGTATTTGCAGAGTCAGACCAAATACTTACAACCATATTTTATGAAAAATTTGGTTTACAAATTTTATTTTGCACACTTATTAATTTTAAGTGCTTTAACTTTTGAGCTTTGATTACATCTTATAAAACTATAATTTATAACTAATAAATTTTATAAATGATTAAAATTTAATTAAAACAAATTTTATTATATATTATACAAAATTATGGAGCTATGATTTGACAATGTTAGACAATTAGTTTTTTCCAATTCATTCTATCATTAATACTGAGCTTTTTTCCACATATTTTATGATTTAAAATTAAATATATATATATATATATAAATTTAAATAATTATTTATTGCCAAATAACATAATACATATTAATTATTTACTAATTTAAAATCATAAAAAGATATTTTTTACTAGATATAAATATTAAGTAATTACTCATTACAATTATAAAAAACTATTTTTATTTTCAATAAATGATAAATATATATCAATTTATATATAATGTACAATTATCTGTTTGCAGATATTGTATGACTATTAGCATAGTATTAATAAGACACCACTAAAATATTTTTATTAAAAAATAGCTTAAAAATAAAAAATGTATCTATTAAAACTGTTAAATAATAATAATAAATATTAGAACAAATAATTTGAAGTAACAATCTGGAATTTTATGTGGGTTGTATACATGTATTAAGATACCTATTTTAAATTGGAATATTAAGCAGATTATGGTATATCACAAATTTTAGTATACAATAAAAAAGATAAATTATGTAGAATAATATATTCAATAATTTTAATATAGAAATGATAATATTTTGTATTTGTCATAATATAAATGTGTTAAACCTATTTAAGATGTAACATTAAGTTTCAAGAATTTATTTATTTATTTATTTATACTTATATATTAACACCAGTTAGAGTAAAGAAAACAGAAGATAATTAAAACAGATAATATAAAACCAATGGACAAATACTAATTTTTTAACTTACAACATCATTAAAGAAAAAATCAAAGTTGGATAAATGTTTGTTTCTGTAATATAAAAGTATATTAACAGGATTAAAAATAACAAAAATATTTTTATTTAGTGCAATATGAAATTAAAGTGTTATGTCTAGTATTAACTAGAGAAGCTCCAATCCCAATAAAACTCAAAAACTAAGGAAAGTTCACAGTTTCATTTAATAGCTTCTATAAAAATAATTGATCATTATAATTGCATCTGTTATTTAAAGAATATATTATACTGTTTCTCGATTTTAACCTAACCAAATAGTTTTCTTAGGTTTTATTAATTTTATCAATTAAACCCATTCATTGAGGGTTAAATGTTCCCCAAATTTTCATCTTTTAATTAATGACCACTAAAACTCATTTTGAGTTATGATAATCTATGCTTAAAATTCTAATAACTCAATTGATTTAATAAACATTTATTTTAATTATATACTTAAATATTATATGAAATACATTGAAGTTCAAGTATTGTAAGAGTTTAAAAAATATAAATTAAAAAAATAGAAGACATTAAGATTAAAATTACCCAATAAAATTAAAAATTCTAAAAAAATGTGTTACTGTAAGATTTTTGTACAACAATTTAAGCTAGACGAATTTTATTACAAGATTAATGATTAACCAGAACAATTATCATCTACAAAATGTAATAAACCTTTCATTTCTATGCCAATATTTTGTATACTTCATTTCATCAATATAATATATTTTCTTCGACATTATTTGACTGAAATAAGAAACTAGTTTGGCCACCTATTAATAAGTCAATTTATTATTATATTATAACTTGATATCCTTGCCATTATATTGTATAGTTGATAATTCTAAATTGTATTTATCTATATTATACTCAAGTGTTAACTTTTGTAGGGCATAAGCTAGAAAAAATTGTACATGTTATTGAATACTTAAGTTATAAAAATCAGACTATATTGGTATATACTAGAGCTAAATCTAGATTAGTTTTTGAATATTAAATAGAAAATGAAGCAATTACATTTTTTTAATAGTGTAGCACTGTCAGTGCCTATAGGAGTAATTATAGTATAGCTAATGAATAATTCAAAAACATATTTTGCTATTAACACATATTTACCTTGCACAGTAATGGTGTAGTGAATCGCTCATCTATTTTAGTCTCATCTTTAGCAGGACAGATTTCCAAACTTGCATGACTAGTATAATTTGACATATCTTTTACCTGAATTTCTTCATACCCAAAATCTCCAAGATCAACCACTTTATCTACATTTTTAGCCATTTTCGATGACTCTGCAATTCTCTTACGAGTATTTTGGGTATTTTTTTTATTTATCAATACAGAAATAGCTTGTGCATGATTAACATGACTTGGCAATGAACCTCCTTCTAATTGACGGGCGCTAACTTTGGTAGTGACACCTGAGAGCCGTTTTTTGAAGTCAGGTGCTAAATCGAAAGCTTCAAGAGAAGAATTTTCTTTAATGTGTTGTTCCTTAGATGATAAGTTATCAAGATCAGTCTGGCTATCAACTAATCGTTGATTATGCAACGGTCGCTTTACATCATCTTCTCCGTTTTGAGTCACATCTTCTAGCAAATTCTGCAACATAAATTATACAATATTTAGTTTAATTTAAAAATGATTTCGTAGTTTTACTAAGATGTTTATATAATTATAGACAATATATAAAAACATTGATGAAACAATAAATATAAATCTACTATTTTTAAACATGTATGTGTTATTTCAATGTCTTACAAATATTTACTAATTTTAACTAAATATCTAACTTATTTTTCAATAATAAAACTTAAAATAAAATTATTATTCATAATTTCTAAACAAATGATTTACTTCTATTATAAATCACATACATTTATCATAGGTATATTTATCATGATTTATGATAATATTATATTAAAATAAATAAAATTGGTACTCAATCAAATAATTACTTTTTTTATCAACTTAAGTAGCATTTATTATTGTTAATTATGTAAAATAGTAACGTGATTAAAATAATGGTTCATATTAGGTAATTTTATTACTTAATTTTTTAAAGAAGTTAAAATTAATAAACATAATATACAATACAGAGCTTATGGTATGTTGTTTCAAATTAAAATTTATATATGAGTTATAAACATTCAACAATAATATAGTTACCTATAATATATACAGACATGTCATACATACAGTTTCTAATTGAAAATAAAATATTAAACTTGGAAAATGATAAGGTAATTGGTATTTATAAAATAGTAATCAAAAATGTGTTATTATAATATTGTTGAAGTTTTAAATAAACTCTTATTTAAGTTTATACTTACTTTCCATTTATTTTCTATATTTAATTTATACGCGCAAAAAAGTAATTACTTAAACTTAACCAGATACGATTTCAAAAAATTTTTTTACATTATAAAAGAATAATATAAACTACATATACAAATACCTATAAAATTTAGAAATAAGATATCTAATTATAGAAAATTAATTATTAAGTAATTAATAGTAAATAATAATTTTAATAAAAAAACATACTATTATAAACAGTGTCTGGCCATATAAATACTCATTAATCCATAACTTATTAATTTTAAATATGCAAATGATTGATTAGAAATTTTTTTTTATATATTTAAACTTATTTTTCATGATTTTTTTTTCTAAAAAACATTCAAAGTTTTATTATTAATTTTTTTTAGGTACCTATTCATAGATTTATAATTTTTAAATTTTAACAAATAAATCAACTATCTCTTTTGTATAGTGATTGCACTAATACAAGCTATGCATAAATACTTAAGTATACTTTCATTTAATATTTTAAAACATGAACCTATGAAATAAGAAAATATAATTTGAAGTTACAAATAGAAGTATTTAGGTAAGTATGAGAGCAATCAGTTATTGCCTTGGATTATAAAACAAAATGGTAAATAATTTGTTTTTGACAATTATTTATTGAAAGTATTTTTTATTTCTTATAATTTATTTATAACTATTGAATGTTTTTAAATGGAAATGTTTCTAATTTTTTAATTTAAAAGTATTCAACTAATTATTAGTAAATGTTTTAATTAATTTATCATGGTTTTAATACACAATTTAAAAAGCAATAATAAAAAAAAAAATCATTTATCCCAAATATATAAATAAAAACGAATTTGGTTTGATACACATGCATCAAGAGTATTAACAAAAAGCTAATGATATTGAAACAATAGATTACTAAAATTGATATCTGAAATAATACATACATTATATAATTCACTTTTAGTCTGTTTGGCTGTATCATATGCGACCACTTCTTCTAATAAAGACTTAAAACTAGCAGTGTTCAAATTGGATAAATCCAAGGATAATGATTTGGACTTGTTGTTCTATAAAAAAATTAAAAAAAAACTAAAATACATAAATATATAGGTAACACACATAAACAAATAAATTAAATTATTCTAAGGCATTATTAATATTAAACGTGGATGGATAGATACATAGATAAGAAATGCATGACCTTATGATTTTAAAAAAGGGCATTAAACATGTTTAATATTATTTATACACCTGTATATATTAATATAATATACTATAAGGTATAGAACTGTTGAGTAACATAATTAGTGTGTCCACACAAAGGTACTATACGGAGATATTGCTCTCGATTTAAAGGGCAATAAAAATATAGAAAAAAATCAAAGGCAATACATAAACGTACCGGAGAACACACGACGGACATACCTCGCCAATCACCACTGTACATTCGCGCACTAACACGCATAAACGCACCGACGCACACACTGCAGTGTTTTTGATATAGAAAATTGATTACTCATTATTTCATATATATAAATACGTGCATATATATATATAAACATAAAACTAAAGTATAGAAGTCGGGTGGTGTTGAGGCTTTGCAGTAAAATGCGTTATTATTATCATTATTATTATTATTATTATTATTATTATTATTATCATTATTATTATCATCGCTGTCGTCGTCGTCGCCGTCATTATCATGGTCGTCATCAGACGCAAAAATCCGGAATAGGTTAGGTAAGAATTCTGGAAATGTTATAGGTAGATACCTATTTTTGAACATTCGATAAATAAGAAGATAGAGAAAAAAAAACACAAAAATAAAAACAGTCAAGTAAACGCAAACCGACCAGTACACGAGTCGTACGGATAATAATATAATTGTTACAATGTGTGCATAATACAAATAATAATAATAATAATAATAATAACAATAATATAATATTATATATTATTCGTACAGAATTAATATTACTATCTGGGAGGAAACGAAAAACATCTCAAGAGGTGCGCGCCCTGCTGTGTGCAATGCAATTATTGGGACTCGGGGGGCACGGGTTATGGCGATGACGTGAGAGTAGAACGGAACGTGCGGAAAACCGCTGGTGCCGAGGACTCAGAGTACACAGACAAACTAATGGTGAAATGGTACGAAAACGGTATTGTTGTTACTCACGTTCGAACAGTCGGCGGATTCTAGGATTTTCTTGTGAACGTCGCACGCGTCCGCCGACGAGCTTTTGTCCGGGGCTTTGGGTTCAAACTTGGGTTGCGGCAACGATGCCATTTATATATTACTGCGACGGCGACGAGAACGACGACGACGGATGTCGGGCAACCGACGAGGCGGCGGCTTTTACGCTACGGTGCGCGTCATCTGTACGGCGGCAAAGAACGGCGGACACGGCGACTGCGAACGGCGGCGGGACGGCGACGTTACTGCGGCGGTTGCGGTGGTGGCGGGTGGTGACGAACCGGTCATTCTAATGTCACACACGGTGGCCCGTCCGCGACCGGCAAAACTTTACTCGGTGCGACGGCGATCGCGTAAAGTCGACCCGTCTGCGCGCGGCGGGTAATACGCGATAACCGGTGGGCAGACCGATATAAGCATATAATAACACTGTATAGGTTGGCGGCGAGCACTGTGTGTGTACGTATAGTATTGTAGGTAGGTAGTCGTAGTGCGGTCGGACGGACACGCCGCGCGCGCACCTCACACACGGACGCGCGTACGCACACGCGCACACTCCGCGCCGGCGCGCGCCGCGCCTCCCGTCATCTCGCGCACGCACGATCAGCGGTTCCGACGGGGGCGCGCACACACGGCACCGACTGTCGACCGTGTACAGTTAACTGTTAAGAGCGTTGAGTCGTGCGGCGATTATGGCCCGCGGGTTATTTACTGTCTGTCAGATAGACAGTGGCAGCACACCGCGACAGAATGGTAACGTCGGGCGTGCGGCTGCAACGGCATTTCAATGCACTCAAAACTGCACTGCCGCCGTCCCGTTTTCTCGAATTCCGTAACGTGGTTTGCGATGCGGGTTCGTACCCGCTGGTCAGAACTAAAAATGGCTCCATATCCATAGCGATTAACAATGGGGGTAGGGTGAAACCGATCGATCTCATTGACGGTCTAGGATTCCGTTACGACGTTACGTTTCGATTTATCGTAAGACCCGGGTTTCCACTTTCCATGGCGAACCGAGATGATAAGTGGTTCACTTCAAACACCAGACCCTGTCGTGTTCCCATGTTCATTACGTAGATAACTACGTATTGGTACCGTCTTGTTACACATAAATTGAGTTATAAAAATATATATGGAGCTAAACACGACACTACGACGAGTTCACGTAAAACCAGAGACCTAGATAATATTATCAAAATATGTTCTGTTGTCGTGGCTGGGTTTCGAAATACGTAGAATAAACTATTTTAAGACTAGAAGTTAAAAATGGATGCCGAGTCTTTTGGTTGATGCTTAACAACTAGACGAATTAACAAAGTCAATACGTCATGCGACATGCTTTGTGGACATATTTCGTCGACTCATTACAGTGACAGAGTTATGCGCTTATGTCGTTAGCAGCGGTTAATAGTCAGCTAATCACAAATAACAATTCGCAATGTCACTATGACAGACGCCAACAACTGCAGATGCAGAATGCAGATTGCAGGGGCACTGGGTCAGGCGCCAGGCTGCCTTGTAGTAACGAGAAGTGAGAACGATTAAAAAAGATAAACCATTTTCGAATATCCATGGAATACAATAAAATTCGCCATTTATGCCAAGAAATAATGACGTCACTATAAAGTCCTATATAGTATAAATATCGTCAATAATAATATTATTATTATAATATTATATGTATTGTGTACCTATTTAATATTTATGCTGTTAATTCAGTTAATTGTTATGTATTACACAATTTGTTTTGAATTTATTAGTTTATTACTGATGACTGAATATTAATTAATTATACTTAGATGTTTAAACATGAATAAATTATGTTATTGTATTTATTATATCGATATCTTTTATTATGGTATTCATAATTTCATGAGTATTTTCTTATTGTATTATGTAATGTGTAATGACAAACATAAAAGTATGCCAAGTGATATGTATGCAATAATATATAACATTAAAGTCAAAGTCAAAACAGCAATGTTACAAAGAAAAAGAACCATTTTATCGCCAATTATTTGTATACCTATACAGTTAAACAAATCATCACAGTACTTCAAACTTTGAAAATATGTTTAGGTATAACTTTATATTTTCATACTTATTCATAAAAATTAGTTTTAAAAAGAATTAATCAAATTTTTACTATTAATTAAATAAAATATGTATAGAAATAGGATATAAATGGTACCTACTTGTTTGGTAAATGGTAAATTTAATATTTCCGAAAAATCAAATCACTAAGGTTACTTTATTGGAAATCGTTTGATAAATATACTGCAAAATGTTTAACTGCGTTAGATGTGGCCCACGTTAAAATATTGAATAACTCTCAAATTCTTTCTTTCAAGTTCTTTTGATATGACTTATTATTTAAATGAATATTTTTGAATATTTTGAAGCTAAATTATAAATAATATTTAGACTTTAGACTCCTCAACTTCATTTTTTACTAATATTTATAAATTTTAGTAAATAAGCACATAATATTAATACATAAGCCAATAGGTAGGTACATTTCTTTATGTTTTACATAAACTACTAGAGCAGAAATATTTAGTTTAGATACTAGAAAAAAAGTCTGGATAAACAAAAATAAAATTCAAGAGTTATTAATAATGCATTTTTCGATATCTTTCTTACTATAATAAAATTATTTTATTCTAAAATAATTGTGTTTAAATTTATGCGGGAAATGTTGGTATAGTATTAGAACCATAGACCTTATACTAGAATATTATATAGGTCTACGATTAGAACACTTATCTTTTGTTACTGCCATAAAATTAAAAATAATATTATGTCCATGGTTATCAACTACTCACGGTATTGTTTTACTTATCAATAATATGATAAAAATGTTGATGTTGATACTATAACTTCCAAGTTCTAATACTACGAGTTTACTGATCAAACAGTGGCAAAACTGAAAATATAAAAATATTATAGTTTTAACTGTTTTAATAATTATTATAGTACTTTAATTAGTAGTTTCCTATCGGACGTGGTAATAACTATTGTGAACTAACAATGGGTAAAGGTCGAGCAGAACCAGGAACACCAAAATATATAGCTAACAAGATCAAGTCTAAAGGATTACAAAAACTAAGATGGTTTTGTCAGATGTGCAACAAACAGTGTCGGGACGAAAATGGCTTCAAATGTCATACAATGTCTGAATCACATCAACGGCAACTGTTATTATTTGCAGACAACGCCGGACGTTACCTAAGTGAATTTAGTTATGAATTCTCCAAGGGATTTTTATTCCTTTTGAAACGACAATTTGGTACTAAAAGAGTAAAAGCGAACAAAGTATACCAGGAATACATTTCAGATCGAAACCATCTGCACATGAATGCCACTCAGTGGACAACTCTAACCGGATTTGTCAAATGGCTTGGGAAAACAGGTACTTAATTGATATGTTAAAAAATTAAATAGTACCTATTTAGATACCTACACATCTTATATGGATATTATTTTAAATTATTTTGATTAATCATTGTTTGTATGAATTTAAGTTATTATTATTAAATTTAGTTCACCCATAATACCTACCTATTTAAATTAGCTAATGACTATTTTAGTCAAACTTATCTTTCTAAAAACTTAAATAAATCATGTTTTAATGTCAAATATTTTAGATCAAATGAGTGAATCTATTCAAAATAAAAATTATTCCTTATAAAATATATAAAATAATCAATACCTTTATTTAATTTTTTTTTTATTCAAAATATAAGCATATTATTTACTTACATTAATTGTATTTTACATTTATTTTTAGGTAAATGTGTGGTTGATGAGACAGATGAAGGATGGTTTATAACGTACATTGACCGTGATCCAGCAACAATCGAACTTGAAGAAAAAATGAGAAGAAAAGAAAAAGCAGAAAAAGATGACAAAGAACGTGAAATGGACTTTTTGCAACGTCAAATTCGAGAAGGCCAAAAAAAAGAATCTACCGAGAAACAAACTGAAGATGACAATACCAAACAACTTATTCGGGAAGAAGATGAAAAATTGTCTTTGAATTTAAAAATTGATACTTTCAAAAAACCAACTGTTGCCCCAATCAAAAATGTTTTAAGTACAGCTGGTTCTGATCGCATGTCTATGATATCTAAATCAAGCAGTCGTAAATCTGAGAAACGAAAAATATCTGCTCTTGAAGAAATAATCCAACAAGAGACTAAAAAGAAGAATTATATGAGAAAAGATTATTGGCTTTTAGAAAATATTGTTGTAAAAGTAACCACTAAAACTTTAGGTCTAGAATATTTAGGAAAAAAAGGAATCGTTCTTAAAGTAATCGACAAATATGGTTGCATGGTAAAATTATTTGATCCAAAAGTGAAATTGAAATTGGATCAAAATCATGTTGAAACTGTTATACCAAATGTTGGTGGCAGAGTAATAGTAGTGAATGGTATGCATGTTGGACGAGAAGCGGAAATAATTAAAATAGATTCAGATAATTTTTGTGTTGATATCAAGCTCAAAAGTGGACCAGCTATTGGTAAAATCATAACACGTTTACCATTTGAAGATATATGTAAACAACATATAGCAGAATCATAGTTTTTAAGTGTAGTAATAAAACAAAATTGTAAATAATGTGTAAATTTTCAAAAAATAAATAAGTATAATAAGACGGGCTTGATTTTTATTTATTGATACAGTAGAACTCCAATTATCCGGATTAATTAATCTCAAGGGTGGTCCGGATAAGCAAATACTTGGATGATTGACGTATGTCATGTCTAAAGTTATATAATTATGTGTATTAATTATTTATATGTATAATTTAACTTAAAATTTGTAACAATAAATAAATAATTTTATTATAATTTTTAACTGAAGTCTAAAATAGATAAGCTATAAAATACAATTATTTAACACAATATCATATTTTAAAATAAAAATAAGATTAAGCTAAATTGTATGACGATTAGACAATAACTTACTGACTTAGTATAATTACAAGGTACAATGTTAAATAATACTAAAAAGTTAATCTATTACAATTGAATTACTACCTATATTTAAAAAAATAATGTGATCTAAATTATCAGGGTGAACTGTGAAGTATATTATTTCAGTAGTGATTTGTCAACTGATAAGTCTTTGAAAATATCCGTTCAGAAGGAACAGAAGTCATGGGAACACTTAAATATTTGAGTTGGAGTTTATAAACTTCTGAAAATGTATTATTGTATTGACTCCAAAATTACAAAAGACATTTGGCACGACTTAATAGGGTAAGTACTAAGTTATTCCATGTATTGTCGAAGCATAATGAAGCTAAAACTCAGTGAACAAATTAGTTTTGACATGACTATTTTGTCTTTAATTTCACATTCAATAAAAATATTTAGTATACTGCCTACTTTACCACCTAACTGTCGAAATCAGGCTAGGTATACATATACATGACAGGGAGAAGACCTTGTTATTTTCCATATTATGAATACCTAATGTTATGGTTTATTAATATAGGTAGCCAGGTAGGTACTTATGCCTTATGGGTACATCTAAAGAATATTAATTTCATTAAATAATAGTAAAACAGTGTACTAGTCACCAGACCAGCAATTCTCCAACTGAGAGTTGCAAATATATAAAAAATATTTCCATGTACCTACTGATATGTAGGTACACAGATAGGAGATGGGTATAATGTTTATCACTATTTAAAAATAATGTATTTTAAATAAACTTATTAATTATTATTATTTCAAATGTTAGTTCCAAGAATTTATCAAGTTATTATTATTATTTTAATTTGAATGCAATAATAATCATATTAATTTATCGCTATTTTTTAATGTTATCATGAAAAAAATTAAAAGGGTCGTTCAAAATCTAGGTGACATTACTGGGGGTCGCGGCCTCAAAAAGATTGAGAACTGCAGTACTAGACTACCAGAATCGTAAGATATTAAAGTAACTCGGGCTTAACGCTTAAAATTCCAATGAGAATTATAATGTCTTATAGAAAGTTATACAAAGGTTTTATATTTTAATTCAATAGGTACTATTGTGAATAACTGTCTTTTATAGGTGTGCACCTTTAAAGTATTCGGAACATTGTAATACATTTTTTGAGTGGGGGCTGAAAGCATTATAAATTTTACAATGATATGATTATTTTTCATTTGTAGGTATATACCATATTTATAGTAGAAAAAAGTGTTTCGATCTTCATAACTTTAATGATAGTTACTAATAGCAAATTGAATCTAATATCATATTTTTGAAAGGTCAAAATATATATTTTTTACAAAATAACGAGGAAAAATATAAATAAAAAGTGGATACCATTCTGCTGTAGGTACATGCAGGTTTCGAGTGGAACATCACTGTAAATGATTTAATGATATGATACAAATTTAATTTAACGATACAATATGATACATTATTGTCTGTACATCCGAGTTGGGTCCAGAGTACTCGGCGCATACTATATAGTTGCCTCTCAAAATATACGAATTGCCTCCCATCCTTATCGTAAATAAAAAGGTTAATTTACACTAGTTGCCTCCGATGACCAGATAGTTCATAATTATATACGAGTTGCCTCCCATATAGAATTAAGTAGTGGTTCATAAACTTCACTAAACAATTCCACATAAATAGATAATGTTTATTCATTATTAAAAATATCAGAGTTGGTTAAAAACAATAATAATATAAAAATAATCAATAAAAATAAAACATATTATACTACTTATTAAAAATATATAGTGCAGTTAAAAACATCAGTCTTAGGTATAATAATATGTAGAATAATGTTATAATAGTATTTTTAGACAAACATTTGCTGTCTGGGGTACGTCGGGAGGCAACTCGTATAGGTATAGTTGGGAGGCAATTCGTATAAAAATGATTGACCTTTTTGACTTCGGGAGGCAACTAGTGTGTCTCCAGAGTCTCCAGAGTACTAGGGTTAAATCGTAGGTACTACACTAGTTGGGTCCGGGATTTAATTTTTTAGGTACATACTACACTAGTTGGATCCGGGATTATTTAAAGTAAATATACAATCCAAACGAAAAAAAAAAATTGTTATTTACATTGATTATAATCAATATATTTTTAGCTATTACTTTTTTGGTATTTTTAATATTATTTCTTTGTTTAGTACCTGTATTTAATTGCCATTTACCATTAAAAAAAAAATCTAATAATTTATATTTTTAATGGCAAAAAATATAAATAAAATAAACTAAAAAACATTTTTAACCATACCTTTGGTTTAAATAGATCATAGACAGTCCTAAGTCTGTTAAAATGGGAAGGAAAATGATATTATGTAGTACTCACTAATATAAAAAAAAAAAAAAATTAAGGACCCAACTAGTATAGTACCTATAAAAATCACGGACCCAACTAGTGTAGTACCTATAAAAATCGTGGATCCAACTAGTATAGCAATTTTTAATTCAGAGCCCAACTAGGATGCAGCCATTATTGTTTACGAATTACGATAAACGATTCCGAGTGGAGACGGACTATTAGCCTATATCACTAAGTATAGGTGCCTACATTTTATGATATTATGTTTTTTTATATTGCTATTTAAATACTAGTAGGTACCTAATTCATTTTAATGTTAGTCATTAATTATTAGCAATCTATTATAGAACTTGTCCGCTGTCGCTAAGTTTTATTAAAAGCATAGCGTTAATATTTATTATTTTATGTTGTAATATTTAATTATTAACATATGTATATATAAATTAATAATTTTCATGGTGATTTGAAACTTTTTCATATTTTATACACTCATTGACATTTAAAAAATATTCAAATCAATTTTAGGCTATTGCCTATGCCCTATTAATAGTTTATACAATAAGCATTAATTATAATAAAAAAATAAATTACTTACCTACTCAGTCATGTAACGAGGATATTATTTTTAGGGAGAAGGGTTTGATATTATATTTAAATATCTTTGGGGGCGGGGATTCACATACTCGGTTGTTTTATTCAATATTCATAGTAATAATAAACACGAAATATACCATAAAATGGCAATATGTTTTTTAGACATATCGTTCATTGATTAGATATAATTTTAAATAAATTTTTGATAGTAATAACCATTAAATGTAGTAATTATACATGTGATTCTCATTCACCAATTGTCAGTTGTTACCATAGACTTGTTAAAAAAAAAAAATACTAGATCCTCATTTAAATGAGTGTTTATAAGCATTTTGTCATACATGTAAATAATTCAATGGAGGGGAGTTAACTCTATTATATTTATTAATTTTCAAATAAAATATAACATGACAACACATTTTATATAATTCTAAATTATATGACACATATATTTATTTATTGCATAAATATTATGATCAATGGAAAAGATGTTGGAATCAGAAATACCACCAGGTTACTTCACTAAAATTACTACTCCACTTATCAGAAACTTAAATCCTCATAATGCATTAACTTCTCTGATGAAATGTTAAAATTTATATTTATAATATAAAATTAAGTATCAAAGTACTCCCAAGTATATTTTGTCTAAGGAAATTAAACTAAAAATTTATTTTGTCGATAAATAAAATGAACATGTAACTGTGTATTGACATCAAATTATGTAAAAAGATTTAATACATTTATGACGTCTCACAATAATGAGTACACTCGGATTCATAGGTATGGGTATAGTAAATAGCTTAGGCTGCATCTGCTCTTTCTGTAATGCCAATTTTTTTTTAGTTTTTTAGTTTTTTACGTGTTTGTGATACGATAATGCAGGTATATACTCTATATTTAAAATTAGAACCACATAAAATAGATATTTATTTTTGGTGTTGATAAATATACAACATACCTATTGGTTAAACATTTACTGAAAATGTTCCTAAAAATAAAAGTTATCAACAGACATCAATAAAATAGAAATATGTGCTGCACCAGATCAGTAACTCTGCACACGTCTATGATCAGATTGATCACCTGGTAAATTATACAGTAACCCCATATACAAATACAACAGTAATGCTAAAATAATTTTCATTTGTAAATAGCACGCATTAGCACTTTAATATAAAATTGAGTGTAAATATATTCAAGTTCTCAGTAAAAAAAAAATAACTACACATATTTAAATTGTGTATCAATTTTGTTAAGTATATATTCATAACAATATAATATCTTAAAAATTGAACATGATGAATCATTGTAATAATTGTTGGAAGCGATAAAATTATATTCAGTAATAAAAAATTAAATAGATTGATCTTTCTTCTTTTTCTTTTTCTTCTTACCCGATTCAGCTATAAAAAAATCGATACATTAATAACAATATAAAAAGCCGAATTAAACAAATTTTTACTCGAGTACTACTTACTAACTACTTCATCTACTGAAATATCTGCAACAACGGATTTCTTTTTTTTCTTGGGAGAATTTTCTATTGTAAAAAAAAAAAAAAAAATTAATAATAAAATTTAATAGAAAACGAGTAGGGTAAATAATTAAGTAATTTATCATACCAATAGCTTCAGTTTCTTCAACTTGACTCTTATTTTTCTTTTTCTTTTTGCCTGATTCGGCTAGAAATAAAATGATAATTAATAATTAATAAAACTTTAAATCATCAAGTACACAGTGTCTACTTACTAACTACTTCAGTAACTGAAGTATCAACAACAACTGATTTCTTTTTCTTTTTAGGTACATTTTCTTCTAAAGAAAAGAGAAAGATTAATATTTAATATTAGGACAATGAAAGTAGTTTAATTAATTTCTTTCTGTAATCCACGCGCAAAAGGATTTGGTAGAAGTAATCTTCTTGTGATATTAGCTTCATTATAAGAATTAACCAATTATCAAACTTTCAGTTAAGAATATTATTTTAAATTGTTTATCACTTTTAAAAAATATATCAATCTATAAATTATAAGTTATGAATATGTAAAATATTAAATTTTGAAAATGCTTATATATAGCACAATACTTTAAAAATCTTAAGCCAACATACATATATATCAGATTTTTAATTTTAAGTAAACTTTGACAAAAGAAAATTTCTTAGTAATATTAAAGCAAACTACACAAGATTAAATAGGTTGAATTTAAATATTGCTATGCTGCTTTTGGCTACTTAACTAAGTATTATATACAGTTAACACTTTATGTATAAAATATGTCACAGCTTGGTAATAATATTTAATATGTATTTTGTGTTCATATTAATGACCAATTCAAATGTTATACTTATTGATTAAGAGATTAACAGATTGTATATTTAAAATAAATATTAAATATCTATAAAATATGTATGATTTAAAATTTAAACTGGAAAAAATTATAAAAAAAGATAACAAATTTTAAATTAATTGTTATCCAAATTTATCACATTGATTAACATACTTAGTAATATAATTGAATAAATCTTACATACCAACTACAGGCTCTTCTACAACTGGCTCTTCTTGAAGTTCTCTCTTCTTTTTCTTCTTAGATTTTGGAGTTTGCTCTATAATATTTTTATTTTTTATATCAGCAATCAACTTTTAACATATAGTAAATATTTCTTTTAAACAAAACATAGGCGATTTAGTTACTTATCAATACAGCTAGGGGCTTATAGGACCTTAACACGTTTTTTAATAATTATTTAAAACAGTTGAATAATATAAACATTTGTTTCATAGTACTAGAAGTTTAAGGCAATTATTTTTCTATTTCAGCACATATTTTGTTTAATTTGTATTTAAGTACATCTTTCATACATTTTACTAAAAATTTTTTAAAACAATATGTAATGTGGAGAATAATATTTATTACATGCTATACAATGTTTAATATACATTTTCTAGAAGTTAAAAATAGATTAAAATGATTAAATAATCCATCTACCACGTATTTTCTCAATTATTTATGCCATGAAAAACATTAAGCCAGGTCATAAGGAATATTTATATAGTCAGTTGATGTGAATTTGTCTATTGGTATTGTATGTGTTTTTGTTTGGCGTTATAATATATATAATATTCTAGACTAGGTACAGTTTTATTCATATGAAAATTAAATGATGAATAAATTTGTAATTTTTGGGTTTATAATGAAAAATGAAATATCTTTAAGGACATAAATGCATGCATATTTTAAGATATTTTATAGCATGAATTATAAAAAACCATAATACTAAAAATAATTTAATATATGGTATAGTATTTAAATTTTGTATTTACCTTCAGTTAATATTGATTCTTGTTCACTTTTTACTGAAATATCGGCACCATTGTTAATAGATTTATCCCCCCCATTAGTTTGTTCTTTATTCTTCTTCTTCTTTTTCTTTGGAGGTTGTTGGCCTATAGTTGATATGTACAAGATTGTTAAAAAAAAAGTAAAATAAAAAAGTTATAAAAAATGTACCTTCCGGTTCTTGTTTGATATCTTTTTTAATTGCTACCTCTGAATATTCTTCTTTTATGTCAGTATCTTCTATTTTACGTTTATTGCTAGGAATAGTAGAATCGGCTGCAGCTGAATACTGTACTATTTCTCTGGATATATCATAGTATAAATTGAGTAAGTTATAAAAAAATAAAAAAAACTAACAAAGTATTTACCTTTTAACTTGATATTTTTCAAATTTAGCTTTAGCTTTAGCGGTTCCACTAATTCTTGTCATTGAACCTTCTTCCATTAAACGAAGTTTATATTCTAAATTGGCCAAATGATTAGTGCCCAAATCTAAATTAATTGTTTCAGATTCACCAAATGCGTCAAAACGTGCAGCAAGAGCAACTTTTGCTGCTAACATACGTGACATCTAGAAATTTAATATATACGTCAAAATAAAAACAGAAAAAAATCACTGGTAATATTAAAGTCCTTATCTTCTATTCTTTTTTTTATTTTCTAAATACACTTACCCTTCCTTTAACTTTAGCAGTTGCTCGACCAACCAAGCTGGAATGATAAATGAGACCATATTTAGGTGTATCATGTTTTTTTTTCAAAGCTCTAAATAATGCTTTTTCAGCTCCACAAAGTTGAATTGTAGATGCAGGCATTTTAGCAACGTTTACTAAAGATCCTGTAAATTAAAACAATAAATTACAAATATAGTTTTGATAGAATCGAAGAAAAATAATTACCTCCTTGAGCTAACATTCTAGCTCCAACTAGATCGCCAAGAAGTACTGTAACATTTGGTGCTACGGCCATCATTCGAGATTTTAAATAATCAGATAGCGATGTTCGGTAAGTAGATATATCTAAAATCTATAATCAATAATAATTTATTACTCTAAAAAATCAAAAAAAAAAAAAAAAAAATTGCAATGTATTTTATGATAATAAAAATTACCTCATCACACATTTGTACTATATGCTGTATATCGTCTTCAGCAATCTCAGTTCCCATAGATATTTCTGCAGCAGTCTTAACTTGATCCTCTAAAGAGGGACTTAAAATAGAAGATAAATCTATTGATTTGGCATTTTCTCTCATACCTAATCAAAATAAAATGATAATATAAGTACAAAAATAAAAATAAGTCCAGCTTTAACTCATGTAGCTAAGGTTTATATTCTTAATTCATCATCCAACGATTTTTTTTAAAAAGTTATACATTACCTAACCCAAGCTATGTATTTTTTATTTTAATTATTTAATAGTAATAATAACACAATATACAAAAAAAAAAAAAAGAAAAAAAATGAAATAAATCAATTTATTACAATTTTTACTATTTGTGTTTAAGACTCTGATAGACACAAGTTTATGGAAATGACAAATAATTGATAATCTTTTGAAAAGTCCTGGAAACGTGGAAATTAGTCTTTGAAAGTTTTTTACTTAAAAAAAAAAAATTTGAAAGTTGAATAGTTATTTCCTAGAGGGAAATACTCTAATAAGTAAGTGAATACTAAACAACAATTATTAAATTATTAAGAGCAAATACTGAACATAGTTCCTAAACAACTAAAATTTTTTTTTTTTTTAGAACACCATAGTTTATTACAGCTTACCAAGTACTTTGATTGTTTTAACATATTCTAAATTGTCTGTAAGAATCTTTCCAAGTTCTGGGAAATGCCAACCATACCATTCTCTGCATCGCATGATGTAATTATTTACTTCTTTATCAAGTTCATCTAATAGTCCAATTGCTTGAACTATCATTGTATCAATTTTGTCTGGGCTAAATTTTAACTTATATCGGGACAAACTATAAAAAATAAATTTATTTTAAAACTGATTTATAAATAAAATAATTAATATATGAATAAATTAAATATATTACCTATGAGCAAGACCTAAGGACATAGCAGTTAAGTCTTTTTTAGGAAGACCAACCAATAAATTTTCAAACTGAGACCGAATGCATCGTAACAAATCGGCTGCAGAAGAACTTGAAACACAGCTGATATTAAATTTATCTTTAATAGCTGCACCCAATTTAGGGTCAGCAACCATTAACGAATCACTACTGTTGACATGTGATTTAATAACCTAAAAATTGAAACAATATAAAAAAAAATCTAAAAAATTATAATTTGTTTTAATAACATACTTTCTTCAAAGATTTGCATAATTTTCCTTCAATTAAGGAAGCAGCTGACGCCAAAGCTTCTGTAGTGTCATCAAATTTTTGAAAATGTTTCAACTTTATTCTGTAATTAATTAGTTTTTCAATATTTAATTTAATAAATAATAAGTTTTTAAATGTGCATTAATAAAACAAGTAAGTGAAAAACAATGATTGTATACATTTTCTTAGTGAAAAAATGCAATATAAATATTAACATGTCATAAAAATTAAAACATATATTTAAAATTTAGTACTGACAACTATAATAGAATAACATGAATATTAATTTTTCATCACATTTGTTATGACTTAAAACTATTACAATGAAAATATTTAAATAAAATATAGTGTCTATCATTTATTAATAAATTGCTGCTATGGAGTGACCAGGATGTTTGTGTTTGTATAGCACAACAACATAAAAAATAATTATAGTAATTTATAATTTGATCTCCTTTTTTTCTTCATAATAAAATTGAATGCATGAAATCATCTTGGTAAAATGAATAATGGGGACTTGTAGATTTTATTCAGTTCTTAAAATCTAAAGAGTTGACCTAACTACAAACAATTAATCAAATTTATTAACAGGTTAGATTGGTGATTGAAACTGGAAAATAAAATTAATAGTTGAACAACAATCAAAGTTAACATGTGCACATATATTAATCATCAAAAAATAGCTAAAACTATCAAACTAATTTAAAACAATTCCTAGTTTTAATTTTAAATTGTGCTTAAAGATGGTCAACTATAATAAAAATAAAATTAGCCTATTAACAGCATTTAATCTAGGGTTGATATTAACACTTCCAACTTTGTAATATACCTAATATATAAGCCCAGTAACATTTAAATAAAAATAAAAAGGAATATTTAGTTACATTTTTGAAGTTGCTTCTGGTGACTCGAAGTGGCTGTACAGATCACTGACATTTTTCAATTTTTTTTCGTCCAGTAACTGAAACACGAAACGTTACACGTATAATTTTTAACATTGTAGACAAACATAAACGTGGTAATGAATAATATTGCTTATAAAAACGTCAATATACCTTAAATATAGCGTAACCGGCAGAAGTTTCGAATAGAACCAACATATTTGATGTTGTTTTGGATCGTCAACTGTTGAAAACCATACAATACAATAAAGTTGTATTTAAATACGAAAATTTGAATCAATTAACACAACACTCAACTAGTAAAACAGACATGATACACGCACGTGTCGAATTTCGGTTTTTAAACAACATTGAATATAATAACTGGGAAATGTATTCAACACCCGTCATTTTTTAAGGTTAATACATGCCGCTAGTCATGGATGAAAAAGATATTCAGTGATGTCTACAAATTAAAAATGTTTAAAACTTGGTTGAATCCATCTACTATCACACTATCACAGAATAAAATATGTTTTTGGGTTCTTTAGTTAGTACCATTGTGCTTCAATTTTAAATTTCAAATATTTCAATTAGCATTACTCTTGAAATTAGGTCATAATATTATATACGCGTTTGTTTAATACTTAATAGTACGCTACACTCGCATGACCGCATGTGGGGTCTTCGTGTTACAAATGCATAGCATAGTTAATTGTTTGATCTGAAAAATCCATTTAACTGTCGTGTTATTATTAAAGTGAATTTACGTAATTATCAAATTTAAAAGTAAGAATATTACCCTGTGAACCTCGTAGGCCTTCTTTATATTTTTATTTTAAAATGAATTATAAGCTTTTTGAAAATCTAAACTGTTATTATGTTTTAAAATGCTGCTCATAACTTACTTGAGAATAAATATATAAAAAAAGACCGAATTTCACTGGTTTATATTCTTTATTTAAAATTTGATTATAGGTAAATTCACTGTAATATTAAACACGATAGAGTCAAATAGATTATTCAGATTGAAGAATTTGCTATTCTACACGTTTGTAAGATGGTGACATAGCATGCAGATGACGCACGTCTTTCTCTCGATACGGGGAGTACTAGGCTGGTGATTATTGAGTTGGCATCAAAGTTTGATGCAGCCACGTTTAATTTAATTTGTCATGCTAATATTATGATCTAAGCACGGCTAGTGGTGAATCTAAGTGTAATTGTATGATGTACTGGTTGGACTAGAATATTAAGGTTATTTTAAATGACGATACGTGCAGTAGATACCATTTGGCGTTTTATATAAGTTATTAGTTAATGCCTTCAAAGTTTTAAAGCTTTGGCCATAAAATTAGAAAATAAAAAAGTCCGTTCATGAATATTATAATTTGTCAAAGAAAATAAATATTCTAGGTATTTACTTGACTACTTAATACTAATGAAATAAGAAACTTGCATGATGTTAGTGGGAATACGATATTTTCCCACCACGACGTTAAGGCTAAAGAACATTGATTCGCGAATCATGATCTGTAGTTCCATACAACTGATTTATTGTTATCAATTAGTAATTATAATTTTTAAACCATAAATTAAATAGTAAATACCTATCTGTCTTGAATATTTTAAATTACACATGATGTAAGTTATGATAAATTAAAAATCGCCACTGACTTGTTAACAGTAGTACAGGACAGTAAATTATTTAATCAAATAATTTAAAAAACAAGCAATAAAAAAAATGGTTGTGGGCTTAGTACTGTATTCGATTCAGCTATCCATAACTATTGACATTGATTTTGAATATACTAATGTACTATGTATTTGGATTTGTTTACTGTATACTTAGCATAATCAATACAATTGCCTATTGGCTATTATACATACATTATATACAAAAAATATAGTTAAATTGTAATTTTATCTTTTAGTGATAAGTGAAAATGTTTTGCAATTTTCAGAATGAATCTAATTTGCACAAATTTTTCATTTAAATGAAGTAGCAAATGATATTAGAATACAACTGATCATATTTTTGTTCATTGTATTTATTAATATAAATTTCTTATGAAATTTTTGTGTGACTATACAAGTTTACAGAGAAAAAAGCTGATCCATTAAAAAAATAATTAGATTAATGATATATTTGACAATGAGTATAGATTGTAAAGAAGGTAGAACTAATTGTATTTTTTAATTATTTTAATATTTTATATTAATACACATTACACACAATGCGTACTGAAATTTTTATAATTTTTTATCTTGAATAATTTGTTGATTCTAATTATAAAATTTAAAACTAAATAAAAGAAAATATTAATTATCTTATTTATTATACTTTTATATGTATATGTATAAATATATATATATATATACATAAAAAATAGCAAATTAATAATTATAATAAAAAGGAACCTGTATCTGATAAATTAAAATTGGTTTCTAAAAAAATTATTACAATTAAATAAAATTCTATTTGTATCAAATTTTAAAGAAATGCACAGAATAATATAGACACACACAAAATAATCATCATGTAAGTATGTATTTATTTAAATTTGTTGTTGATTATAATTTGATTTTTAAACAAATGACATCACTGCACTGCTAACATATTTAAAATAAATTTAAATCTGAAAATTTAAAAAAAAAAAAAAAGTTATTTTTTTAACAGAATAATTATGTTATTATGATTTTATTGATCTTACATTATCAACAGCATTGTCTGCTTCTTCATCATCGCTAATATCATCTCCGAACTCAATATCTTCATCCAATCCATCATCAACAAATGTGACTGTATCATTGATGCGAACTAAGGATAATAAATTTATATGTCAATTATATTTTAAATATCTTTATAAATTAATGAAATTGTTATTACCAGTTTCTGGAAATTCTCCATAAGTTTTTAAGTTACGAGCTTCATCTGGTGTATACTTCAAAATGACATCAGCTTTTGTGTCTTGATATTCACGTAAACCTATTAATACTATATCAGCTTGATTAATCCACACCTAAAATTAAAAATCTATTATACAAATAAACCATTTTTTATTAGACTATAATTAATATTTATTTAAACAAAATAAAACAATATTAGTGAAAAGCTTTACTTCAAAATAAATATATAAATTAAGTATATTTTTTATTATCTTGTCTACATCCTAAAGATAACTAAATATAAAATGTTTCATTCAGTAAATCATTTGTAGGTTGTTAGTTTTAATACAAATGAGAATTAATCTATTATAAATGTTAAAGGTAAAAACAGTACCTGTATTTAAATGTTAGGGTTTTTTTTAATTAAAATTTTTTGGGAGTTATGAGCACTTAATCTTAATAAAATCAATAATCTTATACACTCATATTCACTTAAGAATTTGAATATTGTCAAATTTCAATTTTAACATTATATTCAAAATTAAATAAGGGGTTATAACTTATAAATTCATTATTTAATTAGAATAGTGTAAGTTAACTTTGAACAAAATGTAAGAGGTTTAGTTATAAATAATGCAAACATTTACAATATTAATAAAAATTGAGTACCTTTTTCCTAAGTTTTCCTCGTATGTGACAGAGTCGTTTAACACCATCAAAGCACATAGCTTCTAAACGACCATTTCCCAACATTTTGGTAACTTGAGCGTATTCTGTACAAAAAAATGTAAATATAATAATGTTTTTAATTGAAAAATAAATAAATTAAAAGTAATAGAACAATTATCTTTGATTTTTATTTAATAAGTAAGTGTAGTTATAAAATTAAATATAAATGTACAATACCCTAATTTGAGTTTATAGGAAATTAATTAAACATATAAACAGTATTTAAGATGTATTTTATACTTAAAATAATTATAAATAATTACTATACATTTCGTTGCAAAAGTGTGAATCCAAAATTGTGAAATGTAATTTAAAATTTATTTTCTTTAGAAAGAAAACCTAAATTACACAACATTCAACAGTAAAAAATGGTTTAAATTCGGTAAGTAGCAATGGAAATGTAGGATTTTATTCTGTTATGCAATTTACAATATTATATTATATGAGATTCACATACATATTTCTGCTCAGACACGAGACCCATAAAATGTTATAGTTACAAATGTCTCAAATGAAAAATCACTATTTAAACTTGGATTAATAAATATATATTTTATTTCTAATTAATATTTAATACGTTTTATAAATCAGAGTTATTCATCTTATTGTTCTATGTGTGTATATATACACAATTCCAAGGTTATAATAATATCTATCAATTTGTTTTTATATTTTTATAATTCTTTAAATACATACAAAAACAATGCTTTAACACTATATCCTAATCTTTTATTACACACTATTTATTCTAAATTACTTATAATGCTAAATCATTCCAAAATCATTACATGCTGCATATACTGAATACTTAATAAAATATTAATACCTTGGCCATCTTCTTTGAACACCAATTCTCGCTTTTCAGTTTCATTTTCGTTCTTACCACGCCTACGATTTTTACCTCCCTTTCCTACGGGCATAAAAGATAATATTAAAAAGTAAGATGAAATATGGTGTGTAAATAATTATAAATACCAAAAACACTGGATTAAGTAACTGAACACTAAAAGCATGAACGAATTCCTTACCTTTATTCTTAGGCATTATGTATTGATGACTGACGTGACTTGAGATTAAAAGCTTACTGGTTAATGAATCGGCTGATGATAAACGATTTCTTAACTAAAAGATTCACAACGTTTTTCTCAAATATCTATTAGAAAATAGAAATATCTAAAGGAACGCGTTTACGCGTAAGGCGTTATCAAAATCATCAGTCCACTTTGATCTAAAAAACATGATTCAGTGATTACTGACGGTATTTACTGGTTATGGATCACTTACCTTTTGTTCCACAATTCAGTTGTTCCAAAAGCAATTTGTTCGAATTGAATAAATATATTGTAATATGCTCAATACCTACTTTCATAATTCATGTAACATTTTTATTTCACAATAAGCGTTAGTACTTGAAAAATTAACACCGAGATATCTTTTCAAATATATTATCACTATTGATCAATATAATGAGTGATTTATTAAAGTACTAATTGGGTTCTAAGTTCTACACATCAAAGTATGTGTATACTGTATATAATATATAGGTATACAATTAGTAGTCTTAACTAGAATGACTTCTAATATGAACTATGATTTGACAGCGGTGACATGATTTAAAAGACGCAACTGTGAGGTTGTGGCAGTGTAGTTAAATTATGAGGTCTCTGGTTTAGGAGAAAAGGGACGGAAATACCATACATAAGGTCAGTGATTAACACTATTATAAGTCCTAAACTAGAAGTTTCCAAACTATGGGTTACGATCATATTTTTAGTGGGTCGCGTTATATTTTTAAATAATATAATTGTTTTAAATATATGGTCATTGAAATCGAAAAAGTTTAACCCCTATCCTCCTCCATTGGGCACGCCACTGTATATTAGGGTAATATTTTATAATATGAAGAAGTCCGCAATACAGAATTTGTAGATGTACCATAGTCCATAGAGTCTACGGCACCTGCACGCTTCACAAGTCATACAATAATTGTATTTTTTATTTACTAACCTGTGTTATACTAAAATAAACAACCTGTTTGACTTAAATCGACTTGAGCAAATCATAAAATTCACATTTGATTATTTGAACCACGGACAATTCGTTCGTTACAGTATATATTTTGTTTTGAGAAATATATTTTGTTCCGACACTTATTTATTCCAATGATCAATTTATTGTTCCACAATTTTATTTACGAGTAGATAATATATCACTGTGTAACTAATACTTCCAAATTTCAAGTATATTATAAATTTGTTCTAAGATTCATTGTTCTAAACTTTACCTATTCCAATGTTGGTTTAGATACCTACTCCAATTTACATTTGTAGCAAATAACCATTTTGAACATTTTATTACATAGGTACACTATAATATATTATCAAAGTTTTGAATAAATGTTTGTTGAAATAAATGTTATTTGGAATAAACAATGGTTTGAACAATTAATAATAGGACTATAAAAATGATTTATAACGACGATGTATAGAGATTTTTTTAAAGGCCAGGATTATGAAGTTCTTACCTGTTTTCCGTTTGGTTATGTATATTAAAGTTGAGAAGTAAGCCGTATTATAGATAATGGAATTACTTATGAATAACATTATATTAAACTTGCATATTTTATTTATAAATATTATAGATTTTATACATTTTTTTATTACAAAATATTCATAGTTTGTTAATTTGTATTATTTTGATGAATTATGTAAACATTATTTGAACTTAAAATATATATGTAAAAAAATTGTGCCTATTTATTTATAAAAATTTTATACAGATATAAAAAAAACTTATGTGGGATATTGTATTAAACTATTAAGCTTTTAAGAATTTTGATTTAGAAAATAATTATAATAAAATAAAATATTTTTGAAATAACATTATGTTTAAAAAATGATAATTTAAACATTTGGCGAAAGTATCAAATTTTCAATTATTTTTTTTTTTTTTTTTTTTTTGAATAACAGCGAATAGCAAAAATTGTTTGAGGATCTATTGTAATAAAATATCATTTTAGAAATTAATTTATCGTTCCGAAAAAAATTTTTGTTTAAAAAAGCCTCAACATGAATAAAAAACTATATATTACATTTTCAAATTTTAGGTAGGTAGGTATATGTACAGAAAATCTATTATACATTTTTAATTATAAAATATATTTAGTAAATTTTGAGACTTTAACTAGTAGCCAAAATTTAACTTTAAATGCTTATAAAAAGTATTGTGACTAAAAATTATTGATTTTTTTCAATTAGGAGTCTATTAAATTAATTACACAGTGTACGAATGTACGATAAAAAAAATTAAAAAAATAAAATTACTAATATACTGAAAGTTCCTTGTCATATTTCGAGAATAAACAGACGACAATATGGGTGGAACTATATTTGATATCTTAACTCTTAAGTCATCGCTAACAAAAGTTTATGACATGAATTATATCCATAGAAAAACACTCCTATAGGCTATAATACATAAAATACATGATATAAGTACGTACAATTCTAATAGAATTTATATTTACATGGTTATATTATAATAGTTTAATAAAATTTGTTTAAGAATATAAAATGTTGTTTTTAAAAATGTAGTAAATAGTAATCATATTCTTATTATTATTGCGTACACGAAAAATTATTAAAGTTAATTGAGTTTCATAAATTAAATTTATTTACTTTAAAAACTTGGCTATTGGGGTTGGTCGATCCTTATCCTCCAATTACGGCCTTGGTTATTGATTATATATTGTTCGTTCTGCGTATAGATGATAATAAACAAAAATAACAATACTAATAATTAATAATTTTATTATCTATATGACATATTTACGAGTAACATGTATTCAGTATTGTGAACAGAAATAAACGAATTTTATTAGTATATTATACAGACGGTAGATTGTCGTTTTCAATTATATTTTGTTGTTCTACTGGTTTATCTGTTGCCCATGGTTGTATTTCCGCCGAAGCGAAAATAGCATATAAAATTGCCATCGCTAAACATACTATCGCCATAAGCATATCAGCTGTGGTATCGTTAAGTATCTTTGTGAAAACGTAATTGCAACAGTTAATTTCGTTTGATAATATTTAAATATTTTTATTTTATTACCTTAAAATTAAATGTCATACTTAGGAGTGTGTCCAACAATGAATTGAAAATAACATGTACGGTGGTCAGAATACTAAAAAGTAAACTAGCATAGTTTGGTGCAATATCTAAATGGTTTATGTAAAATCCTGTAAAAATTGACATAATTTAGATTTCTAACATTACAAAAGTAGTTTTAAATATTATATATTTCACATAATTTTATACTTACCGAAAATATTGATG
The DNA here is from genome assembly GCF_002803265.2 of Melanaphis sacchari. Classification (NCBI taxonomy): domain Eukaryota; kingdom Metazoa; phylum Arthropoda; class Insecta; order Hemiptera; family Aphididae; genus Melanaphis; species Melanaphis sacchari. Next base: position 493,797 of record NW_020271135.1, on the reverse strand, counting down.
TATTCCATTTCTATAAGTACAAAATGGTAAGTTGTATAGGTTTCTAAAGTGTTACCGATATTGGCTTCCAGAAAATAATATATGCTTATTGAAATAAAATATAAACAACTACAAAACTTTCTGATGTTGGTGGTCGAAATGGAAACGGTAATTTCTGGAACTAATTCGACTAAGACGATGATGAGAAACAATACAATGGTAGTGTATGTTCTCAAATGCCATTCTGATAATTCCTATGTAGTCAAATAATGTGTTAAACGTTAAATATTAATTTCGTTTATAGAGAAATTTAAATGTTTTGGTGTTTAATAAAAGACTACTTACTTTTACGTAGAATTCACCATTTATTTTTTTAGTAAAAACTTGACCATTACACGCGTATAATAAAGCAATCACAAGGACATGCTTAGAAGTAAACAACGATTTCCATGGTATGTCCGATACGATTGAATGGATTAATGAAACACCAGGTTTTTCAAAAGAATATTGCGGGTTGTTTGAACCTCCAAACAATATAATATCACGGTTCAAGTTTCGAAATTGATTACCATTGATCACGTACAACCACAAAACGTACCACGCCAACCCGATTACTCCTAATAAAATACATTGTATCGTGTTAGATTATTATTCTGGTGTTCAAGTGTGTTGAGTATCGCGACTTAAATGTAAGTATACCAATAGATAGAGTTAACGTATAAGACGAATATATATGGTGGAGATTATTAATAATACTCTCTTTGAAATTTTCGCTTCCATATATCAACTCATACATTACTATTGGAGCGTGACGTATTGTCTGCATATTCAGCGGAATCCAATATGTCCAAACCCTATCAAACGCTGAACTCGCCGCGGCCTAGGGCATAAATACACACCATAATTATAAATGTTTGTTATGTAGTCGAACTTCACAATTAATTATCTTATTTTTACCTCGGCCATTCCCAAACAAAATTGTAAGAAAAAATGCGTGTAAGTGTTTATGTAACATAAACTCATGACTACAATTAAATGACCAATTGACGATATGATGATGGAAAGCCCTAAAATACTAAAAACACCATTTTAAAACTATACTGCATTATGGTAATACACTTTTAGGTGAGGCGTAGGGTTTGGCTAGGATTTATATGCATGTTAGAATAAAGTTTTCCCAAATAATAAATTCGCGTAATACGCAAGTCGCTACAGAAACTATTTAAAGTTAAAACAAGTATACATTTTTATTTTAAATTTCATCAAATTTAAATTTACATTATATATATTTATATTATAAATCCTGGCCTTATATTATGTCTATTAAATATATTAATTAATTACTTGTGAGCTGGATAAACGGTGGCCAAGATACCGACAGGTATCAAACTGATAATATATCCATACTCGTAGAAATATAAGTAAATAAAATGGGAATTGTCAATCTGTAATCATACATTATTATTTAAATAGATAATTGAAAAATAGGTATTAATGTATTATCAAATCTTTTTGATATATTCAGCGGTATATTTGTGGTAAATAAAAAAATTGAAAACAGTTATTTTGCATGGGCAGGCACTTACTTTATTTTGATCGGACAAAAACTCAAAATACATAAAATGTAAATAACATTGAAACGACAAAATTGATAAACCTATAAAAAAAAATATTAGTTTACTATACAAACATATTATTTAATATATTATATATATATATATTTTAAATTATATATTTCCGTCTAACAGGTTTAACTAAAAATAGAGTACCAGAGATACCTATCTAATAAATTTCAATTACTAATCAACAAGAATTCAGCTATAATAAATACAAGATAATTATAAGTACCCTTTACCTTCTAATAAATTAATTATTACAAAGTATTATTATTAGAATATTTAAATATATAAATAAACTTAAAGATTTGGTTATAAAACATAGAGTACCTACATAATTTGTGAAATTTTGCTAATTTGCTTTTTTCATATAGAATATAGACACATTGCCACCTTAATTGAAATATTAATGTTTGAATGCTAGTATAGACGATTGAAGACGAGTGAACATCACCGGAGTATTGATAGATGATAAACAAGAAACTATAAAATTCTAATTGAAAAAATACTACAATTTACCTATAAATCCAAGTAAAATTATTGCATATTCTCTGTTCCAATAAGTAGTTTTCAAACAGATAAATCTGTCGATGAGTCTGTACGACGGTTGTTGAAAGTGAGAAGAAGAATTCCATCTATTGGTCTCGTTTTCTCTGAGATTCATCCTTCACTCCTTGCAATTAATCGGTTGGTTGGCGGATTCAGCTGTGCGGTTTTTTTGATGTTCAAATGTGTTAAGATACTCTATAGAGAATATATTTTTAAGCACCAAAAATATAATAATATTTGAATATTTTAAAATATATTCTTTAACTATGAAACAGCTATTATTTACTAATTTTTTTTTCATTAATAATTTGTTTGTTAATTTGTATAGTATAAAAATATTGTTGAAAATTAAATGTACAAACATTTAAATTTAATTTAATAGGGGATAGATAAAAACATTATTTTCCTTTTTTAAATAACGTTTTTAGTATTTTAACAGTAAACATAAGTTGTTGTTAATTTAACCATGGTATTTTTTTAAATTTAAATTACCTATTTGATGTTCGTTTTTGAAGTTTTTTTCTAATTTATATGATCGGAATAAAAATACTGAAAAAAAGTTGTAAATAGATTATACACTAAAAATTTCAAATTTTTACAGTTATATGTTTAAAATTTATTATTAATCCGGTATGTGTATTTTACGGCCAGAGTGCAGTACAAGCAATGAATATCTAAGCATAATTATTAATATTATATACTAAAATTATAAAGAGCGAATAAACTATATATGTGTTCAGATAAACAATTCTATGATAAAATTTTATTATAATGTATTATATGACAATAATTATCTTTTAAATGTCATACTTTCCTTGAATTCGTCAATTTATTATTTTTTTATTTGTCCGCCATATGAATCAATATAAAATAAAAATAATCTAAATTTTAAAGTATATTTTGTAATTAATTTAAACATTGAAACAGAAATTATTTTGAATTCGTAACACATTATATACGTTTAGAACTTTCACTCTTACGAAACCGGCTGAAAATATGTCTTGTTTCGTATCGTTAACTAAAATATTAATTAACATAATATGTCTGTATTATGGTAAAGTGTGGCCTTTATTGTTAATATTATACAATAGAAATAACATAACAAAATCAGTACAAAAATATAAAAAAATTTTCAGTTAAATTTTATAAATATAATTTTGATGCTGTGGGTAACATAGATAGGTAATGTTTGAATCATATCTAGTATCTAATTCTAAAATTAGTATTTTGATACTTACCAATTATTTAAAATGTTTACGTCGTTACTCGATTTGGCTGCAGAATTTTTTGTACAAGAATGAAAATAGGTAATATTATTAGATATTATAGCTATGTTTATTGAATGACAAATTAGAAAGGTATCATCACGGTTTTTTGATACGCAGTCCCCGCTCAAATATTTCTTCATTTCGTCTATGTCGTAGTTCTCCATATTTTATTGGCTGACATTATTATTGTTGCGTAAATACAAAATGTTTTTATCATCGTAATTCGTAAACTGTTACTTAATTTATTCTGTGTACCTACTTAGTTACTTCTGTCACTGAATAAAATATATGACTATTCTTTGCTTCAGTTAGTGTTTTTTACTAAAAAGAAAAATTGACAAAAAATTGAAATTTGATAATATGTAATGATAATAACATGGGAAACAAAATAAACCAATCAGAAGTGAAGAACTACGACATAGGCCAGGGGTGAAGGAGATGCGCATACCGTGCAAAACTAGTACTACTGTGATGATATTTACCTATCTAATTTATTATGGTTTATTATATATTATATTATTAAATTAAGATTATTATTAAGTATTTTATGTAAATTAATGTTACTCTAACAGTAATTTACGAATTCGTAACACATATGGTCCCTAGTGTAGATTAACGAACTTACAGCAGTAGTTAGTGGTATCTGTTACTACTGATATATATTTAAATAATTATTTTTGACATGTGATGTGGACTGTACTTTGACGGGATAACTATTTGACAAATAATAGTATCCAGATAGCATTTTTTGCATTGATAATGTTTTATAAATGTCAAATTTTCACTACAAACTTATTATTATATATGTTATTATTAATATTATATTCTGATTATATTATTTTATAAAAATGAATTGTTTAAATAATATTATATTAGTAGGTTTAATAATCCATATTTTTACTATAATTAATTTGCATTTTTTAAATATTTCTTATCAAAATTACTCCTGTACCTATGTTTAAATTATCATTAAAGTATAATAAAAAATAATACATTACAAAATAATAATAATAATAGGTAACAAAATACTCTCAATGAATTATTGTTATGATATTAAAAACGAATTATTAAAATTATATTACTGTTAATTGTTATTATTGTAATGACATAATAATAATCTAAGAATACTATCAATATGATATTATAATGGAAATAAAAATAAAAAATGTTTGTACACGCATACACACACACACACACGCACATATATATTATATTATAGTAGAAAATAAACAGTATACGAATATATTTTTATATGAAAAACCCGCGTTTCATGTCAACTTCTTTTTTAATTTAGCGCTTACAAACAAAATAGTTGCTTTTTCAAATCAAAAGCAAGCCAGATTTCGCAATTGGTTTTCTAAATTTTAAGCGTCAAATGTATAACATGCAATCCTTTAGCATATGATTGAAAATTATAATGCAATGATGATTGCTAGAAACAAGTTTCCAAATTTATTTTTCCAAAATCAATTTGGATTAAAAAATGAAATCTTTAAAATTAAGCTGTTAAACCTTATATGTAGTATGATAATAGTTAAGATTATTCTTTTAACACTGTGTTTTCGTGTTTCACATTCTTCCATTCAGGATTTGTTCAGGAACGACTAACCAATAAATACAAGACATATATTTCAACACAACGACTTTTTCGCATCGTTTTAACGTCAATGGTTATTGCAGTAAATCCGTACAACAGTTCATCAAGCAGTCCAGTCTCGGTTACTGGTTAGGTTACCAAATGAACTTATTTTATGTCCTTGTCGTTATTAGCCGCGGTCAGTTCGCTGTTACTAGCTACACACAGGTCGTAGCCGATCGGTCGGCAGTCGTCTCATCTGCATTTTCTGTACGCCGCGGTCGCTCGTCCATAATTGCTAACATAACGACTCTCACACTCGTGTTTAGGTTTTCGGCTGCGGTTGGTTTCGACGTATAGCCATGCACAAATATTATTCAGTTGCGAATTAATTGTATTGTACGATTAAATAAAATACAGTTGTTAATTTTGAAATATCGCGCTCGCGAATTCAGTCTAAAATAAACAATAAGCGTAATCGTCTATCTGAAAAACGTTGAAATTCCTTTCTATTTTTTAAATCAACATTATCGGACGAAATGGTTTTCATCACAATCATCATAAAATATTTGGCACTTACACACTTATTATTCATTTTAGAGATGACGTGTGGGTGAGAAATTCCATTATACATAAATGTATGATATTTATTAAAATAATATATAACGGAGTTGCTTGCACAGAAAGTATCGAGTTATTTTATGAAACCTAGTTTCTACAATGATTTTACGACCGTTTTATTCCTATTTTTGTTTTTAAAAAATTCAGAAATGAGGCAACCTTTATAATCTACTGACCTTGCATTATAATATCTATTCATATCACGCGCGTTATCATATCATTGGCATTATGTACTACATCCTATATATTTTTTTGAAATCAAATTTTATAAAGGATTTTCTGTTAAAAAACCTAGTAAATTATAAAAATCCTTCATAGCGAAGTTTTGTGGAATATTAAATATGTTATTTATATGCTATGTTGTATAACTAAATTATTTAAATCATATCTATTATAATTGCATGTTAGATAAAATATTTTAATATATTATATTATAATGTATTATGGCAAGCAGTTATAGTCAAATATTTATTAGACATCCCGTAATCGTTCTAATTAATTATCAATTGAAAATTTTTAATTGTTATGTCATGGGATTTACTGCTAATCATATTCAATAATTTTCTGTTTTAGACAATAGCTGTAAATGACGTATAAAATAAGAAAATAATTTAATTAATTAAATATTTTAATAAAGTATGATTTCTATACAAATATTATTAATATAGTCTATGAAAGTGCATGTGATTATATAAAATAGGAGTTTGTTACCTAATGTTATTATTATCTAATATATAATGATATTATAAAATGACAAATAAATATAATATAATATCGAAAATGTAATAAGGCACTTCGAGTATGCAATATTGATGCTTGCACGCATAATATTATTACAACTCTACTTGGATTGTTATTACTAATAACTTATTAGTAATTAGTAATAATGAGGGCTAGAATTTATATGCAAAAAAAAAAAAAATTGTAAAATATACAATTAATATCATATACAACAAAAAATATAAAATATACGCTTTAAAAAAGTCATACGATTTAAAATTAATTAAATAATATTCTTAACTATTCACGCTATTCAAATGTATTACACAAAATAATTACACGGTGTTTTAAATATTCAAAACTAATCGGTCTTTTGTTAGACCTTAATATAGGTGTACCTTAAATAGGTATTTTTGAATAGCGTTAATACATACTGTCGCATGATAAAAACGTCTAGTAATGAAATATACCTCAAAATATGCATTTTCGCGTTTTTATAGTCGAAATATGCAACAATATTAATTTTATTCAAAATATGCAATAATATGCATTTTGTTCAATATACGCTAAAATATGTAAAATAAAATCACTACTGTTTGTATCATTATGATGTGATTCATGGAAATTACTTACAAAAGCAATAATCAGAAGTTGCAAAACAAATATACTGCCCCGTATATATATTGGAATAAAGTTTTTGAAATTTGATGAGAATTGCCTCTGATTAAGATCATTTTTATTAAAATAGCACTAATTGTATTTTGAATATTTTGCATATTTTAACGGTTTTATCTATAAAATGCATATTTAATGCATGTTACTAGTTTTATAGTGCATATTATTATTTAAAGCACATATATTTGTTTTTCGTTTTATCTTTACATTCACAGCTACATAATATCGATAAAATTACGACCGGTCGTTATTGTCAAAGATAAGATGACATATTCACATGCAAAATTTATATAGTATATTAATATAGATCATTTTTTGTTTTAATTTTTCATTCATTTGGACTAATATTTTATAGATTGAAGATAAAGAATGTTAAATGACGAAAATGGTGAAATATTTTTTTATATTTTTAAAACCTTTTTATAAATTTTTAAGATTTAGTTAATAAAAATTTATTTTTTATATAATTTTTAATAAAATGTTTTTGATTCAATTTTTAGTGCATATTTAATAATATATGCATATTTTATAGCATATTAGAGGGTTTTTAGAAGCATATTTTGAGGATTTTTTGTGCATTTAAATTCCGTCCCTAAATATCAGTATTCAATTCAGTTAGCAAACAATCGACAAATTAGACACCATAACGTACTTCAGAACGTGTATAAGAACGAATATTTATATATTAACATCATTTTTATGTTAACATGTCACATACCTACTTATGTGATTTAAATTTTATTTTTTTAAATAATATTATACATGTTACAGTATGTAACATCCGTTGCCCGATAGAGACACACTGTTGTCAGAAATGCTAGCGCAGTCGGTGGAGTTACTATCTCTTGAACAATGAACGACTTCCATCATTTTTATGAGGGGCCGAAAAGCGATGCGGTGGAAACAGTGATGGTATAGGACGTTGTGCCGGCCTGCAAGGTGCCGGAAGTGAGAAATTTGTTTGCTAACCTGATCGGTTGGCTAAAACCGGATGTGACCGTACTGCAACGAGAATTAGCGTCTGCAGTCCAAACTATCACTCCCTTTGGCCGAAGACATTGGAAAAGACGATGGTGAGGTAATAATCTGAGGTTGATACGAGAAAAAGCACGGAGGTGTCTAGTGGTAAGTTACCCACGTACGTTTTCCGACCACTCGCGGTTTGGCGGGCGCCTGACTACTTTGGTCGCGCAAAGCAACAGACGACGATGACACAGCGGTTAGCAGTACCGACGCAAGAAACGGATTCCGTCTTGACTGCAGTACCAATGACACGGCGATGGTGACTCGTTGCGACGGCGGAGGAGACTTTGGCACGGAGTGAATGAGATAGTTAAAGCTAGGAACGCGGACGTCAGCGCCGCCAGATCCGCGGAAACTCAATGTTTCAGGGTTAGGTTAACCTAGCTTGCGACTCTGGCGGTCACCGTATGTAGATACGAACGATGGGACGCTAGGATAAGAAGTCCAAGGAACTGTGCGGCTCTCATTTTAGTCTCGCAACTATTCCGCAGCATCATATCTTCGTCCCCTTCGCAAGTTTCGGTCACCACTGTCATTCGCCACAGTTATCTGCTGTGCTGTCGATATCCTCGTTTATTGTGTTCTTCCGATGTACTTTTTTTCCTTCTTTTTTTTTTTTTTAATCTCGTTTATAATTTTTTCCTTTTTCTAAAGGCCAATTTTTTCATTTATATTAATATGTTTTATTTTGATTTTTATTTAGATTTCGTTACATATCGAGCCTTATTTTCAAATATATATATATTTAATTGTTTCGTTATTAAAAATATGACATGTTGTCTGAGCTTTCGAGCCACATTTTTGTTTGTTTTTTTTTTTAAAGGACAATATTTGTATTTATTTATACATTTTTACGTTTTGTTTTGAATTTTTTTTGTCAAAAATACTTTTTGCATTTAATAAATTTAATAAATTTTGTTAAAAAAGCTAATAAAATTAAATATTGTTCACACAAAAAATTGCTTTATTTTTCGTATTGTCGACTGTCGAGTATATGAAGCAATATTTTTTGCAAGATATCAAACAATTTTTCAATTTGCAGAAAATTAGACTTCATTAAACCTATGGGACTGCTTGAGACACGAGATCTATGCACATTTTTTTCATCTTGCTGTTACTTAGTGGGATAGAATTCCCACCTTTATCATAAAGTATCAATTAGATCCAATTTTCATGTAGATACCATCGTTAAGGTTAAAGATCAAAATATTTTTCTTTTCCAAAACATGTTTACAGACACATAAAATAAAACACATATCATAAAACCGATACAATTATCACTCTCTGTTCAAAGTCTAAAATGCATTTGTGTATAAGTACGAGTTTTTTATACTGTTTAATTATTAAAATAGCTATCGACCATATTAAAGTTGTACAGATAAAAGAATATAACCAAATGATTAGCAATAGATGAAAAAAAAATAATATATTCACGGACAAACGTTCAGTTTATAAAAATTAAATAGTTTAGGTTTATCTAACTTATCAACACTGTAATTATTTTAATATTTTTAGTAAATTCTTATCGATATAATTCGATTGCCTTGTTTTTTCGAATTCAATTGTATTTCATTTCATGTATAACATTTGATTATCAAGATTTAAGATAATTAATATACATTTTGTAGCATTTCGTTTTAGGTAAATTTATTCTTTAAAGTTTAAAGTATAATAACTAAAAAGAATAACATAATTAATGTACTAATTTTTTGTTATTTAGGTATTCGAGAACGCATGAACGTGCATTTACGCAGTAAGTACAGAATATTTTTATCACACAAATTATTAACAGCAATAATACAAGTATAAAAATAATCACCCGGTATGCAATATTAATATCGATTATCAATCTGATTACTCATTTGAAACCGTCAAATTGTATTATTTTTACTTCTTATTACACGATTAAATTGCACTCGAGTTAAAAACTAATAATAAGGGAATTGTACTTAATAATATAATTTTATATAATTTATAAATTATAAATCCATTCACTATAATATTATGATCTTCGATTACCATTTTTAGTCAAATTACTTCTAATAAATGCGAGTTTTTTACTGTAAAATTTAATAAAACATTTTTAATCACACGTCCAAAAATATTGGTGTCTATATCAATATCATAAAATAACTAAGTAAAAATTCGTTTGAAAAAAATAACAAGTGTTTTAATATTATATTTTTAAAATATAGTCTAATCGTACGATGTGTAATTATATTAAAAATATAAATTATTCCTTAAATAATTTACCGGTATTTGTTAATAAATAAATGTTATGAAATTATCAGAATGAGAGCAATTCAAATATTACCTTTTTTATTTTTAAGCCTTAGTGTAACTCCGATATTGTAATGGTTTGCCTTGTGTGCAATTCGACTTTACCCTTCGTATTAATAGCCTCGACGACTCGGCTGTGCATATCTTTACATGTATAATCGTAAAATCTTTTGATAAAAGTCGTTATTGATGCAATGTAATATTATATAAACATCTGAAATATTATATTAATACGGGAAACAAAACAAAAAAATAAAATAAAATTTTAAATCGAAATTGTTTAATGTTTTATTATGATGAATCAAAATGTTTAAAATATTACACATGACTAAAAATGTGAATGAGTTATACATCATTAATGACATTTCTTAAATTTATTTTTAAATTTAATAAATATGACTGAAAACGTATAATTTATAACACTAGAATAAATTGATCGAATTATAAAATCAATAATAATACAATATTACGATGGATACAATTTTTTAAGTATTTATAATTTATATAATAATGGAATCTATAATAAACTATTACAATATAATGGTGTGTAAACGAGTATTAGCCGCCAACAAAAGGGGAAAGGTTAACAACAATTTAATATAGTGACCATTTTATTATCAAGATCAAAGAACAATAGATTAGTACATAATATTCTCAAAATGCTAAAATACATTTAAAATTATATTGAATGTATATTTGGTTAAGTGGAAGAGTGGTAAAATATTTTAGGTAGGTACTAAGTATATATAACGAAACTTTTACATAAATACTTATTAAATTGTATATGTGTGTACAATATAATAATAATTGTTTCATAAATTTTTTTTTTAATTTTTTTTTTTTAAGCACAATAATAATGGAATGGTAAATTAAAACGCCTTAATCATTTAAAACGTATACAAATATATTCAATTCGTAAACTACATGATCATACTGTTTGGACAGCTAAAAACAGAACGAATAATAATATATTTTATATTATTTTGTATTATCTATGGGTAACATGTTATATTTATACCAATAACGATAATATATATATTAGAATGATAAGTAAAACAAAACTTATCGGAGTCGAATTAACGAATAATTGTCTCTAATGATTAGGAGTTCAGTAAAATGTATTTGTATTTTTTCTCGATCAGTTTTTTATCGCGATATCCGTAATAATTATTGCACCAACGTAGAATAACAAAAAGACATATATTATCACAAAGTAACTAATATTATTTATTGGTTGTAAAATAGTAAGATGATATATATTATACATTTTTGGTACTGGAGTGGTAATTTCAAATGACGTGAGGAGTGAAGTGCAGAGATTCTCGTTGCTTAAAAAAAAAAAAAAAAAAAAAAAAAAAAAATCGCTATTTAATCTAAAGTTTGATAGGTAAGTAGGTGAAATTTGGAAAATGAAAAATTTCAATTTCTATCAGCTGGAGATGATACCATACAAATTATAGTCTGCTGCACTTGAGTAATGAGCACAGCGCAACTGTGTAAGCGTATGGGTACGAAATATTAGTATTTCCGACGTTGGAGAATAAATAACGGATTTCAACGTGCACTTATTTTGCGTTACGGAATTAAGTAAGGCTCCGTTAATTTACGAACCTATATATAAAATAATATGTATACGTTTAACTGTTGTGAAATTTTTATTTTAAAAAGAATTTTCTTACGATCATCGTATTATAGGTACTATTAAAATAACATCATTGTTTTAAAATATTATTTTAATTGTTAATATTAAGCCTAGAACGAAAAATAAGTCGTTAACCATAATACTTTATCCTATTATGCGGTTTTTGGTGCAATAAATACAAACTATTTTGAATTTTAACAACTATTAGATAAAAACTGTTGTTGCGAAACAATTTATAGAAAACCAATAATTATCTTATGGAACATCTACTTCAAAGTTTACTTCAAGCAATAACGAGAATTATTGTGATTAGCCTAAAATACAATTATAATTTTTATATTATTATACTTACAGGTTAACTTATAGTTATTTTCTAAACTCGAATAGTGTTCTTATACAATATAATATAACTGACTTAAAATTTTTAAAACATTACATTATTTTATAATTATTTACACTTAAATAGGTACCTATATTAAATACATAACAAAAAATTACGCCTATCATATTATAATATTACATAACAAATTATCATATATTTTTGTTCATTGTTATTATTCACGTATCTTATTCGTGTGTGCTTTTCGAGTAACTAGTGCAGGGTGAAAATATTATTAATTTTTTCTTTAGTGCGTATTAATATTTATTGTGGTAATTTATTATAATTTTTTTCCATCTTTCGTGGGTGACTTTGACGTCATTTTTGTGTTTTGTGTATATAACGAGTGCTATTTAAATTCGTCCGTTTAATTATTATTATTTTATTATCAAATTATTATTGTCAGAATTAAGGCATATCATTGTGTTTAGATTCATGAGAGAAATATATAATGTGTAACCTAACACTGTTTGAACCGAAAAGCATAACAAAATAAAATACAATACCTAACCAATCAACAAATAAAAACAATTAATAAAACACAAAACCAATACAATTGGCTGTCTAAAAACTGAAAAAAATTAAAATAACAAACAAAAACAAATTCCTTAACACCTAGCTTATTCTAATTTATTGTCGTGTCAGCCTTGAGATAACTACCAAAATAGTTATCTCATGTCTTAATCGTATATTATTAATATTAATTCTTAACCGTTTTAAATAAATATAATATATAAATACATAATATTATTAATACATTATAAAATAATTACAAATATTCATTTAATAAACAATTAATATCATATTAATAATAATATATAATAATAAATATAAATACGTATATCTATAACAAGCATAATATTGGTAAGATTTTAAATATATGAGTTTTCGTAAAATTAAAACAATAGAGGTGAATTTAGTTATTTAAGATCAGAAAATGTACGTTAATAAATGGTAAAAATTAGTTAAATCGAGTGACATCTGCATTTAAATGTTTTCACTAGTAGATACTTTTATGCCGGAACTGTATTTATTACTAATCGTAATTGATTATGCGTACATTACAATATTAATGAAGATTATCTGTTTGAAGTAAAAAACTGACAATATTATTTTAATTTTAGGTATTTAAAAGCTAATGACCATAGAGATATTTAAAATGTTCGATGGTTTTTTATACCAGCTATTTTTAAAATATTATTACACTATGATCGTGAACATGAAAAGTATTAACCGCACATTTTTACACTAAAATATACTAGAGAAGAATTAACCAAGCACGGAAATATGATCTATTATAGAGTATTAGAGTGATGGTGTAATTCGTCTATGAGTATTTTAAAAGAAAACTGTTTTAAAGACAATGTCTGCTTAGCGCATCATATTTCGCTTTTAATATATTTTTATACTCGCGGTATATAGCTGAACTGTTCTAAAAAAGTTGAGAATTTTTCTTTTTACTTGAGATCGGGCAACGAGAAAAACTTTAATATTATTTTTTTAACTTTTACGGAAACTATCTTTATAGTTTTTAAAGCGTGTAAATTTTGTATGACGATGAACAATAATCATATATGATGTATAACTATAGTATATGTTTGTGTGATCAATCGTTTTCTAATAGTTTTCATCGATGGAAAATGTGAAATCTGAAGAATGCAGTATATTTGTGTTGTGTATGACGGACCTAAACAAAATATTTTTTAGAATAACTTATCAGTCGTTTGAGGGAATTATATTCAAATATTTTAGTGAATTTGTTTACGAAATAATATAATAATTAATATTCGGCGAAGAAATCAACAGAATCGTATTTCATAGTATGACATTTTAATTGACATTATTCCAAAAATTTCTTAAAATTGTCTTATAATTTACGCGATTTTAAATCAAACTAACAGAAATAGAAAGAATTGTACGGATGAATAAAAAATTTTGATACTTGAAAAAAAGAAATTGTTGTGATGTTCGACTTCATCCCAACACGTAGGACTGTCGAGTTTATTAGGGGGAATGGGTTAATAGAACATTATATTTTTGTTCTGTTATCCGTCGTACATAGGGGTATTATATTATCCTTGTATTCTAAGTTCAACATCTCAGTTTTATTGAAACAACGAAAATATATAGCGCACTCGCTCCCGTTTTAGCTATGGTTCGCGTGCGTCATGCGTAATATTACAATATGTTATCATATTGTATCACAGTAGGACGAATTTCGAAAAGGCTCTCATCACATACGAAATATGTAATGGACATAATAATATAACTATATTATAGTACCTATACATATTATAAATTAAAATATTTTGTATTTAAATAGTTTAATAATTTACGCGTTAAAAAATTCATAACACTTACTCTAATGCCACATTAATCATTGGTCAGCATTAGACAAGGGATTTTATATTATTATCTCAACCGCGTCGTCTTCTATAATCTATATAAACCGTTTTACCTTGCACAATTTTACAATAATATCATATAACTACTTATTATGAATCACACGACGAGTGTCAGTTAAACATCGTGCTAGACAACAATCACGACGCGTGGGTGGAGAAAAATCTCAGCTTATAAATTGAAGATGACGGTTTGATATATCACCTACCTAACTTTTATGCGTATATGCATTGAGATTGTTACTACTGATCACATTTTAATGTACGTTCGATCCTGGTCGAGAATAGAAGAAAAAACGTGCATTATAAGTGAGTAAGTCTAACTTAATCTAAGCCTATAGGTATAATTGTAACACCTAGTACCTACCTATAATTATTATATGAAAAAACACAGTCGAGCGAATTTGAGCCGACGAAGCTTATTAAAATATTAATACATAATATTATTATTTAACATTCATTATGGAATAGTATCTATTATTACATGATATAAATTTAATATAAATTGACAGTATACAATATTATGCGATCATCGTCATCGTAATTTATGAAATTATAGTACTTACGTATTTCCAGGGTTTAAAGTAGTACTTAATATTATTATGTAGTAATATCATAGCAATAATAAAATTATATTATATTAAATTATGTAAAATTATTTTTTAAAACATTTATGATTTTTTAAATAGTGAGTGCGTTTTGAGTTAAATGGATTACACGATATACCATCAGTAGAATTGACAATATGTTTAAAGGGTTTTTACATGTTGTTCATGATTTAATGCGAGTGTTAAAACCCCGATGTTTTAATTGACTGAAAGTCGTGATTAATTTTTTATAATATCATATTATGTAACCGGATAGATATTATCATAAAATTAAAAAATATTCTGTTGACGTGCGGTTATAATGGTCAAATGATAATCAATTACACTACTGGCAACATTTTTAGAACATTTAAACGTTACAGTTGCATCCAACTAGGAAACAAATAATTTTTCCAAGAAATGTTGTGAACAAATCAACAACATTAATTATATAATTACCGACGACACAATAGTGTGTAAACCATTATTTTTATTAATAAAACTTAATTGGCACTGCATTTTTTTCTTCAAAATAAAGTTGATTTTAGATTTTAAATATTCGACTGAAGTACCTAATGTTATTCAATTTTTAGTTCATAATTAATATTATATTTTATTTACGTAATCTTGATATTGATATTTTTTAGTTAAACATTTTTCGAAAATAGCGGGAAACCGGGTACCGGGTTATACGTAAGTTCCATAATTTCGAATACAATTTTGAGTTTCTACCTACATAAAATTATGAAATATATCAAAATATTAAATATTATTGTTATAATTTTATGGCTGAGGGCTTTCGAGCCGACAAAGCTTTATGAAACATTATTATATAATTTTATATTTATTTTAACATCCGTTACAAGACAATATCTATTATTCGATATTGTATAAAAAGAAATTGACAGTATTTTATATTATTAAGATAATAAATAAGGGAACATCGATAAATGCATATTTATTACGATTTACGCTACATTTTATCAATAAACGCGAAATTCGTGTTCTAGGTCGTATTATAATTCAATACAATTTAGATGCGAAGATGAGTGAGTACGATAATACTATAATATAATAATAATAATAATTATTATAATGATAATTACTAATAATTATTACCTAAGAATGATTGAGACAAAATCGATTGTAATATTATTGTCTACCTAAAATTTATTAATTTAATATCTACAAAACAACTACACGAGAGAAAAACACAATTGAGACTACGCAATTAACGGTTATTATTGCTCGCGAAATACCGGCCTGTATAATGTAATATTCGTGAAATAATAATAATCGACGTTATGACAGTGCGATCCGAACTCGAATTATCCGTTAGATACACCGATTAATATTGTTATAACAAAATAAATAGGTATTAAAGTTATTATTCGGATGTAACGAATGGATTAGTGGCGGCGGTGGCAGCGGCGGGCTTGGCCAGAAACGGATTTGTCGGGTTGTCGGTTGGCGGCGCAGGTTCGGTATCACCGCCGTTGCTCTTGATGTTCAGGCCAGCGTTCACGAATCCTTTGCCCGACGACTGTTCGACCGAACCGTACGACGATAGCTTATTCTTCTTATCGACATTCACCTGTTGTGAAATTTTTGTATTAATATAGTATTATTTATGTATACTTTTTTTTTCCTTGGAGTCGACACGTTTGAAATGTCCCAAGCCGTCAGAATACTTGTAAAAATATTAAATATTCTTGCTAACGTATATTTAATTTTATAATTGTAATGTACGCGCGTTGTTAGTCAAAGCTAGTCTAAGGATTTTCAATATTTTGTCTTTACCAAAGAAAATTATATCGTTAAGTTAACGTTTAAAGTTATAAATTGAATTATATGTTCAAAATATAAATTTTCTACGGCGTCATAAGAAATGTTCTCTTATTATGTCATCGTTTCATCGTTGGTTTAAATATATTAGTCAAATACGTGTATTTTTTTTCCAACATCATTAGCTAAACTTTTAGAGTAAAAATTAAAAAAATAGATTAATTTGCCTATTCTCATCAATTTTTTTTTTTTTTTTTAGTGGCATCTTTGCAAGTGATTTGATTACGAGAATCACTTAATCCTATAAACATTTTTATGTCTTTATTAGTTGTATAAATGTATTTTATTTTATAACAGTGTAGAATAAATTCATATTTGCTGTGGTACAGCTATAATTCATCGATTTACTAATCAATAACAGCAATAATAATATATCATAATAATATGAGAAATATAGCACCATAGCAGTTAGAAAAATCAAAAAACATTTCAGTATAATATAATATTTATTTTTAAAGTAAAACTGGCCTACCTCTTTAAGGAAAAAAATGTTTACTAGATGGCATGACTTATTTTATTATTTATATTTTATTTTATACTGATACCTATTTTAATTATTTATTTATTAACTAAAGTAATTCAAAGTAATTCTATGATAGTTGCTTAGGCTACTTTAGTTAACTACGTATGAAATAGTTATGTGTTAGTGCATTAACCATATCAGTTTAACCATTTTGTTATTTAGTAATAAAATGGCAAAAACTTAAAAAAAATGAAATGTCAAAAACATTTTATTTAAATGATATTATATCTTGTGTTATTATTTCACCAAAATTATGATTTGAGAATCTTAAAATTATTTTTTTCTGAAAATAATAAATGTTTAAAATAAATTATTTTGGCGATATAATATGCCTATACCAAGGCCAAACATACCTCATCCATTTGTTGATCTTCTTCAACCTTGGGTTCGGCCCATGGTTGTAGTTCTCCCGAGGCGAATATACCATAAAATATCACTCCAATGTAGTGAATGACAGCTGCTAGTATGAAGACCTCACTCCAGCTCTGCCTTGTCTATAACAATTTAAAAATCAATCACGGTGAGAAAATTATTGCAGTTATAATATACGGCGCGTGTTCATCAATTTAGGGAGCATTGATTTCTCAACTGGATCAAATTGGAATAAATCGAATTTTTTTACAAATTAGTGGTGTATAAATACACATTTATAGATAAATTTCAAAATTGTGATCATTTTGGTATGCGCATGCGCAATAAAAATAATTTTTTTTTAATAACAATATCTATTTTGAACTTCATATTCGGATAGGGCTATTTTTTTGAAGTAATTATGATGGTTTTATATTAAAGATTGATTGAATAAAAACCATTTCTTTTTTATTAAATAAATAAATTTTTAAGATTCATTTAAGTGCATAAAATCATTTATAATTATTTATGATTGGTTAATTTTTAAATGTTTTTACGTATTTTTTTTTTTTATGTACGTATTATAAATAAGACCCATTTAACGATCAGCAAGATCACCAGATATTACTTCCATTTGATTTTTTTTTTTTATGGAGAATTTAAAAATGATAGTTTAGAAAGATCTACCAGTTAGTCTTGCAAATTAAAAAAAAAAAAAAATCGTGGTTGCATGTATTGTGTAATAACATAATTTAAAGTCAAATAATGTCAGCAACCAATAGAGAATATCTACAACGATTTCAATTACGCATAAAAAATAATGGAGGAAACTTTGAGCAATTTATTTAATAAAATAACTGTTATAAATAATATTTAATACACAAATGTACGATATGTATACTCATATAAAATAAATCTTATTTATAACATATATAAAATATAAAAAGTAAAAACATTCAAGAATTAACCCATAATAAATAATTATAAGTGATTTTATGCACTTAAATTAACCGTAAAAATGTGTTTATTTATTAAAAAGGAAATAGCTTTTATTTAGTTAATATTTAATTTAGAACCATAGTTGATATATCAAAATTACTTAAAAAAATTAGGCCTATCCGAATATGGTCTTCAAAATAGGTGTTGTTATTCAAAAAAAAAAATAATATTTTTATTGCGCATACCAGAATGATAAAAATTTTTAAATTTATCTAGAAATGTGTATTTATATACCATTAGCTTGTAAAAAAATTAAATTTATTTCGATTTAATTTGGCCGAGAAATTCAATGTTCGCTAAATTGGTGAACACATAATATATTAAATAAAAACGGTTTATCACGGTGACTGCGTCAAGAACATAATCAAGATTTAGTTATTAAATTACTAAAAGAATTGAAAATATTCAAGTATGACTTTTGACTTTTTATATATAATATAAAATACGTACAAATGTGTACTTGAAAGTTAAAAAAAAAAAATAACAAAATTCTAAATTTTGTATTCATAATAATATTATATTTTATATAATATAAAATATACATCTGGTGAACATAAAAAAAATAATAGTATTTTATAAAAATAATAATTATTTGTACATCTATAATTATGTGTATATTTGCTCATCACTGTTATATTTTGTTACGGTTTGGTGATATGGATAATGGTTGTGAAAATACTATAAATACCAAAGTTTGATAATTATATATATTATATTATACGTGCCTTATGTCTGATTATGATGTTGATCGCGATCGGACACAGGAGTCCGGCTATCGTTCCGATTCCGTTAGATATACCCATCAGTATACTGGCGTATCTCGGCGCAATGTCCAAATGGTTTACGTTGAATCCTGTACGTTAAAATAATAATAACATGCATAATATTATGTGAAAAGTTCTTAGTTTTCATCATATTAAAACATTTTTGATTGTATAATAAACCGTGATCTGTTTCAAAAATATTGAATGAATGCTTTCATATATGGATAAAAAAATTGATATTTAAATACATGTTATTAATTATTGCTTATTAAATAAATAAATGGTATTTATAAGCCTAATCGTCCAAAAAAACCATAAAATCTTTTTTGGGCATTCATTTAAATACCAAAAAGTTAACTTAAAAGTCAGTTTGATTAAAACAATACCGATTTTTAACATTCCAAAAACTGTTAATTTATTGCTAAACATAATATCAAACGTAAAATATAATTAATAATTCAGTAAAATAAATAGTATTAAAATTAGTTTCGGTATTAAATTTGTTGATGATTTAAAAACTTTTTTAAAGGTTAAAATAATATGTCAAGTTCAAATCCCACAGATTAGTTTTTTAGCAATTACACGCCATATATTCATATCATTTTGATTGACTTGAAATGAGTGATGAACGTAATATTAAACCAAGAATTTGAGTCTAGAATTGAATTGAAATAGGTCCTTAAATTAATAAAAAAAAAATCTTTGAAATATTGTAGATTGGAACCTATACCTAAAAATTTAAGCTGTCCTTATATCAGTCGATGTTAATCTGTCAATGTATTGTACATCGATTGTTCTAACTGTGCTTTCTCCATAGACTGTTATAGTTTGGGTTGGATTCTATAGAAACGGAATGGGATGGATAGGCTGAACTTACCAGAAATGGCGAACCCGCTGAACGCCACACCGCATGTCAAGGCAATTGTGGCCATGAGTGGTGTGCGTGCGTTGGCCAAAACGAGGAAAAATGTGGCTTCCATGCCGAAACCACCGCAGTTAAAAATCTTCCTGACAGCAGTCGTGGATAGGATACCGTTTTTCCGTATGTGATCGGCCAGTAGACCTCCGAGTGGCACCACTATGGTCATCAGCAGATGAGGTAGAGCTCCGATGTAACCAGTCTGCAATAGTAATAATACGTAAATTATTTGTCTATAGCTCGGATGTTGTAGTAAAAACAATCATTAAAAAATTATTCATGATTGTCAAAAATTCAACAAAAAAAATGAATTTTATTGTAGCTATTTCTCTTTCTAAAAGTAAATACGGCTACTTCGATATAACTATAATATAACCAGTATTCAAATCAATCTATCATTCATATATTGATGATATTATCTTGAGAGCCTAACAAATTATGTCAATAACGAAACACAAAAATATCACCAATTTCTGATTAAAATATTAAATAATTCAATAATAAGTAAGAAAGTATATTTAGAAGAAAACACATTTGTGGGAGGAAATTAAAAAAAAAAAAAAAATAAATACTTCTATTACTTCGTTACAATCAGAATGACACAAAAATACGAAATGAATTTAAGAGTATTACGAATATACAATATACTTATACAGTATATGTATATGAATACATATTACTTTTTTTTTTACGTTTCACATTAATAATAATAATTAATTCTGAACGTTTTAAAATATTCTCTAACGTCGTTACAGAGCTATCTCTACTCTATATATTGCACAATTCAAAACGTAATGGTAATATTTTGTATTTTTGCCAAAGAAATAAAACCACAAAAATTAAAAACATTAAAAACTCGCAAATCCAAAATGCACAAGAACGTATGTCAGTAAAACTTACGTATTTAAAAAGAAAAAGTAAATTAACACGTGAATAAGTCGAAAAAATGCTGTTAAAAATATTTCTTAGCGGAGTTCTACATGTTTAGCAATTAAAGTTTTAAAATAATTACTTATTTTAATAATAATATTAAAATGTTAGTAAAGTTTTGTATTTCCAATCTCTATTTCCTGATTGTTTTAAAAAGTACTAGGAGATTAAAGTGTTTATCTCCTGAAAGCACAAACTAGATCGAATTTTGAAACAGAAAATTTCTTCGAAAATAATGATTAGAGTACTGTTTCTACTAAAAAAGTGTCTTCAGACTTAAAAATAAAAAAAAACATAATAAAATCAATACAGTCATCATTCCGTTCTGAATCAAAAACAACTTGTTTGAATTTTGATTTTAATATGTCAATATTTTTACAAAAATTATCTGTTAAATAATTTGCATTTAAAAAGGCGAATTCTCATTTGAAAAACAAAAGGCTGTATGTCCACCAAACACTCTTTAAGACTTAAATAGTACAAAAAAAAAATCTCGAAAATGAAAATAAATAATTTTTAAATTTTTTAAAAATTACACATTTCGGATTTTGAATAATTGTATTATTAAAAATATTAGGTGGCGAGTATGCTTGATGAATCACTCTGTACATAATGTATGACATAATAATGTGCATAACTCACTGCAGACACTTCGAAGTTGAACGAGTGCAGATACGACGCCTGGAACAGCACCAGGAGGTAAAAGTTCCAAGACCGACAAAAGTTAGCGACTATAATAGCGTACACGGGCATGGAGGTGAAAAATTCTTTCCAAGGCGTGTTGAGGATTGTCGGTGCTGCTGACTGTTTGGCGGCACCCAACGACGATTCGATGTAGTTTAACTCTCTGGCCGATATGGTGGGATGGAGACTCGGCTTCTCGAAGCACAGCCACAGCCAGAACACATACCATATCAATCCCAAAACTCCTATAGTGTATAGAAATACGGTACATTAATGAATATTAGATATATTTTTCAATATTATACGAGACGAATAACGCAATAACAATTTATCACAAAAATTCATTATCTTTTTTAAGATGGCCCGGATAGAAATGTACTGTTTATTGAAATTATCTTTCAAGCAACTACAATTTAATTTGTGTACATTTTTTTTCACATAATACTATGTTAGTGTGTATACCACTATTTTTTTTTTTTTTTAAATGCACTTGTCAAATTTACAGCCTTCATCGTAAAAAGTATAGGGTTACCGTATACGTAAAACGGTGCCTCCCAGCTGAACCAGTCGATCAGAGTACCGGACAGCGGCATGCCGACCACTACGCCCGCGTACGAACCGCACAGGGCTATGGTGGCCAGACGCGATCTTTCCAACGGCGGCGCCCAATGTCTCCAGATTCCGTGACAAGCTGGATACGTGACACCCTGCGATCATTACACAAAAGTTACTGAATCATTTAATAACGAACCCGGGAGATGATTTGAAGATTTTGTATTTGCGAGGAAAAAATATATACCTATCAAAGTAGATAATCTAGCCTCCTATGTATCACATAGAAGTATCTCATGAAGTACACATGCTAATTATATTTTATTTTTTGAATTTAAATGTTATGTTTTTGATAGTAAATACGTAGAAAATATATTAATAATTTTTTGTATTTATTTATTTAAATTTTACACTTGTAATTTTTACCTTTAAAAATTAATTCAAATATTTATACTTAAGTTTAAGTTTATTTTAAATTACTTTCATCATAAAGAAACATACCAAATGATTTGAAATTATAATTTCAAATAATTAGATTTTATAGTAAATAGGTAGGTGTTAAAAAAATAAAATAGAGCGATCAGATGAAAAAAACAATTTTTTAAAAATAAAATTACCTATAGACTACGGACGGGGCAAAATTAATAGAATAGTATACGTATTACGTATTTGCCAATTAAACAGAAGAGGAGCTAAGTTTTAAAATGTACTTTAAGTTTTATTTTTTTATCTGGTCCCATACATATATATTATATAGTATACACCGTATTGATTATCACTTCGCAATGGTTAATATTTATGGCACACGGTCACGTGGAAAATTAGAATAAATTGAGTATTGAAATTGATTGTTGGTGACAATTGGCAACAATCGTTAGGTGTCAATAGCTGATTGACGTTATCTGAACCGATTTTATACGTGGACCAGACCAGATCCAATTCAAATAAAACAATTTTATTTAAGATTGAACCGAACTGCTTAACTAAATATTTTTGATAGGACTAGACTGAATTTATGTTAAAATCTACTCAACTTGATCCGAACCAAACCGTTACTTAATTTTATTTTATAAAATTGAACCAAATTATACGGTGGTCTAGTTCAGCTCGGACTGCTCATTTCGATTATGGCGCCAGAAAATTTTAAATTGTATTATAAACACGCTTGATTAAAACTTGTCTTAAAACGCTGCTTGAGCAATGTCTCGAATCTTGTTATATTATTATATTAAAATACACGATATATATATATATATTTTTGTATTATTACCTCAACCAGTCCTTGACACATTCTGATGATTATAACGTAAAGGGATTTCTCGATCTCCGTCGCCGAAGGCACCAACAGATTCAGACAGGACGACATGGCAATAGCGACCCCGAATACTCTGAAAAATGGATTCAAATGTTAAAATGTAATAATGTAATGTGAAATCTCTTATATTGAATAATCCTGAATGACTGTTATATATTATATTTTTCGGAACAAACTACAAATTCTCTTTAAACTGAGTTCTTGGAAAACTGGAAACTTTCGAATAGCAGACAAAATATTTGCAATCGAGAGTGTCTGGTATTTAAAAGTTTTACTGTACTTATAAGTTATAAGTAAATCATATTCTGCATATAACGCGAAACAGTATAATGGGGTAATGACAATATTTTCTAAGAAAATACCTCAGAGAAGAATAAATTGTGGTTTAGTTTTAAGAAAATATTTTCAAAAATTGTTTTTTTATACTTAAAAGATATTTTTGAGATTTATAACCTGCATGTTTATTAGATGACGTGTATAGTTAAAAATTACGATAATCGTGATGGTACGGTTTATAATAACAATAATTACGATATCAAATAAGAGTAATACGTCATGTATTATGAATTATAAATTTTAATATTTTCACTTGCAATACTGCTTGTCATGATAAAGCGATTGAAGAAATAGTTCGAAAATAAAAACTTTAAATGGAACATATAATGTCGTAATTTGGTAACCCGATGAAAACATTATTAATTATTATCAACTATTAAACGTTTAAAGATAATATAACTGAATACTTGTTTGCCGGATACATGGACGCCAGAAAACCACCGGGTACTTGGGTGATCAGATATCCACAAAAGAATGACATTTCGATGGCGACAAACGATCCAAGGGACCAGTTGATCTATAAAAATAAAATGTAATTATTGTTTACGCGCACGGTTGACATTTGTCGATCTATTTTGAGTAAACGACACAACGCTGATATTTATTTTTTTATTATAATATGTTCATTATTTTATTATATCAACAGAAACTTACCGGCCGTTCGTGAATCGGTGTGTTGGCCAAAGGCGTGTGTATTGTAGTTGTGGTGATATTTTGACTAGCGACATCATCGTCCTATGCAAAAGATTTAAAAGTTTTAAAAATCTATCATATTATTCAAATATAGTCTATTAATTTAGTCAGCTTTTTTTATTTAACTTTTTAACTTAAATTTAAGCATTCGTTGTAACGAATTAGATCTTAGCTTTTTCCAGTTAAATTGAAATCATGTTTATGCATAAAACATGTACCTAATTTAATTAATTATTATTTTTTATTTAATCATTGCATATATTATACAATGATTATAAATTCAATGTTTAAAAAAATTAACCTATATGGATGATAGATCACGTATAAATATTAATTTATTTTTTAAAAAATAAACTAATTTCTATAACTGAGTCAAGTTATTATTCTCCGTAATAATTTTAAGCTTTAAGAGTTAAATATATTTTTTTGTTACCTATAACGTAAAGCTTAACATTTTAACGTCGACTTAATTAACTTAAATTCATTTATTTTCATAAATTCATTCACATTTGCTTATATTATTAAGTATTATAAAATCACATGTACAATACGATATTTCATAAACACATGAATAGTATATGATTAACTACAGATATGTTTACACGTCAATTCAAAGTAAGTAACATAATGTAATATTGTGTTAATGATCTATTTTGACTCGACTGTACGAGTATGGAAAGTTAAATCGTAGTTTCTTATCAAAAACGCATAACTGTAAAAAATGATGTGAAATCACGTTGTGAGATGTACGAACACAGAAGTTTTCATTCGCGGTTGTTCGAACGGATAAACCTATCAAGTCAAGTCGAAGAATAAAGTTTCGTAAAACTTCTGACTCCGATGGCATCATCAACGTCACTCTCTGAACTGAACAAATCATTATTATACGGAGTGTATATCAAGAATATTATAGCTGTTTTAAACAAGTTAAATTTAAATATAATATATCTTCTAAGTTCCAGGTACGCTTTGTGTACAAGCTGAGTTACTGTTTAAAAATAATGACTTTTAATTGTGTAAAATATATTTTCAAAAAAAACTTATTTTCCGAGAAAATCTCAATTTAGTGATGAGATAATCGCTTTGTATACTGAAATTGGACGAGATTTTAAATTTCTTTAACGCAGCAATATCGAGTGGTAGAACCAGTGAAGTTTTCTGTAACGAATACGTCATGTCGAGTAGTAATAATTTCGAAGAATAAAAACAAAATGGTAATTAATATCAAAGCTGCGCATTAACGAGTTTGAAAGGATCCAGTTGATAAAAGATAATACTACTCACTTATTTGAAATAGTTAATAAAAACTAATAATTAGATTAAAAAAACGTACTTTTTCGTGGCTACATGTTGTTTAAAAGCAGAGGTAACTAAATTTATGATTATTTTTTATTGAAAAAGGCTATAATATTGCAGAAGTTATATTAGATTCGATTTCGAATTCCTTGAAAAGTTAGAGTCGCTCTTGTTTTTATGGCAAAATAAGTAAAACGACATGGTAAGATGACTAAATAAACTATGATATTGTTATTACGTATTATCATGTAGGTACCAACTTAAAGTCTGGATGGCGCACAACCTCAGTAGGTACCTATCTATAAAACGTCTAAGGAAATTTGGTAACGTTCTGTAAAAGCCATGTCACATACAGACCGATCGTTGGTTAGATAATGCAGTGTCGTGATGGGGAGGGTAGTCTTGCGTGATGTTTTCAATTATACGTGCCGGAAACCGCGCGAGTTACAAAGGATATTCACGACGGCATTTCTAATCGTAAATATAATATAATATAATGACTAAACAAAATGTATCAACGTATGATTATTATTATTGTTATTATTATTATTGTCTTCGTCTTGACCATACGGCGATGCAATACTCAATGACTTGGACCCGACAGCGGTACATAATATTAGAATATATTGTATATATCATCATGATTGTCATACGTATAATATATTATACAATACGAATTCCGTTTGGTGAGCAGCTATCCCGCCGTGTTGTGCACCGGTACGTGATGACAGTAGTAGTCGACATTTGAGCCAAGGGCGAGTTTGTGGCGAGCTTGTAAGCTGGTGTAAGAGGCAAGGGATGTTTTTGGCGGGTATTTGGAGAAAGGTTGCGATATATATTATTATATGGCGGCAACGGACAAACAAAATGCGATTGCTTTTGCCTCCGTCGTCATCAGACGTTGGACACGCATAAGCGATGCAGTAGCTTCATCCCGGCCTAGGGGAACTGTTCACATATACACATATAATATATATATATATATATAAATGTTATATGTGCAGCGCGTTTTAACCGGATTCACGGTACATTAAGCGTGTGGCAACTGAGGGCGCAACTGTGAAAACTCGAAAAAGCTGGCCTCGGGGGTGCGGTTCGGGTGATAATCGACCGAAAACTCGATCGGCGACGAAAATAATTGCATAACTACAAACCATATTATAATAAAAACTGAGCAAGTTAAAAAGTTCAAGTCAAGTTACTCATAACTTAACTAAGTTACTTAAATAGCGAGATACTTTTTTGTTGGGAACTATTTAACGAATTATAATTTGATCGATTAAAAAAGTTATATAATAAATCATAATTTGTTCATGAGTCTTATAATCACGTTAAGTTCATTTTTTTATTTAAACGAATTTCATAGATTGAAAATATATTTTATTCTGTAAAAACTATTGTTTATATATAAATAAAAAAAAAATTAAAAATTATCCTAAATAATATTATAATATTACTCGTATATATTTATATGTAATGGAAGTACTAAATTGTAAGCTATCGAAAAAAAAAATGTTCCTATTTATGGTTACAATATAATACGTACGACGACTATAGTGGCTTTAACGTGATTATTACATTATGTAACGCCTTATATTTTACAAACCAATAATTATCCTATGTTGGAAATAAAAAAGTTTTTCTATTATAGTCTTATTGATATGACTAAAATTTATGTTATCATATTAACTTAAATCTTACTATTTTTATACCAAGGCGATTGTTAAACCTGTTTAGCTGTTCTCATAATCAGTAGAGAATACTTTTCTAAACATTTTGACGCATAATAATATTACCAAATATTAAGCACGCCTCAGCAAAAGTTATTAATCGTTGATTCTATGAATAAATGATTATAAAAATTTTTTTACTATTTTTATGTGAAAAATATAGTCTTAAAATATTTTAAGTATAAAAACATTTTGTTTTTCAAAATCACAGAAGTTGATATGACAAATGAGTACAGCTTACATTTAAATGTATTTCCTCTATCTGCAGTAATATAGTGGACAGAATGATGAAATAATCTTTCTATCAAACCTATTTAATATTAATGTTAATACAGGTGAACTACACGTATAATTTAGGCAGTGATTTTTATGGATATTTTTTCATAACAATTTTAACTTGTAAGCTTTAGCTAATTTTTGAATATACAGTAAAACCTTGATTATCTGAACATTAAAATGATCGGCTGATGTACCGATTTTATCATTATCTTAATTTTTTATTAACGCATTACATACGTAATATCGGTGCGTCCAAATTGCATGCCAACTATTAGAGGGGTATGTCCGAATCGCATGCCGTGTACCTACAAGTTTAACTTTATTTATCATGCACTTAGGTACAACTTAAACTTTATTTTTGATTTTTCTATTTTTACAAAAAAAAAAAAAAAAAAAACGCATGAATAGAAACTGATTAGTTTCTAGATTAAAATATTTTTATATCTGAGTAAACATTTTACCAAATTGAAGAAGATGACACTGTAAATATTAAGTAAAACGATTTTAATTTAAGGTAGGTAATCAAGTGAATGTATTTTACATTTTTAGATGGCATTTCGAATAAATAATAATATCATAAAATTTGGTGTTTTTTTGACGATTTACAATATTTTATAAGTTTTTAATAATAAAATAAAAAAAATGATAATTTATAATAATAAAATATATTAATATTGCAAATATAGAATAAAATTTGAATAAAGTCAAAAATAAAGTTTAAGTTGTGCACATAAGTGAATCGTGCATGATAAATAAATTTGTAGGTATACGGTATGCAATTTGGACATAAACCTAACTAATAAAACTAAGAGGTAGCATGCAATTCGGACAGACCCTTCTAAGAGTTAGCATGGAACTCAGACATTTCCTTTTTTTTTTTTTTGGCAAGCAATTAGGATGCAGCCTGTAATATGTGCATAAATATTTTATAGATTATTGAAATGCAATAGTTTTATCTAAACGACGTCCTCATACTCTACTTGTTAGTGTAGTTTGATTTTCTATCGTCTTCACATCATTATACACATCGCGAGTGTCGAGTATTTACAAAGTTTAATAAACGTAAACGTAATGTTTTTACGATAGTACCAAAATGAAAATTCTTACAAATAAAAAATTAAAATAGATAATTTTGTCAAAAAAATATCTAAAATATATGTCAAATAAATATTATTACATATTATTCCTATGTAATTCAAATTTAACAATAATAATAATTAAAACTAAGATGCAATAGTATATTTGTATTGAAACTTCTGATTATTGCTTTTATCAGCAATGTTCACGAATCACCACATGATGAGGTAAATTGTGGCGTTTTTAATTTGCATATTTTTGAAAAAATGCATATTATTGTATATTTTGAATAAAATGATTATAAAAATACGAAAAATGCTTGTTTTATGGTATATTTCGTTACTAGATGTTTTTTTATCGTGTCACAGTGTGTATTGACGCTGTTCAAAAGTATCTATATAAGAATACATTAAGATCTAACAGAACATCGTTTAGTTTTGAAAATTTAAAACGTCATGTAATTGTTTTGTGTAATATATTTGAAAAGCATGAATAGTTAAAAATAATATTTTATTAATTTTAAAACGTAGTTTTTTTTTAATTTATACTTTTTAGCCTGTATAATATTAATGACACATTTTCAATAAACCAAATGTATATTTTATAATTTTTTATTGCATATAAATTCTAATCTTAATAATAATATATAATACAACTTGTATAGTTTTTTTTGTGATATGTATGATTATAATAATAATGAATAAAATATATCAAGATGTACACAAGTATATTATTTAATGAAATTTCGCTTATCCGAACTAGGTGCGGTCATAATAAGTTCGGATAATCAAAGTTCTATTGTATTACATTATGTATCACCAACAAAGTAGTCACTATGAAAAGATACATTTACAATTAATTAAATGAATGTAATTTTTATACAAGTGTTTTTCCAAATGGTTAATTGGTATAATTATAATTGTTTTATTTGTAATTTTAGAATATTTGGATTATAATTTATTCAAAAAAGATAAACTGCGTTTATATTTAGTGATAGTGATAAGTGTTTTACTTACATCTGATCCTATGTTAAATTTCAGTTTGGCCATTGACATATTGCACCGCATCCCAAATGAAATCATGAAACCTTTTAAAAAAAAAGTTTTTTGTAATTAGATATAGGATTTTGACGACTTTGCAATTGTTTTTCTTTAAGCATTTTACGGTGCTAACTAAACTGCATACAAATGTTTGTCATAATTGTGTAATTAAGAATAACTTGAATTTTGAATTTTTCGTATTCTATTATATTTCTTTACACATATTTTGAACCTAAAAATATATATTTCTTATCTTAAATTCAAATTTATTTTATGTTTTAAGTTTTAACTCATTTTTTGTTATTTAATATCCAAATTAAAATCAAATTTTAAATTACTTATTAATGATATAAACATATATTAATATATATATATATATATATATATTAATAAAAGTAATTTTATAATTTAATTTTAAAATATGTTGTCAACTAATGATAGGTAGGCACGTTTAAATAATTTGAGATTTTACAATACATTCTTAAAGTTTTATATTAATTTATGTATTATTTTTATTGGGGAGAGGGAATATACTTTTATTTTGTAGGTCATCAATATCCTATCTCTAGTTATTATAATATACAAGCAGTTTAATTGATAATGGTATATTGTAAATCACTATCATATGTCATCAATATCGTTAAAAATGTTATGTGAAAAACATAATATTTACCGACGCATGTTAGTATAGCTATTGTATATCGTTTGCTGAGATTCGGTATTTCCGGCTTAATGTATTTATCGATGTGTCTGAGTGGTGGACGAACGGGCGAAGACAATGACTCGGTAGGACTTTGTAGACCGAATTCACCACTACCCGAATAATCTTCAGTGTAGCTGAAAACGAATAATTTTTCAACTAACATGTTAATTATAAGAAATACGAAATTGTTATTTATATTATTATTATAAAAGTTCTACCAAAAGTATAATGTAACAATGATGATAATAATAATTATTATAACGACAATAATAAAATACATAAATTGGTAATTGGTATTTACGGAATGGAAGACTTTTCTAAATGTGATTTGTTTGCGAATTCGAACTCATCGTATTGTTGTTGATTTGGGCTGAAAAAATAAAATAAAAAATAAAAATCAATCACTTTGTCTGTAATATAATAAGGTGGTGCGTTTTGATAAACTTTTGATTAAATCCGTTTACAGACAATCATTCTGTTTAATGTTATACAATTTAATTGTATGATTATTTTTTTAAATATGACTAATTTTCTCTATTCTATACATTTTTTTGTATATTTTATCATTCACTTTATATAATTTTCATTGCAACTAAAAAATAAATAAATTATAATTTTTGTTAATTAACTACTTAATATTCTCTATTATTCAAAACTAATTTCATATTTTATCATCCATAGGTTGTATTATTTTAAAAACAGATATTAAATTTACAAAGGACTTGGGCAACGGTACGAAGCCCTCAGGATAGTTAGCATTGATTAAATGACGAGTAAAACAAACAGGAGCAGAGCCCCCTAGTTATGTATAAATATTTTTTTTTCCTATACAATAATATAACTATTAAATTATCACATGAATAATATTTTTTTTTCTGTTGAATAATTAAAACATGATAAACTACAATAATACATAAATAGTATAATATAATGAATTTAAAATAAAAAAATAAATGCCTAAAAAGACAACAAAAATAAAATTTTAATTTATCCAACATCACTTTACGAAATCACCTAAGAAAATAAACAACTTACTTAATAATTTACATTTGAGGTTTGTATATGAATACACATACGCATATACTTCTATATAGATAATTTTATGATATTAACGTACATTGTGATTTTTTAAAAGGTATATAATTATATTATTGAAAAGTTTAATGGATTGGCAATATTTTTTTTTTTTTAGATATTTTAAAATAATTAAAAAACAACATTTATAAAAAAATTACAATTCTTTTTTAAAAAGCTTTCAACTATATGCATATATTAAAAAACACAGTGTTATATTCGTATATAATTTTTGTGATTTCTATTAAATACATACATTTATAGTTTCATATTCCAAAGTATAAAATATTTTTGAAATTTTTGTTATATTCATATTAAATTTAATATAGGTTTAATTAGTTTATTAATTATATAACGATTTATTTGAAATTCAGTTTTTATATACTCGTATATATCATATTATACAATTTCTCAAAAAAAAAAAAGAAAATAAATGTAATATTCTGGTCAGAATATTAAATTGAAAATATTTACCGTCATTTAAAAAATTGAAAACATAATGTAAATTAAAAAAAAAGACTAAATTTATCGCTAGTGGCCGCGTTTTTGTGAATAAAAATGTGTATCCTATGAATCCAATCAATATGATTAGAACAGCTGTACTTGAAATTAATCCACTAATAAATGAACTTTGAATTTCAAACGAGTATAGTTAATTACCATTCATAATTTAA
The DNA here is from genome assembly GCF_002803265.2 of Melanaphis sacchari. NCBI lineage: Eukaryota > Metazoa > Arthropoda > Insecta > Hemiptera > Aphididae > Melanaphis > Melanaphis sacchari. Next base: position 460,696 of record NW_020271135.1, on the reverse strand, counting down.
AAGTATTTAATACATATTATATAAATGTGCTGAGTAAGAGCTAATATTTCTACCTTTGTACCATTCTATTTCTTATTAACACTTAAAATAAATACTTGTAAGTCATATACCTAACTTATTATAATTTGATTTTTGTACATATTCCAAAAATGTTTATCAGGAATGCTTTTATGATGGAAATAAATAATATTATCTAGAAAATAAATCACAGAATAATTAAATTGAGAAATGTTAATTTCAGGAAAGCATTTTAGATGAAAACAATTCTCAGAAATTTAAAATTAAGGAAAATATTAATTAGGAAAAATTATATAGGAACTAAAACGTAGAAATATTTTACAGAAAATTATTATTCCGGATTAATAAATTTGTTTTGTAGAAGGAGAATTCATGGATGGTACTATGCCGTGTAGATATTTCTATGGTTTTGAAATTGCAGTGTACCTATTATTCGTTTGATTTATAATTTTACTTTTTATAGTTTTCTATATTTTACTCTTCTGTTTTCATGGATTTGATAAAGCTCCTCGAAAAGAAAAATATTGTCTTAGAATAAATTGTTAAAAATGTATGCTGAAATAAAAGTAAAAAATATAAAAAAATATATAACGGCTTCTAATTATCGCTATTATCATCTAAAAGAATATATTATTTTGAGTACCTATTTACTTTCATAAACAATAACAATTTTCAAAATAATCGTTATGTACACAGTTACACGGAATGCACGTGTGATTCGGTTACAATAGGTGTCACGATCATATTGCACATACCTACAAGACGGGCTATTCCACCGACGGAAAGATAGAGGAAGAGTAAGAGAAGAGAGGCCACTCGACGTCGGGACCAGACACGAACGTCGCCGACGCCGTCGTTACGGAATCGCGTCCCCCGTGTATTCGCACCACGAGTGATTAAAACCGAATGGGGCGCGTCGGCGGCTGCACAATGGTAAACGGCAATTCAATTAATTTCCGCGAACGCCAAACCGACTTACATTATATAATAAATATATATATATGTGTATACTATTATTATCGTGTAATATAAACGCGCGTACTTGCATTCTTATGCTTGGCGTTCTTTGTCGGGAAACTTTTTTCACTGCAGTTTCTCCTCACTGCACTATAGCGCACAAACGCGTTTAACTCTCAACCGTGTACACTCTTCAGACGCATAAAATATTAATATGACGATCAGAGTGTGGTGTGACGCGTGCAAGAATTGAATATTTTCAAAGCCTCTAAGGTTGTAATAGTTTATTATTAGGTACTTAGTATAGAATGTTAAATCGTTTCGTACAGATTTTCTACGAGAAAATCAATTCGAGGGTTACGCTACTGTAGATAGTTTTAAGTGCTGTGTAGGATAAATTCACGATTAAATGGTCATCAATATCGCATTCTGCTTAATAATCATGTATTGTCGCAGTGACGAAACGTGTCTACGGACATCATAATTTCTTGTTCTAAATACACCGATTTAGAGGTGTCTTACGGATGGTATAAAAACCCACAGATAAAAGTATAAAATTTAAGGCTCTATAGTCACAGACTTGACTATGAAATGATGTCTTGGCTTGAGTCAATGCGGCCAATACATTTTTATGTCCCTCAATACTTGTCTCGTTCTTGCCCATACATTTGCAATAAAAATCCACCATACTTTATATTATGGTCATAATAGCTCGTATCTCAGAAGAATGTAACAAATCAAACAACGTTGATCTATTCGGTATGAAATGCCTGTTATTTCAGCCTGTTGATTATACCTATTTAAATTTATCTCTCTCTTTGTATCCATATGATACTTTGACATTTTCTTTTTATTATAATTTGTGTTGTATTCAATTAAAGTATTTTTTAAATATAAATTGTATTTATTATGTTATCATAACTTACAAGTGTACGAACATTTTTAAATATGATGTAATATCTTTGAGCATACGCGGGTGTTTATGTTGACAAACAAATATATAAAATAATTTTGATACCTCTCTAAATATTGGAAAATTCACCCTCAGTACACTATCCGCAAGAAAAGTCTATATTTCCAAAGTTTTAATACAAATTTAACATAGCTAATGCCTGTCTTTAATTCTTTATGATGAAAAAAAACAACGTATATTAAAAAAGTTGTATCACGCTTGAATTATATATATAACGTAAAGTAAAATTAATTTTTTTTAAATTTGATCTATAGTTCTAACTTTTATTTTACCTAATAAAAGAAAATAATACATTTTCGACTAAATATGAGTTTAATTTGTGTACCACATCCAATAGTCCATGATTTTTTTTACGACATAAAAGGGAGGGAAAAATCATGATGACTTTTAATATCGATAACACGTTGCCGCATGAAAGATTCTACAGGCCGAGTGTAGAGTGCAACGTTATATTATATAAACGAGGTAACTATATATAAACCATTGTCGTCATCGTCTATAATCGAAATTCAATCCCGCGGCCGGAAGGGACACAAATCTGCAGCAGCATACTGTTCCCTCTCGGCCTTGTCCAAAGTCGTTCGCGATAACGACAGTTTGATTGATGACGACCGGACCGACTTCAGACTTATAAATATAATAAATCGCGTACGTGGTCCGATTCGCCAGCAGAAAGCAAAACAAAAACTCACGCCCGCGGTCACCGTGGTCACCGCCGTTTCAGAAAAAGAAATAGCCGACGACGTCTGTCACACACTACTCTATTAATCCCCCGACTTGTCGCCGATTTCTCTTTGTTATCCCACACACACACACACACACACACACACACACACACACATATATATACCATGGTTATAGTCGAGACGTTCTGGATGGAGCGAAAACTGCAGCCTGCCGACCCCGCGCGATCCATATGTCAGCCCTCGACGGCGATGTGTTTATTACAACGAATATATCACCTCGATAGCGCGACGACGTCTGACGCGTAAATGGCTTTTATAAACAAACCTCTATATACCTACGTGTATAATACGCGAACGTGCCACTCTTCTGGGACGCTTCCACACGTCCTTAACATAATCTACCACCAATACACCCACCCTTTCGGCCTTTCCAAATCTACCAATGACAGTGTACGAAGCGAGTCGACTAACCTGACCGCGGGTCCCTGAGAACTGAAAGCCTCATTAGAGAAAAACACATTGTTCCATATAGACGCGCACACGCACTATGACACGTGTGATTGTTATTAACTGTATTTTTTTAGAAAAATTGAAACTCACATCCATACATATTTTATACTTGAAAAAAAATAGCTTATTCTATGTAAATATACTCAGTCTAACGATGAAATTTCACCAAAAGAAAATCTGTGTAGTTACCTAATCACTTAAGTTTTTATCCCGTAGATTGTTCATCACACAAGTACCTACCATTCTCAGTATTATAAATAGGTATGTCTAAAATCATATGGTATTTCATTAAATACTTGGTTCCAAAGTTTTAATGTTATCGTGATGATTTTTGTGGGTTGTACCATAACGGTAAAAACGTAAATCCACCTACGACGCTCGGTACATGTCTACAGAGGTTTCTGTAATAAATTAATCCATTACATAAAAACAATAGTTGCTTTAAAATAACTGTAGAACTCTATTTGACGATTGTCCATGATTATCAACCTATTGAGAATATCTAGGAGATTTCTTAAAGACTCGCACCGTGAGTATTCCGCATAACATGTAATATCTATCACGTTCGACATTCATCACAATATTATACGTTCGTTATAAGAGAAACTCGTAAAATCAGACGTTCAAAAATAATTCGATGGCGATCTCGTAAACAAGTCGGCACGACAGTATAATAATATAAAATTTATTAGACGTAGGTATAGTTATAGGTCGTGTTACTGATTGTATTGCGTCGTATACAGCGTATTATATTGTGTTACTGCCGAAAATAACGACAAAGCGGACGGCTAAAATGTGCAGACATGAAAAATTCATCGCGTCATCTTGTCGCAGGTTTCGAGTGAAAAAAAAAAAATAATATAATAAAAATAATAATAACCACTAACAATCTATGTGGCGTCCGGCTTCAGCACGCGTCTGTCCCCGGCGGCCGACTAAATCACCCTCGGGAATTTCTACACTCTGCGGAGGGTACGATATACACACTTACACACACACATACATATATTTGTATAAAAATCTCTAAAAGTGCGTGTATATATATATATATATATATTATATTGTACGAGGGCGAATATCCCCTTACGCTGACTGCTTCTTTATTACCTTTCGAGTACCTGCCACGCGAGCCACTCGTGATTTGATATCCGATACAATATAATATCGAGTCTCGTCTGAGAATTAGCGCAAAACGTTCGAAGTTTAACGACGATAATACACTGCATAGTATAATATACGAGTAGTATATTATTATATTATTACTATTAAACTCGATGTAGTACATCACTGTAGGTACAACGAAGATTGATATTATATTATGCACGCGCAATATATAATATTATTTTTATGAGTAATTTGTGCCTACGTTTTTAATATTTATTAACAATAATATTATTACGTGCATTCGGTCGAAAATCATCAACAGTTACGATATAATTATTATGGATATACGCAGTATAATAATAAATAATAATTAATACAATGGCGTGTGTTTTGTGTACATATAATAATCAAAGGCGTGGGTAAAAACTAGGTAATTAAAAGTCATTTTTTTTTTAATCTTAATCAGTGAAATTTAATATTGAAATAGCATAGATTTTTCAATTGATTTAAAATAATCAATTAAGTTAAAATTAAAAATGTCGTAACAATTTTTGTTTTTTACGGTTTTGATAAAAAATAATCTAATATTTACTAACTATAATAATAATAATAATAATAATAATAATAATATAAGGACTAGAATTTAAAATATACAATAAAAACTATCAAAAAAAATTATCACTAGGTAATAATACTAATTAAGTATTTTATCATCAGTTGTAAGATTTTGTTGAAAATTTATTCAAAAAATTGTCATTATTGAACAGTTACTTTGAATTTTGGCATTCTTCGAAATTTGTATGTAAATGTTACCTACATTAAATGTCATGCACAAATAAACAATTTTGTATCGATGTACATGACAAACACGCGTTCACACTCCACTTTAAATAAAATTGTTTTGTTCCATAGGTATAACCGACTATATCAGTTTATAAATAGTATATTTACGATAAATTAAATAATTATCTCAGATAAATACGATTTTACATTATTTTTTTCAAACAATTATTTAAAAACCTTATAAGTATACAAATATATGACTTTTGATAAAAATATTATATACAAAATAAATAATTTATGAACTGAATCATATACATAACTGTTCATAGAAATATATATTTTTAACTGTTGGAAAAAAAAGTATTCTAATGCATAGAAATTCTAAAATCAGCAATAATAATGGTATAATTTTTGTTACCTATGCTCCTTGATTAATTAATATTACAGATTATAAAAGAAATATTAACATTAAATTTATTATTTCACTTCTGACTTAGATTTTACGATCATATGTTCTCTTAACTTGTTTACCTCCGTTAATAATATAATAATAGCTCTACTTATTGACGTTTCTTAAACATCTATTTCTTTTTTCGATGGTCTACGAATATAAGAATAATAATGATTGTAGACTATTATATAGTATTTTATTTGTTTATCATATATTTTTTATAATTTTCATGAAACGTTAAAAAATTAATAATACAAACTTATCATATTGTTTTAAAATAACTATGACGCTCGTTTATCACTCATAAGTTTGTAGTGAATAAAATATAATAATAATATTGTATTATTTATTATAAATGCATGTTATGTATTTCATTATATTTTTTAATAGAAAATATGAGTTTTGAACCATCATGGCTATAAAGAACGATAGCAATTAAAATAATAATAATAATAATAATAATGTTAAATAAAATGGTCCATCGATGTTATGTACACACACCAAGAGTACAATAACGCGCTATTATATTATATTGTATACACACAATGCGAGCGGAAAAACACGCCATCAGTGTATTATACTATATTATTATATACTTATATAGCCTACTCGCCGTGAAAAAAGATCTTGTTGTATAATATTTTATATCACTGCAGAAAGTATATATAGGATTAAGAGGATCGTTGGGCACGGTATACAAAATATTATGTGCTGCAGTGAAGGCAGTTTTGTTTGTTAAATCTTCAAATATCCCTCGCCGTACACGCATTGCCTATTGTGTGCGCCGGCAATGGATTTTCGATATATTATTATGATTACTTCATCGATCAATATTTTATACACTACGGTCGTATATTATATAATATATTGTATTTCATCGTTGGAAATTTCGTCTTATATATTATATGTATAGTTTCCAGATAATCCATTTAACATAAGATGCTCATTATCGTTTCAAAAGCTACAAACGATTTTTGAAAATATATTTTTATTCTTACACGATTTAAAGTCATTAAAAACATTTCTATTAAATAAAAATATTTTTTTGAACAAAAATAATGCTCATTATAGCAAAATATTCACGTTTCAATAAAACGGAAAAGATATGTTGAAACTAAAAAAAAAAGATAATGAAAATAAATTGTATGAATATCATTATTATCAAAAATGTTATTTTGAAATGTCGTCAAATTATGCAGAAAAAAAATATTTAAAAAAAGTTAAACTATTTTAAATAACGAGTATGGACACTTAAATGGATCTTCTTGTTTATACTATATACATTGTGTATGTATAAGTTTTGAAATTTCTAACACAATTAGTATAGTACGGGGAACCCTCGTGTTATAGGTAATTCATATCGACGGGCTGATTCCGACAATGTGATTATAATTCATCGTCGACGTTTTAATGATAAAATATTGTGTCGAAATATAAAAAAAAACATCTATTATTTTATTATATCATTAAAATATGAGTTGGAGTAAATCTGCGCATTTTAAAGTTAAATTGTTTGTACATTTATTAATAATCATTACAAAAATCTATTTAATTAATAAAGTGAATACTGAATATGATAATATCATAAAAATATAAATTAAGTGAAATGGGATGTCATAAGTTACAAAAACTATTTGAGTACTGTTCTTACACTATATATCTACATGATTACCGATATTATGCGTACAAAAAAAAAATTATACTTCAACGTCTGCATGGTTGCAAATAACGAGGGGTCCCATAAGAGTGCTTAGTACCGTGAATCCTATAGTTAGCACCTCGAGTCGTATATCTACTACAGCCAAGTGCATCTAAGAATAACGGTTGTTGCCAGTTTAACAATTAATTAAAACAAATTAATATATTGATTTTGATTTACGACAATGCACATAAAATGATAACGGTGACATTTGTTGTGATTGTGGAAGTGGCTCATACACTTTGCACTAATAAACCCTTATTAATATATAAGTAGACTATTTGCGCCGATAATATCGCCGTTTAACTAATATTATACATTTTTCACATCACTAAGTATAAATAATTATGTAATACATATTTTTTCATCTAATCGATCAACTATTTTTATATAGGTTGGTATGTAAAATTCCATCGTTTGGAGGTTAACTATTAAAAAATATTTAGTTATTAACACCGAATACTGATAGATATAGCTGGTATATTACCAGAGAAATAGTTCGTGAACTGCGGAGTTCAATCGTAATAATAAGAGGTCTGTTCAAAAAAATTCACAGAATAAAATTTATTACAACATTTAACGTTATAACGGTTAATCTAGACATGATGTAATTTAAAACTAAAATCATATACATTATTCCCAGAGTATTAGTAAATATTTAATAAAATTGAATTGACAGTATTTAACGATTCCCGAAACTCAAATCTCATTTTGGTTTAGTATTACACATGGTTAAATTATGTCAGTACGTTTCGATGTGTCTCAAATTCATGAAGAGCGTCAAGTTTTGTTTGGAATTGGGAAAAATTGCAACGGGAACGTACTAAAAGATTAAAACCGATTTTGAGTATGATTATTTAAGTCATTCAAAAACTTTCGACTGGTTTAAGCGTTTTAAAAATGTGCCGTTTTCGATTGGAGATGATCCATGTTCTGAAAGATTATTGACATTTAAAAACCATGATGTTATGGTAAAAACTTGTAAAAAAGCGTGAAATGATGTCAGTGAGATGGTAAATGAGGCGGAAACTTGGTTAGCTCTTGTCCTATGATTCTAACAGAAAATTTACATATAATGAGAAATTTTACTGTCAAATTTCATTCACGATTGTAGTTTATTTACAGATTCGTGAATTTTTAATTGACAAAAGATTTCTGTGTGCACGTACCCTTACTATTTTCTAATCTGGCACTATGTGATTTTTTTCTTTTTCTGAGATTGAAATCTGCGTTTAAAATGTGCGATTTAAAGACATAGAGGAAATTAAAGTGAATACGGTAATACGACTCAAATTTCTAACTGCGGAAAGAGTTTTGAAATATAGTAAAATCGCTCGGACTTTGAATTTTGTTTGTAGGACGAGAGTGTTTTGAAACAGATGTCTTTAAATTATGTGTAACATAATTTATGTATAGACCTCGTTTATACTTCTATGAACTAGTCGATCTGTTTTATCGACCAAAATTTTCGCAAGGTATGAGAATATATTATTATTATGTATACCTGATCAACGTACACGTCGTTTTTATTAAGAAGGACGTCATAAATCACGACGAAAAGAAGGAGAAAAAAATGAAAACGACATGATAAACCTCCACCCCACTCAATTCCCATCGCTACCCACCAAAACACAGCCCCGCCACTTGCAGTATTCGCGGCGGCAAACTCGCACTTCAAACGATATCAATTTTACCCGGCAATTTGTGAAAGGCAAATATACACGCGAAACGATGACGGCGGCGGCGGCCCCGCAATACATATCATTATACACAACAGACCGGATGGGAGCGGTGCACTTGCTGAACGGTACTATATATATATATAATGTATATTATATATTGAAGCTCGACGTGTCCCTTTGCTGTGTACGGCGCGCGGTGAAGTTTATTAAATCTTTGCCGAGTCTATTGACTGAGCGAGCGAACAGCCGCCGTTCAGGGAATGTTGCCGAATATTAAAACGGCACAAAAGGAAGCCGCGCGCTATACACACAACGACGACTGTGTGCGGTTTATATTGGTTTCGGGTCCCTAAATATACGTATAATAACAGTGTATACAAATATATATAGTGTTTTAGTGTTGTGCGTGGTAACCTATAATATATGCGTATTTATAATGTGAAGAAACTTTTCGATCACCACTAAAACCGTAGATATTTACACGGATATTTATATGTATACAACAAACTTGAACTTATTGTATATATCGTTAGTTGATAGTACACTTGATGCCTCGTAGATTTACCTTTACAATCACTTTGTTGGTGATACCAATACGGTCAGCACGTACATTAGTTGAAAAGGTTTATACAGATATATATACATCATATTAAATTTAGGTGGTGGAAAACGACGGTACTATAGCGATTTATAGAGTTAAGTGAAGTATTTGAAGTAAGTGTTCGAAAATAGAGAACGATTATATAATATTATGTATAATTGAAAACTCCATAAAGGTATTTACTGTCATATTTCATTAACTAGGTACTTGTCGTAGTACGTAATACCACTAAAATACTATAGTTAATACTGAGTACAATAATACTACAATACACAATTGTGATCGTGGAGAAAAATTTCAATTATTTTCAGAAATATTTACGATATTTGAGCACCCCATTCGCAAACTCACTTCCAACAACTCCGATGACTGAATAAGACGATTGTGTGTATTCATTATATGTGCGTGTCTCTGATTTCGGATTGCTACAATACTTATGCACTATATTAGTCATTAGATAAGTAAATAGACTTTAGAGCTCGTAACTATTTTAACGCTTTTCTATACAAAAATCTCTAACTGTTAAAGACCGCCGTAGTGGCGCACTACGCGCGTACTCGCTGCGGATACAAAATCGGTACAAAAGCGCTTGTACACACAACACATACAAGCATCACTAAAAATCGTCGCGCACAAGTGTGAGTGCGCCGCACTATGACGGTGGGTGGACGTGGAAGTACAAATCCTTTTATGAAGTCTATGTATACACAGTCATGCACAGGCCGGTTCCCATGGAGGCTTTGCGTGGTTTTTATTCACCCCTCCACGACCGCGGCTATAAGGACTGTCGTCGTCCATTGTCAGTCGCCCGTCGGTTTGTATATATGTATAAATTGCAAGTGTATGTGTGCAATGCTTGCAGGCGTCTCATTCTTTCGAAATCACATCCGCTAAGACGTAGTTCATCCCGCTCGTCCGGTTCCGGCCGTTTTTCCATTATTTGATTAGCTCTTCGGAGCGCGCGTTATCCGTTGTAAAATCACGATTCCGCAAGACATATATATACATTATATATATGTATACCTGTTTTTAGTATGCACTATTGTTCTGAGGGAGGGGGTCAGTTTATATATATGAGTATTTGTTTATTGGCGACTGATGTATAAGAATTTGTCAATATATTTTGTCCTGTATTTTTGTTTTGAAAATCTGAGTACCCTATACGTTTTGATGAAAACTACAATGTAGTATAAATTAAGATTAATATATTTTACAGATGAAGATGGATAGAAAGAAATAAGCGCAATGTCAAACGAACAATTTAAACCGTAAAACATAAGAGAATAGCTATTTTTTTATAGACTACGTGATGGACGAAAAATAAAAAAGTGCTATCACACTTTTTTCACTTTTCAGGAGAGAGATTTTCAGACACACGGTGATATTTATTTTCTCAATAACACGCACACAGTCTTTATAAAATGTATCTATACATTAGTTAATATATACAATGTATAGGACAATTTTTTTCAATCCTATTTATAAAGATTTTACGTTCACAATTTATCAAAAATTTAAATCGTTTTAAATATTTGTTTAGACAAAAATAAACTTACCGATAACATTTATCAATAATAGTTACTAAAACACTAAAATGTATTATTTAATCAAAACATTTATACCCTAAGCTCATTTAGTTAAAACTGTTTTATAATTAATACAACGAATAACTAAGAAACTATCTTATGGTAATATTTGTGTATTGTGATAAAATCAAACGAAATAAAAATATATATTTTTACGTCTAATAAAGTGTTATTTGGTTGTACAAAATACAAGTAGATTTTCACATACTAGAACTATTTTATTGGACAGCGAATTTTTCTATAATAATCAAGTTATCAGTTACTAACTTGACAAATGTACGAAAAATAATTCATATTAACTATTAGAACAAGAGATTTTTAACAATTTTTCGGTTATACCTATCTCCCTTAATCCAAACCTAATGTACAGTTAATACCTATATAAACGGACAAATTACCATGGCAATTGAATTAAAACGGTTGCAATGTGATAGAAAAAATAAATAAAACAACAAAACTTAAAATATATACATATAATTTAATGGCTATAATAACGGCTGACAGACGGCGAGCGTTTTCTGCGACGCACGAGACCAGTCGTGTTCGTTTCTGTGTATTGAAATGAAATCGTTACTGCACAACCCGAAGATAGAAGTCTTAGTAACGCTATTGTTTTATGTTTATTCGATGAAAAACTTTTTTTAATGCTGCGCTGGTTGAACGACTTAATACAGGAGATTATTATCGTTCGTAAAATACGATCCACCCTTTTGCACGATAATATATCTCATCGTCGTAATCTCGGAAGTTTGAAAATGATATTATACCAAGAAAAACTCCATCGCGCACCGAGCTTAACAAATATTACGTAATACTATTATTGTGCGCCTATATTTATACAAATTATATTTTCTCTCGACGTCGTACGAGGGCGACTTCAATACGGACTAAGTCGCCAGCAAAATTACTACGGTACAAACGCGTGTAAAACGTATAGGTATAATAGGTATGATATAAATACGTTTCAAAGAGATTTTTCTTTGAACATGTTTGATAGAGCAAAAAAAAAAATAAAAATAAAATAAATGTATATGTGAACGTACGAACGAACGATGACGAGATCGCGCAGGCCGAGTTTTTACCGCGTGCGAAATCCTATTTGTTGTGCCGATGCGTTGACAAGACGCTCAGTGCTCGGTCTTTTCAATGTTTGGGGATTACAAGCGTAGGGTAATAATAATGCCCTTCTGCTCCTTTTTTCCTTCTTTTTTCGTCACCGAAAGATTATGTATGTCAATGATTTCCCCCGGGACCGAGGCGGATGATAATTGATTTCGTAGTATTTCAGCTCATTTATCCGCGAAAACTTTCTCGTGCTTCTGCATCCAACTTACCCCCCCTTCACTTGCCGCAATAGCCGACCCTACACCTCCAATCGCGTGACGTTATAATATTATATAGATATATGTATGCGCGTTTTCTAAGAGATAATAATAATATATAAAAGTCGTTATCCACGTTCTTTTCTCATTTCCATTTAAATCCGTTTGATATATCGTCTCAGTTAATTACTTCACAAGACATTTTGTTCTCCGACCGGATTTAATTAACATATTATACATTTTAAATTATCTTATTTTTCTTTGCGCGGACCTGCTCGTTTTGCGAGATAATAAATACATTTGTTTTTAGTTTTGCTTTGTAAAATGCCTCGTGCGGAGTGAACCGTCGTCGAGAATAGGAAATAAAACTTAAATATATAATAGGTATAGCGGACAAGTTCAGGTACACGAATTGAATTTATTTGCTACGCTTATTTATAAATAAAAAATAACTATCATACGAATATCTTTAAACCATATCGAAAAAGTTGATTTACATTTAAAAATTGTGAAAATTTTGTGGAAATACATTTTGTTTGGTGAAATTTAATGTTTTAATTTTGATAAAAATGTTTTGTTTTTTTTTATTGTGGTATACTTAAAAAAAATTACTTAAATACTATATAATGCGTAAAATTGCTCTAATTAGCAAGAAACTTAATATACCTATCCAAAAACCAAAAATATGTAATACGAAACTTTGGATAATATATACAATATACATATATATTGTATTTTGTACCTACAAATGTTGAAGCGGGCACACGGTATTAGAACAAAAACCGCACTCCATATACAAATACAACCCTCTCGACAGCGTGCGATATGCGACACCACGATTCAAATATTTTTCACTCCTATTAAGCAGTATGCTTGTCTCAGTGTACACACAGACTTACGCGCACTAACACACCCCCACACAGACATATATATATATATTTATTATAGTCGACTCTTTCGAAACCGAATCGAAGTCTTGACTTTTACGTCACGTGGACCATTGTCAACGACCCCCTCCCCCTCGCCGCCGCCGTCATAGCAGCATCAGCAGCAGGTCCACGGGAAACAACCCTTCTACATACCGTTTTATTGTCATCGTGACGAGGAATTGTTTTCCGACTCATCGGCTGCGATGAGGGTCCCACATTCGCGTATATGTATATAATGACGTCGGACCCATTAGCGTGATTAATTCCGGTCGTTCCTTACGTTACGTAGTAGCAGCGGCGGCGGCGTAAGGACTGCAGGCGCACACGTATAATCATACATATATATTATAATAATACGTTCGTGTATGGGTATATATATATATATATAATAGTCGTTTATCGATTAGAAATCGCGTCCTACTCCGACCATTACGGCAAGACATGGTATACGTAATAATAATGCGTATCATTCGTATTGGTCAAAGTGGTAGTGAGGTTGGGGGGGTCGATTTTTTAGTAGAATTTAATATAGTTCCCTCTTACAAACGTCTCGTAAGCAAGGGTGCCTGCAGTGATCCAAGAGTGACCATTATGTCTTCCCGACAAAATTTATTGTGGATTATAATTATTATTGTTTCTTGTTGATCAATTTGTTATATATCCGTTTTTGAAATTTGATAGTAAGTTTGCTAAATATTTATTATTCAGATATTACGTTTTTTTTTCGATTGAAAATTTATACGACATAAATAATAATAACAAAAATTGTATGCATTGATAGAAAATTGAGACGATTGTTCACAACTAAATAACTACCTACATATTTTTAATGATAGAAAAAAACCTTATCCGCTAAAAACCAGTAAATATACAGATACATGTAATGTGGTGTGGTAGCTTGGTCAGTGTATTGATAATATATATATAAAATGCATGTGAAGCAAAGTACGAGAGTTAATTAAAAAGTAAGGTTACAAATTACAACATTTGAATTTATACCTTGTCCCTTTTTTCATTATTATTATTATTAATATATCTACTTCTTTAAGCCTAAGCTTGTGATGGAGTGAGAGTTAACAATAATAATTAATTATAATTTCATAAAATTAAAATAAATAGAAAGAAAGAAACTCTCCATTAAGTAGATATAAAATAAAACATAAAGTAAAAATATATAATTAAAAAAAAAATAAAATACAAAATGTGGACATATCAGATTGACCATAGTTAAACAGCTCTCAGATATAACTGTGTAACATAACCTGTTATACAGTTAAAATACAACACTATATAAATATATATAAGAGAAATATAGCAAATGTCAAATTATTATTATGTTCATAGTAATTATGTTCCATACATATTGCTCTTTAAGTGTACACAATATGTGTTTTTGTTTTTCCGAGTTTCAGACAAAAAATATTTTTAAGACGACTTTTAATTCATTAGTATAAATTATTTTTTTCTTACGCCTCTCATCGATTTGTTTATGCGCACACAAATATACACACATAACTATCGAAAAAAGTATAGCTTTATCACCGCTTGCGTAAAAAATGTAAATGCGGCCTATCTGACTGCGCGGAACTGCGGAAGACAGACAAGAATATATTTACTGCAAGACTGGTTTCATTCGATTGTTTATCAAACGATTTTGTTTTTATTTGTATAAAGTGGTAGTGGCGGTGGCGACGCAGGGAAATAAAGAAAATATTGAATTAGACCAACGAATGCGGTGACGTGAGAGGGTGAGGAAGAAAAAAAAAGTATATACTGCCGCGCCTTCATCCTCGCTGGCGCATCGCGATCACGTTTCTTTTTCAGAAATAAGCCACTTAAGCCACGCACGGACGGAAAATACTATTTTTCATTCTTTATTTCGAAATCGCCGCGTTTTGTCGAAATCGGTTTTTCTTTTATGCACGCGATGTGTACTCAAAAATAAGTATACATATATATAAATAAAAAATACGAAGCACACCGCGTAGCAAACGGTTTAATAAAAACACAAATATTGTTGTTGGCTGACAATGCTGAATGATTGACTTTACAGATGTCCGCTGAACAATATAATATACCAAGCACGTGTCATTTATTTTGCCGGACATGAAATCTCAATTTCAAGAAAAGTGAATGCGATTAATAATTTCGATGTAAAAATAAAATGCATTTTTGCATGCATTCGCGGTTTTATTCTCTTGACCTTAAATTAAATATTTTAATATTTATATTATAGGTTTTAACCTTTCTAGACTTGTTGATATTATATTGATTAATAATAAAAGCTCTTACGTAAAAAGATAAATCATACAATTAAACGTATTATTTAAACGTCTTTAATATACATTAACAACGTGGAAATGTGTTTGTAGTTGTGACTGATAGCCTCAAAACACTACTCGACCAATTTGCTGACGAAAACGTTAAAGATTATTTTAAGAGATACCAGGAAAGTTTTGATAGTATTAGTTTGAATTGCGTCCGATAGGTGGCATTGAAAAAAAAACATTTTTTTTTTTTTTTAAGTTTTTTTAGATTTTATGTCATATAAAGTTAAGTATTTACTAGCTATTATATTTTATGATAATAATATTATACTAACGATAATATTAAAATTTATTTAAGTACACTTAGGATAGTACCATTTGCGTTCCGTCAAATTTTATCATAATATAAAGTGAGGTATGGGTATTCTGACGCAGACATGCCCGCGAATGAAGTACTTACACTAAAACTAAAATACACCGAGTGCTGCAATATTTCACTTTTTCCTGGTGAAGACAAGTAATATAGTAACGTTAGTGAAGGTATAATATAATTTAATATCATTATTTATATTTCCATTTACAAGAAAAATGTGGAACCTAAATCCCTACTCCTTTTAAAAAAAATCTTAAATTTACCCGCTAAGCTCATCACTGTTAAATCCATCACATACCGTGCGCGTTTATTGTTATCTAACGACAACACGATTTTATAATAATCGACTCAAGTGTGTGGTTATAGAGAAGGCTACGCGATAATATTATATAAAATATACTTAATACTTATTGTTACCACGTAGAGAGGAATTTTTTAGTGGCTAGTGAGTAGTGGCGACTATGACGATTTGGTCACGTTATGTCGATAAATGCGCGTTTTGTAGCAATACGTTTAAAATAATACTATTAAATTATTATTGTTTTAATGTAGTTGAGTGAAGCTTATACAATATTTATAACGTATTTGTTGTTCGTCAAAAATGCCTAATCCATCGGGGGTTTTTTTCGACTACTATAAACTACCGGGACCTTGGTACAATGTCAAGCATACAATTTATTACTGGTTTTTCACCGTGATTAAGGTATACATTAATGGTATTGTGTTATCATATTTGTATTTAATTTTTTTTTTTACAGTAACTATAGTAAGAACATTTTAATATAATGATTTTATATTTTTTACTAAAGTAAAAATAGCAAAATATTAAAAAAAAAATGTTTATATAATTTAGTTTTTTTTTAATTTTAAAATAAACTATTTTTTTTATTAGACTTTTAAAAACAGTTTAAAACAATTTTTGAATTTAAAACAAATTTTTAATTTCATTAAAATAATGGTTTATATGTAGCAAAGCACGAATTGAAATATAGTAATCAATCTTGATTAAAACGTGATTTTTTTTTTGACAATTTATCACTGTATGTTTTTAAAACTTTGATAAAAAATGAATATCTTTAAAATTTAAAAACTGAATTACATAAACATTATTTTTTTAAATTCTTTATTAAAAAAAAAAAAAAAAAAAAATCGGTGAAACTTATATGTCATTTGATTGTAATGTTTTTACTAATAACTGTAAAAAAAAAAAAAATAACAGTAATTAAATTAAATTAATTTTTCATGGACATGTAAGGGTTAGGTGAATTTTTAAGATAAACTGCATTACAATTATTAAGATATTGGTTTATTTTTAGACAATATTGCATTTCTTCGACATTCATACGAAACACGGTAAACCAGAAGACAACGACGGACCACACAAACTTAATGATATTATTGTAAGCATATTATTAGCACTGTATATGACTATCGTTTTAAAAAAAAAATTACATTATTTTCTCAGGGATATGATGCTACTTGGATTGGAGGCACCACGCCTGATGGTAAATGGATTATATTTGCGCTCGATAGGCGAAATGATAGTAAAATGTCCATAGGATATGTATGTTTAAAGGTAAATATTCTACAACATAATATTATAATAGGTGCAATGACGAATTGAGCGGTAAATTTACGTTTTTATGCACATGTATAAAACAGTTCTTACTAAAATTTTGTCCATTACACCAAAATACATGTCCAATTAAAATTGGTTTTCAGTATTTATAACACGGAATCGAAAATATGATCAAAATTAACCGTGAGGAAGGTAACCTTCATTTTAGTCCTCTGTTCAACCCACATTGTCAAAATTTTATTGAAACAATTGTCAGCCATAGATTTTAATAATTAAAGTAATTGTAATTTGGCTGCTATTTTAATTTAATTTCGATTATAATATACAACTTGGCTCTAGAAAATTTACAAATTTCAAAATCTAAATTAAAATTATTTAAAAATTGAATTCTGCCTACGAATTAACAACTCTACCATCACATCTATCGTTTGTACGGTTTTTGCAGATTCCGGGAATCGGACACTTGTCAACTCCGATGTACCCGAATTCCATGGATAACACGTTGGGAAACAGCGTGAATAGTTTCGCTTTGGACCAATTGACTCTGTCGATGATCGAACCTCTTCGACGGTGGAAAATCAATTTCGAAGGTAAAATGATGTAAGTGCCTTTGTATAATATTATAATGTGTAAATCAGACCTTGCAACACACGTGTTCATAGATATAATTATCTTCAACAAATGCATAATATAGGTTCGTGGATGATCCGGAAGCCTCGGCTCACGTAAAGATAACGGCCGAATGGACAAGCCAACGTGACGTGTGGTTACTGAACCGGGATTTGAGCAGTGAGTCCTTCGCTGACTCATTCGCGCTGGAAAATTGGAGCAAGTTCTCTGCAGCCTTATTCGACCGGTACGTGCATACAGGATAAAAATATAAACTTCTATAGAGTTATGCTTTCTATTATTATTATGCGTACGTATATTATTCATTACAGTTCCAAAGACAACGTTGTGCACTGGGAACAGTTCGGTCGAGTGGACGCGAATGTTGAAATCGACAGGATCGGGATCGAAATTCGCAATGCGGCGACCGTCAGAGACAGGAGCTTCGGTATATTTAATACTTATAATAACTTTTCACCCATAAGTTCAGAATATAACCTAAAAGCAACCCCGAAAGCACAAGCACAGACAAAAAACACCCTTAAAAGTACAATAAATAATTACTTTTTTAACAACCTACAAGTGCAAATAAAACATTTCACTTAAATAAAAATAAAGTTTATTTTATTAAAATCAAAGTCATAGTTAACTGTACTTTTATAATAACTAAATGAACAATTATTTAAACAATAAATTTAATTAAACAGAATTCAATATATTTTTTTTAAATTCCTTTGTGAAAAAACAGGCATATAGATATACATTATTTGAAAATGTAATATTATGAGCGTTAAAATTGTATAATAGATAATATGTTATGAAAAATGACTTTGTAATAATGACATTAATGCAACAAACTACAGCTAATTCGAACGGTATTTTTTTACAGGTAAAATTCGGGATTTTACAACAATGCACAGATATTTTTACATAACCATGTTCATGGAAAACGGCCGGTCACTTGTGATCACGGTGGTTTGTCATAAAAAAACGTTTTCGCGGTGAGTCAAATATATCATATAAGATTTTATCGCACAAAATATTCATTTATGACTAGTAAACATTAAAAATAAACTAACAAATAAAATATTCGAAAACTTTTTTTTATTACATAATATGCTATTTCATGAACTCTTGTAAATGTATTTTCCTAAAATAAAGTATATTTAATCATAATAACGAGCATGTCATTACAATGACACACTATAACTAGTACAATAATTTCAAATTTCAAATCCAATTATATTAAATCAGTTTAATATATTATGTTTACATTACATATTATCAATGTTTTATATTATTGTATTTTAAATCTTTTATTTTTTTTTTTTCATATTGGTGTACGTGTATATAAAACATAATTATTAGAGACCATCTATTAAAAATGTTATTTCTATGTAAATATAAATAAAGAAACTTACTCATATTTGATAAAATTTATTAGAAGCTTAGTAAATGTTATATTATAAAATAAACGATCACTTATAATCAACATTTGTTAATCGATCTAAATGTTATTTTTCGCTTTGCATTACAATAGATTGTTTTTTGGATTTATCAGCAACGACAACGAAACCAACTCCAACATCGATTGGACCGATTTAAATATATATCAATTCGGTGAAAACGGCAGAGTGGTCGAAGAACTGTGTTTTTTAATAAGAATAGGTATTGCTATCATGCACGTCGTTAAACGTGAGTTTAGAAGTACTAATTTAATACTAAACGAGAAATGTCTATATTTTTGCAGGTCAAGTCGTCCACTCAGTGCAAGTCGTGTGTAACAGCCAATACTGGTATCGATTGGAAAAAGGCGTAGTGAGATGTGAACAGATCGGTGACTGCTTGGTCGACCACGTGCCGGGCAAGTGTATGATCCAGTCGTTGTATAGCGAGACGTCGTTGAGGGCGAAAACGTTTTGCAAATCGTTGAACTATTTGGATAAAAATTATTAGAATCGTTTTCAAAACGACATTATATTGTCATTACAACGATTTGTGTTTTTTTTTTCGTCGCTCCCTATCAGGAAATTGAATTTGTTATCACCGTTCTGTTTAAACTTGATCGATTTTTTCATAGTAAATAGTCTGTCGGTCGAGTTGTGTGAATAAATATATTAATCGTGGTTACGATATTAAAATATAGGGGCGTATACCGTTTCTTCAAAAATAAATAAATAGGTTTGGGTTGCTTTTTTGCAAAATCAATTTTCTTCCAAAGTTATTATCTAAGAACTACTGGCCATATTTCTGATAATTTTTATTTATTAATTCATGGTATTCTGAAAATTATATTTTCAAAAATATTACGTTTTTACACACAATGTGGTCTAATTTCAGTGATAGTTTATACAGAGCAAAACATACCTAATTGCGAATCATTATATGCACATATGAACGAACAGTTTAACAAATCGCATTCTAATATTAATATTAATTTAAAAGTTGTAACTTCCATTTTTCAGATTAATATATTTAACAAATAAACAGCTTTATAAAATATATTTAAAAACTTAAAAATGAAATATTCAAAACATATCACTAATACGTTAACGAAGTGAAAAACTTGTATGGAATTTTTAAAAACTATATTCACCAATGTAAAAACTATTGAAAAATTATGACTTTAAAAATAACATTACGAATACCAGACAAATATAAGTGCATAAGACGAAATTAAATCAATAAATAAAAACAAACTCGGTAGCAAAACGGAAGGATTTTCGTCGATCTCATGCATTTTATTGCGTACCTAATAATTATTATTATCGATTGCGGAGACTTCGTGCGAGGTACGACGACGCGGACGTTATAACATATTATTATTTATCATTATTATCATCACGTCGACCGGTTTTCGTATTTGGCCAAACGATTGTTGTTTTGACGTAACTACGCGGCGTACCCCGCCCGCGGTATAGTGGTCGTCAAGCGTTGACAAACAAACGCGTGACAAACACTAGTTCGATCGCGAAAGAACTGTTTGGTCAACACGCTCTGTCTTCTGCTACTCTGCGACCCAAACATGAGTAACGCACGGTACAAAATGGCCAGAGCCACGAAGATCGAATTGGTCAGGGACATCATTGACGACGCACTGTACGACCGATCGAGACCGTGGGACGCGGCTTTCGCGTGGGCCGAGGCGCTGACCGGTCTGCCCAGGTTCAAAGTGCTGTTGTCCGTCGTCCTGGTCACCTCGGCGCTGCTCGTGTACGGGGCCAGCGCGGAAGTGGCGAGCAACGCCGTCGGGCTCGTTTACCCGGCGATGGCCACCGTATCGCTGGCCGTTTCCTCGCCGCCGGCAGGGTGGAAGTACAACAGCGTGTCCGCCGCCGCCGCCGCCGCCGCCGCCGTCCGGAACGAGAAGTTCGCGTACTGGATGACGTTCACGGCGGTGTTGATCGCGGAATCGCTCGTCCGGCCGGTGATGCGGCTCGTCCCGTTGTACCAGATGTGCAGGACGTGGTTTTCATTTGGTGTTTCGCGCCGATCCGGAACAACGGTTCCGCGTACGTATTCCACGCGGTCATACGGCCGCTTCGAACGCGCCGGTTCCCCACGAACTCCGAAATCTCTTACGAGAAAATAAGTATCTATTGGTTTTGTTCAACAAATTTTGAGTTAAGGTTGATTTCAAATTCTATTTCATGCAGTTTCGTCACGCTTGTTGTCTATTATCACCATACCGAGGTGTTGTGTATGAGGTATCTGCGAGTGTTATGAATCGCATAAATCATGACATAACACGACACGCAATACAATTGCATTTTAAAACAGTTCATGATAAATAATAAGATACCTATCTTAAAATGTAACACGAAATAAATACTTTTAAAATGTATATCGTCGTCGTCATGCAAAAACTGACCAAATGAATTTTATTATAGTTTTAGGTTATATCAATTTTACTTTTAGATATTATGCTATGAAAAATTCAATTTTTATCCGTTCTTTTCAAAATTGATATCATTTAAACTGCAGTAATGTGTATAATTAATATGTTCAATCATTTTTTTTCAATTTCTTTTGTTTTAAGTTTAAATTAAAAAAATTCGACATTTAATATGGGTAAAAAATGACTAAGTGGCATTTTAAGCACTTGGTCATTTTTTCTCATATTATACTTTTTTCCATTTATATTTTAATTTGAATAATAATATAATACAAAATGCACAATGTACATCAGCATGTTATTATTATTAACAATAATATAAATATACAGTATTGGAATTTGGAAAGTAACATGTGTTACTATTATTAGATATTATTATTTAAATAACATAAATAACTAGGTATTTTAATTATATTTAAACTGTATATTACTAAAATCAAATCTTAGTTTTAACAGTAAATATTATTCATTATAAATATAACTAAAAATAAAAAGATAACTTAGTAGCTTTTCTAATATTTGTTATTGGAACATGGCGTTTGACAGATTTTATATTTACATTAGCTAAAATAAAACCTTTTTGGTGGTTATAATCTAAAGCCCAAAATTTATTACAAACTTCATTTCTATAACTTTCATCAAAACTAATAGAGCATTTAAATTTACAGTGGGAGAAATCAATAGCCTTAGGTTTTTAAGTTTTTTTTTCTTTAGAAATAACATTGTTTTCCATTTACCTGCCTCACCTCTTAATCTAATCAATTTTTTATTTTGACTATTTACAGTTTCACCTGATGCTTCAGGTAATGTGTCTTTACTTTGATTGTAACTTTGATCAGTAATATAATTTATCACTGGTTTAATTATCTGTTCTCTTGTCTTCTTATTTTCTATATTTTCTGCAACGTTTACCACACCAAAAATATTTTCATCACTGCAAGTCCCTATCAAACCATCACTATCAGATTCAATTGCATCATTTTTATTATTATAGGGTTGTCATTCATCACCACTATCATTACATTCATCACTACAATCTATAAAATGAATATTAATTATTTAAAAATAGTGTACATTTTGATTAGTAGAATATTGTTTATTTAATTGAAATCTAGTATTATAATTTGAACCTGCTAACATGATAGTATAAAAACAAAACAAAATATTATTTAGCTGAAAATAAATAAATAATGTTATAAAACATTTTCAACATTTTATTTTCAAATATAAATAATATAATTGGTAGTTAGTATTTTTATCTTACATGTATGAATGTTAATTAATGTACCAGTTTCTTTATAATTATTTTCTGTGAGATTATTATTAAGTAGATCTATTTGAGATGGTCCAGTTAATGGTTGTGTATTAATATCAGTTGATTCTAGTATGTTCAGGTCTTGATCATTGTATGAGGTACTATTATTGTTACTATTATTTTGATAATCAAAGTTAATTGACTTTGGTACTGTAATTACATCATCCAGAACTATAAAAGTGAAAAAATGTTAAAATATTATAAGTACAAAAATAGTGATTATAGTATCGCTTAATTAATTATAAAGTTATGAGTTTGTTACTTGCTTATTTAAACAGCATATTACTTACATTTTTTCATAATAAAGTTCTGTGAACTTGAGACTTGGATAATATTTTCTAAATGCACTATCCCTGATTCATTAATTGTATTCAGAGATTGCATTGTTTGAAGATTATCATTAGATACCTATTCGATTCTATATTTTATTAAAAAGGACAATTAATAATAACATTATGATTTTATTATAACATTAATGCTATGAAAAAATGGCAATACTTCATAGTAGGAAATTTAAATATTACTTACTGTTATTACTTTTGCACAATGCAACAAGCTTTTTACTTCGATTATTTATTTGAAATAGCTATGTGTAAACTAAATTTTAAGTTTGATGAATAAAATATAAAAACAACTAACAACTATAAAAAGTAAATGATTAAAAAGTTGGTAAACACATGCAAACGTACGATATTTTAATAATAATATTATGATAATAATTTAATAAATGATTTGTAAATTATATCAATAATATTTTGGGTGATAATAATAATATCCATGTCGCGTGAATAATTACCATAAATTTGTTATTTATAAATAGATATTTATAATTTCCTATTTTAATACTTCAATCATTATCAATATTTTTTTATTTTTATGATTATTATTTATTAATAATATAATGACCAAGTACCAACTGTACAAATCAAATGTTTTTGGTATACATGTAATAAATGACTAAATAACTTGGTCAGTTTTCGCTAAAACAATATTTTTATATAATATACTTAATATTGACATGCTAAAAGTGACTAAATAACTTGATCAATTTTTGCTAGAAAAATAGTTACGAAATCTGCAGTTGGTCAAAACTGCTTTTTTATATCTCATAAAATATTAATCATATCATTTGGTCACTTTATGTATGTAGTCAGTTTTTGCATGACGACATAAGACATACGATCATATTATGATGACATAAGTTATTTTTTTCGAAAATAATTTCAATTTAATTTATAGCATTTTTAAGTGTTCATAAGTAATAACTAGAGTTAGGAATTTGATGATTTGAAATTTTTTCTTGAAATGATATACAGTTTTAACCAAAAACTAAATTTGTTTAGTTATATAAAAATTTTGGGAGGAGTACGATACCGCACGTTTTTTTTTTTTGAACACGATTCCGCACACTTAATTGTTTATAGGAATACAATAAGAATGGGTGCAACGTTGTTAAATTTATTACAAACAGTTTATTACGATCTCATAATTGTCATTACAAAAAATAATTTTAATAATTTTAAATTTAATAATATAATATAAATAATATAATAATTTAATATAATTTCTTCCCTTGATACATAAAGCCAATAATATAATAATTAACCAACAAGTATAAAATAATCTTGTCATTATCAAAATATCATACAAACTCGGATGCTCGGTAAATTGTGGTATATACCTAAAATATTATAGTTTCGCCTTTGCACCATACGATGTCCATTTGCCGTCTATTTATAGTATATTTTTATCTTTATCGACTTTATCGACTTTATCAAAAGACCCAAATTATCTTAATTTTAATTAGTTTGAACTTGAAATATCGTAGTAAAGAAGTGGAAAAGTTCAGGTGCCTAAATATTATGCACTAATTGTATCAATCTCATGTTAAAAGAAAAAACGTGCGGAATCGTATTCCTCATGGCAACGTCGCAATCAAATACAATAAGTATTTGAGTAGAAAAAAAAGGTAATATCGAACAATGAACGTGCGGAATCTTGTTCTACCCAAAATTTTAAATGTGTCATTTTTATTTTGCATTTTTTGTGTTAAATTAATTTTATTGCATTTTTACAAATAATATGTTAATTTAGTGTAATATAAAAAATAAATAAATAATTATTATTTTAAAATTACATTTTTTTTTTGCTTAGTTAAGTACATTTTTTGGTCACTTTTTAAGTTCATTTTTTTAGAGTTTTTTGATCTTTTTTCTATATTTTTTAGTGCATTTTTGTGAATATTTTAGGTCATTAAAATCCTAGCTCTAGTTATAACTAATAAGTAATAACATACGGATATATTATATTTTACCTTATTTATAAATATAAAAATTAAATTAAATTGTTTACACCATGTAAGTAATAAATACAATATTATTATGAATATTATTATTTATTCTCCCATCCTCAAAAAAAAAAAAAAAAAACTAGTATCTGAAACTGTTCATACTAGTTATTACGTTAACATTCACACTAAATTCACGTATACACTTGGAAAATTGACTGTATTAAATTATACTTTTACGGCGAAATCGGATCGATCAACGTTCAGTACAAAGGACCGAAAATAGATCTTCTTGGTTATTAATATAAATATTTTTAATCTACGATAATAATCCAATAAATTGGTTTTTACTCACAAGATCCGACTTTAGGTAAATGCTAAATGGCTGTCCTTACAAAAATAATATTTTACACAATTCGGCGCAACGTAGCTGAAATAATATATTGATCGCAATTTGTAATGGTCCTATATTATATAGATAATATGACGTGGATAATATAATATCATTTATGACATAACGGCGTTCGTCTATTGGTCCCCACGACAGAAAACGAGATGTGAACTACCACAATCGTCGCGCGCGGACGCTGACGCCGTTGACAAAACGAGCTCGTTAAAAATAATCGTCTCATAATATTGTACATAATATTATGAATATATACGCAAAGGCGAGATGGCTGTATATTGTACATAAGATATAAGTATATATTATGTAAATGGTAACATCGTTCTTCATTATGACATCTTTAGGTATATATATGACAGTAATGATAATATACATATTTGGTATAGCAGTGTCGCGTACACGACCGATTTTCATCAGGCTAATTGCGTCGCCACTCGGTCGGGCCTCGCGCCACTGCCGTCCTATATATAATTATAGTTGCGTACACTCGAGGCGGCGATGACGGCGGTGATTAATGCGCTTAATATTCATAAAAATCGTTCGCGGAAAAGTCGTCACGACGTGTATCAATCATTGTCCGCGCGCGCCTAATTCGATTATGTAATGTGTTACTTGGTGCCCGAGTAATATCGTTTATTAATTATTACGGAACGACTAAAATATCATAAAAACAAACGACGGTTTTAAGATTAAAAAAATATATATATAAGCATGAAAAAAATCGCGGGCGCTTGCCGCGACGTCCAAACGGTCGGACAAGGATGGGCGTGGGTGATTAGGGACGTTTGCAGGATGGTAACTAGATGACCGAGGATTGTATGGTAGTGGTGAAGACGAACGTGATGCGAGCTCGTCGTTTGACGATACTCTACAGCAACTCGATAACGTTGCGGGGTGGTTTAATTACGCAGTCGAACGCGTGTGCAGTCGCTGCGCGGAAAACGTCGACGGGTGGTCTGGCCAAAGATATTTTGTGTGGGGGTGGGAGAAGACGTGTGTATATCAAAGGCACAAAGCACCCACGTGAGTACCGTTGCTCTGACCACGCAGTAGCGACGGTATGATTAAAGTCTCTGGCGGGTGGTCAACAGCTAGGTCGGTGGCGAGGTTCAATAATTATGTACGACATGCAGGAATTCGCCTTTTGAACAGCAGCGAAACGATATCGCAATACATCCTGTCAGCCCTGCAACCCACCGTCGGTGTTCCGTCCGTTTTATGCCCAACCCACACCCATCACATAATGATGTAGGTAATAGTTATTATGCATAACTTCCGTCTATACATTATAGACTAGACTAGTGACGCCAAGCACTAAGCTTTTTTTTATTATTAATATGAATTCACTTAAATATATTAAAATAAATAAGTAAGTAAGTAATAAACATGAGTCGGTTTGTGACTAATAATGATGCAGCGATTCATGGCAATAACATTCTCCTTTTAGAATTTTGTATTTTTTACTAAAATAAAAACTACGATCGAGCCTAAAATGTACATTATATAATCGACTTTTACTTATAAACTATAATAAAATGTTATACGAATTAAATTGATTTGATATTTTAATTTAGGCAAGTAGGCTGAATATCTTACGCCATATTTTCAATAGGTACGTACAACATACGTAATATTAATCATCGATTTATTAACATTAATTTTAATAATAATTATGAAATAATGATATGAATTAAATTATTAGATTATAATTTATTAATGTTTTAACAAACCACATCACGTATTAATACAATTTTTCGTAAGACTTGTAGTTGTGCTTGTGGTAAGTAGGAATGAGCAGAAAATCAAAAATGTCAGGAGGCCAATTCTTCTTATGGTAAAATCGATTTTGCGATACGATTTAAATTCTGTGTGATTATATCTTCATACTCATGTTTCTATATAAAGGTAAGCTACCACGTGTAAGTATAATCTTATAAAAGGCCGATTTCAATTTCACTCGACTGCACTCAAAAGTCATTTACAGAGTTGCCGTCAAAACCTAAGACGAATTTTAGACTCGCACGGTCGGTTTTGATAATATGTTTTCAAACTATTATCATCTCAAAATAGTCGAAATGTTACTAATAAAAATATTATATTACATATTTATATACTTATTTAGGATAGTGGATTAAATACTTTAAATGCTAATTAAGGGGATTGGAAGCGGTGATTTCTGTCTTTGTCTAACACACGTGTAACATAGGATTATAGACGGATTTTATTTCCAACGTACCGATTGATATGGTGGAACGATAAGAATTATAAAATAGATTTAAATTTTTCATCAAGTCTACTTTAGATCAACTTTCTCACATTTTTGATTTTTTGATTTAAACTTCTCCAAAAATTGAAATATGTCAATTTTTTAACTGCTCTTTTTTAGTATATCATTTTTAGGATTTTTTTTTTTGTTAGGTGGGAGGATAATATCAAAAATATGAGAAAGTCGATCTAAAGCAAACTTGACGACAAATTTATATATGTTTTCATAATTCTTATCATTTCATTAAATTATTTGGTACGTTGGAAATAGAATACGTCTATAGTCCTATGTTACACGTATGTTAGACAAGGACAGAAAATTGCCGCTTCCAATCCCTTTAAATCGAATTGTAACAATGTGGTAATATGAATAATATGATGTTTTTAAACACGAGCTTAGTATTAAATAAGTTATTTTTAGATGACTTGGGTGATGTTTTTTAGTATTTAGGTGAATTTATACAAATAATATGCATTTGAAATGGAAAAATCCTGAAAAAAAATATGTTCTGTAAACGCAAAAATTCTTTTTAATTTGTAAAATAAAATTCTACGAACTATTTTTACAATCGTTGAAACGATGACGCATGCGAGGTTGCCTATTCAGTGTCGAAAGTTGACCGTTTGCAACACTTCACAAAATATATTTGGCTGTATTTATTATACATCCGATCGAAGTGTAACGTGTGTCCGGGTGATACAGTTTCCGGACTGCTTAATGCACGGGAAATGAAAATAACGCCAATCGGAGCGCAGTTCCCTTGGGACATTGCCCCGCAGAACCATACTTTTGATACGCTAACTGTACAAAACAGTTTACGCCAGTGACGATATTTTATTCGTGTCCTCGTTGACGTGATTTACCGCGCTTCGTTCAACGAACGTACAAACCCTGTATAGATTTTTTAATACAAAACCAATACATCATGTATAAATCAATATCGACTCTCGATAATATTTTTTAACCAAACAAGTAATTTTATTTGTTTTATTTTACAAAATTAAAATTATAATGAATTTTGTTAGGTATCGTAAGTTTTAAAATTGTTTTAAAATAGCATTGAACTAATAACTTGGAGCGTTACGTTGCTGGTACCCTAAAGTAAACATTTCAAATTGTTTAGGGTCATGTTAATTATTATATATAATAGTTTTTATGATAAACTATCTGCCTGTGTATTTTATTATGTAGAACACAGAATTACAAGTAATTATACATAGAAGTATAATTTATTTATCTATATATAAAGGCATAATAATAATTAGAGTTTGAAATATCTGCGATCAATTCAAGCTAGTTGCATGTACAACATTTTGTTTCGTAAAAAATGACGTGTGTTTTACATGGCATAGTTAAATTATTAAATATCTTCAGTTCTGAGTATTTAATTATTATTATAGAAAGTAAAAATGGGACATCTATCAATAAAAATATTATTTGATTGGTGAAAATACTAAAAAAAGAAAAAAATCAATATCTTTAAGTTGTACATACTCATTTTGGAAATCTGAACACTTATCAAGAACAGAGAAAAAATATATGTTATTTTTATTAATTAACTTATTAATTTAAGAATAAATATTTTACCTGTTTTTAGTTAATTTAACTCCGATCTCTGTACAGGCTATCATTAATAAAAATAATGTTAATTTAATTGTATACTTGTATACGTAAACACTACATAAACCCAATAAATGGTATTAAATATATTCCACTATAGACAATTTTTTAAGATTTATTATACATTTTTATATTTGCTTGAATAAATATTCAATATATTGGACTAAAAAATCAAATTTATTTGATTGGTGCATTAATTCGTTTGAAATTGGTATCAAATTTATATCTCGTTTGAGTATTGATATACGCACGGTGGTATACAATGGTATAACAAAATATTATAATGTGCCCAGAGAGATACTGCAGAAATATACAATATTATCCCTTTATTTTTATTTCCCGCAGGAGACGCGAGCCGCCCAATAAAGGCTATTAATAATATCAAACCCCCTTATATTTCAAGACCGGAACCGATGCGCCCGAACCACCCGTTTTTTTTTTCTTTTAAAGATTTTTGTATTTCTTTATGGGATAAAAACATACCATATTATAATAAGGCCATCATGCTCGTCGAACCGTTGAAACCGAACGACTTTGAGACGGGCTGCTAAATCTGAAATGGCGCACTGCTACGACAATCGATCGATCGGAAAATATTACTAAAAGCACCTATTCATAAGTATAAATCACGGTCGTCGTTGTCACGTAATATATTCCCCGGATCGCAAACATTTGTCGATAATATGTGCTACAACAATCAAATAAGCTATAATATTATGTAAATTAGTTCTCTAATCATGCACATTTTTAAATTTTATTCCGAGGACGGAATTTAAAGACAATGAATGTAATAAATATCAAGGTATCAAAAAATATGATATTCTAGTGATCAAAAAAATCTCAAAATTCAGAATTCGAATTAATTCAAGATTTAACGAAAAAACATCGTTAGGGAATGTTTTATGAACCATTTTGAATAATAAGTAGTGTAAAATAATTTATATTTATGCACTGCGTACCTGATCTATAATTATAAACATATTTTTGTAAGCCACGTGAAATAGATTGACAATTGAGTTCACGACGAACGTGGATCTTTGCGACTAATCAAATACAATGGCCAAGTCAATATATTCCAATTATTATTTATAAATAATGACTGCGTAACGTTTTTAGACATTCAGTAACCGTGACGTTTAGTACTCTTCGGTCTTTTAATCCACATTTTATAATCGCATTATTGTTAAGTCGATTTCACCATTAACGCATCGACAAATCCTATAGAATATCCGTTGTTCCAAATTTTAAAGTTGCACGTGACATGCGGCAGTCTATTTATTCGTTAATATACGCGTAGGCTTACGTACACACTTAATTATACCAATAAGATTTTTTTTATTACACTCTCCATGAATGAGTATAATTTTAAAACTAACAGACTAATATAAAATAATATATTAATATAGTATACAATAATCTAAAAGAACACTAAAGTATAATCATTAAAATTATACTGTTTAAGTCACATAATTTAACAAAAATTGTATTTATCTATATACATTAAGTTAAAAATATTTTTTTTTATATCATCATCATTCATCAGTCATATAAATAACGCTTAATTAAAATAGACATTTTTTATTTAAAATATTTTTATACTATTTTCGGGTGTACGCACACCAATAATTATTAAGGTTATCAAACCGTTATTTTAATAATATAATATTGATGTTTTAATAAATGTTTGATTTAGATTCTAAAAGAAACAAAAAATGTGTTAATTTTAAAATAATAATATCAGTTTGTTATTTTTTGGTCTTACGTTTTTTAGTAGAAAAAATGTTGTGTTCATCAATTTTCATGGAAGTTTTTAAGAACAAATTTATATAGTTGGTCATTTTAGGAAATCAGGATTAAAATTCTCAGTAGTTTTAAAAGTAATCGAGGAGATTTTAGAAATATATCAACATTTGTAAACATTTTAATATAATTATTAAAATAAATGTTTGGTAACCTTGATTAATACTGAAAATTATCAAGTTTGACTTCCCAAAAGTACTAACTAGATCCAATTTGCTATCAGAAACTTCCTTCGAAGTTGATGATCGGACTATTTTTTTTTTACTATAAAAAGTGTCTTTAGACACAAATGTAAATAAGTAAAAAATACAAATAAACGTTAAATTAATACATTCATTGCTCCACTTAAAATCTAAAATTTGCGCCTAAAATTTTGAGTATGGTTGTAATCCCAGACAACGAAACAAAGTGCACGAATCTTAGTGACGAATCCAAAGTAATTTCGATTTTCATGAAATGAAATGCTTAGAAAATATTGTGCTTCGCAATATGAAGTT
The DNA here is from genome assembly GCF_002803265.2 of Melanaphis sacchari. NCBI lineage: Eukaryota > Metazoa > Arthropoda > Insecta > Hemiptera > Aphididae > Melanaphis > Melanaphis sacchari. The sequence continues at coordinate 428,481 of NW_020271135.1, read as the reverse complement.
AGAAATATATAATAAATAGTCATTTAAAAAATCAAAAATCAACTTTGAAAATTAAAGCAATAGAAAATATTCATTTGTTGTGACTTTAAACCGTGTATTAAAGCTAAGAAAAATTTTCTCGTTAATTATTTAATAATTCAATCGTGATGCGCGCATCGTGCTGTATATTGTTATACATTGGTTCACTTACATACACACGATCTCCAATGGATTTTAAGTCGCTATAATATCTTCTTTGCACATTGTATAGATATTTAAAATATTATTCATAGTACACGTACAAGTGCGCGCGCAGTCGTTCAATTTCATTAGAGACCAGAGTATTATTAAATTATGTTGTAGTAGGTATCTGTACCACATGATAATATGTATATTTTTGTATACATGTATATATATATATATATTCCATTACCGCCCCATTCGGGTGCTCACCCCTTCTCACCCTCTCGGTCTACCCGTAAAATGTTTCATAACCTCATTTGCATTCGGGTTTGCCGCCCACTGTTTAAGCGGCCGCCTGCTTATCGAACAAAGCGGTATTTTTAACTCGATTTGCATCAACTACCGCCGCCGTTGCATCATGTTTTTCGCTGACGTCTACGGTTTTCACGTTGTCGACGGCAGTGGTAAGGGTGGAAACCAAACGGTATATAATTTAACATGTACATTTACATCATATATATATATATATATGTATATATTATATACTGTGCCAAGATGTATATTGATATCTTTTTAGTTTTTTTTTTTGATTATAAATTAAACACAATTTGTTACCCAAATAATTAATTTATATAGTATTGTTTTTATCAACTGAAAACTCTCTAAAAAACTAAAAACACTCATATTAGATACTTATTAGTTCTTATAGTTACTTTTAGATTTTATAAATATTTTAGTTTTATGAAAAATTAAAAGCAATACATTCTAATCATTGAAGAAAAAAATTATTAGTACGAAAAATGAACAAATCACATGTATCACTATTAATGTATCGATGTTACAGTAATAAAAACAATTAAGAAAATGTAAACCTCATAATAATTATGAATACTTTGACTACTCTGGAGCTTTACCTATATCAATACTGCGAACTGAAATAACGTAATGGTCATTCAATTTTTCAGCTATAAACAAAGAGCAATGTGATTTACATTTAAACTGCGTCAAATAAATAATACATATTTAAAGTATAACAATTTCAACTCAAATATCGTTGGTAGATATCCTGTAAAAATATGAACTGTCGAAACAGTTAACAAGTTTGTATCGTCAAAAAGTAGTACGAAAAATCTCATGAATTTGAAAACGTGGTCTTTGAGTACATTCCGAAATTCCAAGAATCAGAGTCTGAATAAATTCACCATCTATTTAGAGTATGCCAAAATAATGTTTTAAACATTATACTAGGACAGGACTAATCGATGATATTTATGGACGACGAAAAAACCAGCTTGGGGTTATTTGTCCGATCCTTATACAAAACATAAACTTTATTTACAGCGGCATAACATTATTATAATATATTTGAAATATATTATTATGTCGTGAGTGCGTTGTCGCGCGCGCGTCAAACCGTGAAAAATAAATCGAAATATTATTCATCCATCGCGTGCGCGCGCACCTCGGACAAACGCAAACGACTGCACACATGATACGTCTACGATCGTACGCAGTCGGCAATCGAAAATCGATCGTCCAGGAACAGACCGGTAACTACGTTTTTTTGGATTCTCGTGGAAATTCGCGTTCGAAGTATTTAATCATTTATATTGTTATATTTTATCATTTCGATATAGTAATCGTCAACCGTTTTTTACTCGTGCACGCGACAACGACTTATTATCGTACTTCGAACCACGGCGAAATCGTTTCGTCGCGCGGAACGATAGTTCCATTACACTATAATAATAATATTATATTATGTATAATGCACGCGTTTTGTGCCCCGAGGCGGCGGCAGTGGCGGCAAAGAGGGTGGTCCGTGGAAATCGTCGTCATGATCCACTTCACACCCCTGTAAACCGATTTGCAAGATTAAATGGATACGGCGGCGGAGACTTTCATCCGCTCGGTGCTTTTCGCCACCGCTACCTCCTGCACCGCCGTCGGTTTTAAAGTCGCTCGCCATAAAGCTCGGTCGACGACCATAATATATTATATCGTCGTGATGTAATGTACGACCAGTGTATAGCGTTATTATTATTACTATTATTATTATTATTATTACTACGTGTTTGTCACGGGGTTTATGATGCGAACGAATCGCACACGGTCGTCGTCGACTGCTGCTGGTACGGTGCCCGTTACGACGTTATCGTTTCGGATTAAATTTGACGCGGACTATGCTTCACGACTACTGGTCCGCGCGGCGGACAAACGACGACCGACTGGTGAGAGGGGTATATTGCTGTTGTTATACGTATATTATTATGTGCTGTAAACACAGTTGTGACACGATATGACATTGTTGTGTAGGTACGCCCATATTCTCTAAATATTGTATCAAATAGAAAGGAGTACATTTGTTTAGTAGTAATTCACTGTATTTACTGAGGTGTTTCTTGAAAATAAACGGCAAAAATCGGGTTTTAAATAGAGAAAATAATATAATTATTCCGATCAAAACACGGTCAAAGACACTATACTCGTACGCAGAAAAACAATTTCAATAGTTCGATTATCATTTACAAAAAGGTTATGCATAGGACCGTCAAAAATGCTCGAATGATTTTCAAAACACGATATTATTAAGAAACACTAACACAGAAAACAATTAAATAATGTATCTTAATTAAGTTAACTCCTTCTCATAATATTTTAATATTTTATTGTTAGGAATAAATATATATACTATAGTGTATTACAATGTTACCAAAAATAAAAAACAATGATAGTATACTCGGGTTTTTTAAATAATTGATAAAAAATATAATATAATATAATCCTGTTGATTGTTCGAATATATTATCGGTGTTTAAGACATTTTATTTGTATAAAAGATTATATTTCTTTATATCGTTATATGAAAATGTGCAAAGGAAATCAAATTGTGTATTCAATAAAGTAAGATTTTTCATCTAAATTTCTATAACACTGAAAATTGCGGTCTGTATGCATGCGAGATGATCAGATAACTTTATCATAGCTACTAGCCAAAAAAAGTTATTACATAATAAGCCGCGTGTAATACACAAAAACAAAACACAATATATTATAATAAAATTATATGCTGATACGCATTTCGATTGATTCGCTCGAAATCTAAAAAATTGTTAATGACATATAGGTATATACGTATATACTTTGTATGATTATAATGCTTTGAGGATGGTATCTATAGAAAATACGCTTTGTACGGATTCGACGAATATGATGTATTGTATATAATAAAGTACGAATACGAAAGCAATTATGTTTAGAAATTCGATCTACGCGACGGCGACGATATGCCGTATTTACCGTTCTGCACACCACGCGCCCACTCACACCCATCCATCCACAAACCCGCACAGGAATACCATATATATATATATATATATATATACACTATACTTTAAACACACAAGCAATATCTGCGAATCGGTTCGTCGAAAAGTTGTTTATCGGCGTGGGGTGTGATGGGGCGACAAACGGTGTGTAAACACGATTTTTCCTACCCTAATAATCTATACCCCTTTTTCGGGTAAACATGGCCTCTTCGATCTTTAATATCGGACTACTTAGGACGGCGGCGGCGTTCCTCTCCGGATCTACACACCGCCAATGCCAACGCCGCTCGGCACTCCACCGCTACTCTTGCCCGACGGCTATGTAATTGTCCTGTCGATCAACACACAGAATCCATCATAAACCGACCGACTGTAAAGGGATATCGTCCAACGGCGCACGCGCTCGCCTTGCGACGCAGCAATACCTACCACGTGTATAATATGATACATACTTTTTTTTCATTCTCTTTCTCTCTCTCTTTCAACTTCTCTTTTTCTACCCACTCTTTTTATCCTCCGTTCATGCTGCTGTATCGTAATATACGTATATACTATCCAAAGAATTGTATATATAGCTCACAAATGAACGGATTTTATATAGCTTCTTCTTCTCCCGCGATTACAATCATCAATGGATGTAATACAATAAATAAATATATATGACTTCTCTACAACTGTATACAGCACAACCTTTGTGGAAACGGATCGATTGGTTTACTGCGTTATAAACGTCTAATACACCGTATATAACCAATACCACGCAACGTTTACGTTTTTGGACAGAAGTTATTCTACTTTTGTTTTAAAGGTTAGAAGTTTCTCTGATTTTCAATTAAGCACCCGTTAGACAAACAAACTCTATACACGTTTCGCTTTTCAATAAACCCTACTTCTTGTGGGCGTTTATACTATATGTGTATTCCATTATTGTTACTATTATTATTGTTATTGTTGTTACCTACATATATTGCAAATTGGCATCAATATATCAATCTCGTATTCATTTAGCTCAAGTTTATACAATTTTATAAGAATATATAAATTAATATTTAATATTAATGAATAATTAGTCATAATTTGGCGTTTCTAATAAAAATGGAATGACAAAGGATAAAATCAGCTAAATGAAAAGCAATCTAACAAAATATTAGGACTTAATTGCAAACTTTTATAGATTACCTACAATAAGGAGAATAAACAACATAGTTGAAAATATTCCGCAGAAAAACTAAGATAAAAAATTAAGATTTAATATTCTAACAACAAAGTACAATATGGATTTTTAACAAGTAGGTACCTACTGCAATACTTCACTCAGTCGCTCTCATTTCATTAGATTTTATAATGATTTTATAATTAATTTATCCATAGCTGACTTAAATAGTTGATAAACTAGCTATTCAACAGCTGCATACCATTTATTTTGATTTGTTATAATAATAGGAATAAGAATATAGGTACATTTATGTGTCATTGATAATGACTTAGCAAGTATACACTCTACGTATAACACAACGTTAAAGGCTTAATAATTTTCAGCATTTTGGAAAAAAACTGGTTAGTGATTTCAAAAGCGATATTTTATTTTGAAATCTGATGGATTAAGTATTACAATTAATCTAGTATATTTAATATACTATTGTCTATTATTAAACAATAATTAACTGAATTAAATTCTTTGTTGGATGGATTTAAAAAAAAAAATAATAATATTTTAATGTATAATAGAATATTGTATTGTTTTTCCATTTTGTCTATAGATATTTTCATCATTTTTAATACATATCGACTGTGTATAATACGTACAATAATTCTGATCTATAGTGATAAATATGTAATAAATATTATATAGTTTTATAACACCGTGGTACACGTCATGACTGTAGTATAGAAACACGAATGCGGAATAATATGTCAGTTCATTTATGTTTCTTGTACGACGTTTTGTCGTGCGGGAGGGTAAAAATAAAAATTCCAAGCAAAAAGGAAAACGTCAGTAGTTATATTATAATATATATATGTGTGTGTGTGTGTACGTAAATGTGTATATAGTTTGTCGTAGTGAAAATAAAAAATAAAAATGAAAAGGGTTCCACAGACACACACAAATACAACGTTTTCGAATACTCGCTGGTAATACTACTACTACTACCATACATGCTGTACCATTGTATACCACTACCATGGTGCTGCAGGGCCTGACCATTAGCGATGCACGCGTAATCCCATTCATCCCGTCAGATTATATCTAATTCCGGTTTAATTCGATTCAACGGCGACGGCGACTTCCCCCATACGCGCACGCACACTCTGGCCGTGTTTATTACGATGACGACGACGACGACGACGACAACGATGTGCCTATTATAATTCACGTCCGGATGAGCAGACTCCGATTCTTTTCAAGAGCAAAAATTGTTTTCTGTTCTTTTATAATGTATAATATAAAATATAATACTCTAAAACTGGACAATAATATGATCTAGTGTGATTTTCTGTTTTATCAATTACAATATTATACTTATACAACGTACCTATGCTATTGTCAAATGTTTTCATAGAATAGTTAAAAAGTATATTTTAATATATATAATATGTGATGTATACAATTTTTAATTCAATCATTTTTCGTACTCAGAAAAAATTATACTGATTTTTGTAAAATTTTTTCTTTAATTAATTGGTTAGTTGTCTAATTAACTTGATAATACATTACTTTTTACTTACTGTTGAAATATTTTAGCTTTTTTTAGTTGAATTAAAAATAATCTATCATTAGCTATGTGATGGAGACAACACATACAAGTATGGCGTCTTATTAATTATTTTCAATAACTTTTCTACCTCTGTCTATTGTGTCCTGTATCGTTATTATTTATTAGTTTCTACAGTCATTCCGCTTACGTTATATACACAATAAACATATTAATAATACACCATGATTTACGAACCTGCAATATATACGATTATATTTGCTTTTAAAGCCACCCTCAAAATCAGGTTCCGGATAAAACAACAATGACATTTTATCAAAGTAAACACTCTATGCCCCCACGACCGACAGCGTTTTGCAGTCAAAACTCATTGCATTTTAATTTGTGGTTCTGGATTGGCAAGTTTAAAAAAATAAAACGCCATTACAAAAATACGATCGAAACTATTATACCGACGGGCTTAGTTATAAAATATATATAAGCCTATATTGAAGATAATATTATTTCCTTACATTCGAATCGGTTGATTCTTTTTAACTCGCAACAACTGTTGTAACTACAGCTTTAATTTTGTCATCCATCGTTAGAGTTTAATAAAAAGATCCCTATTTTTCACATCATTTTTACCGTCTATTTTTAAGAGCACACGGATGACGATTCGGTTGTTGTTGAATAAACTTAGACGATGACCAAGCCGGAGAATAGCTGGATTATAATATTTTTTTCAATATAATATAATTATTATTGAACCACTGTTTTTTTCTTTAAATCTTAACGGTTGCCGAGTGCCAAGAAGAACTGGGCAAGTTAAGCTTCTTATCGATATTTAATTAACGCGTACAATTTATATTCATATAATTTATTATGTATTTTTGTTCAATATTTTTATTATAAAACAATTGTTTCTATTAACATTTGTTTTTATTACAGTATTTTATTTATACATTATGTACATTTTGTACATTAGCATATTTATCCGAATTATTTTTAGCTAACAACACTTTCTTAGTCCTTCAAATCAGTGTCGAAAAAATCATGAGCACCTATGAAAACCTTAAATTTTTTTCAGGGCCAATTACAATTTCGTCTTCCTCAAATCTAAGATAATGTTGCCCGCTGTTTCATGGTTCTTTTTCGGATCCCGATACGCGCATTACGTAATAATATAATATTATAAGCTCGGCCAATTATAAAAATGTGATTTACGTGGTAAAAAGACGACGTCTACAAAAAATGTTGACGGGGAGAATAAAAAACCAAAACAGAAATTGAGCTACATCGCCTTGACACGTTGCTGCAGTGACAACGGGTCAAATTACGAGTCGTCAAGATGAGAGTGTTGCGTCGATTTATGTTATTATTTTATATTAAACGCTGATTCACCGCGTCCCAAGAAGAGGGCGAGAGCCGCAAGCAATTTGAACGACACGCGTGCGACGATGACATTGCGACAACTTTGGACCACGATGATGACGAACACGTCGTTGGCTTGGCTCTAATGAGAACGGTTTTTGGGCTTTTCTATTATTATAATATTATATTATATTGCAACGATACCGTCCACATATAACATCCGATACTGTTACAAGACTAAGATGTATAGTTATGATATTAATAATATGCTGTATGATTATATTATGGTAGGCGTAGGTACCTATACTATATATTACAGGATGTCGAATAATTATAAAATCTGCTGCAGTGGACGAAATTGCATATAGTGGTACAAAGTTAGATCGATATTTATTATATATATTACCTAAAAAGGTTGAAAAGATAATGAAAATAATTAACTCAAGTTAAGTGAACACGAGATCGTAAAATTAGGAGTTAACAATAGTAGTTAATGAATAATAGTTTAATAATAATAATAGAATATACACGTGTAATACATTATATTATATTTTAGGTGATAATTATTTTTATCGATCTTGTTAAGTATTTTAATAATATTGTCTTTCAGAAGTTTTCTAATGTTTGAAATACATTTTTTTTATTATTGATATTTTTACAACTTTGACGACAATGAACACTTTTTTACGGGATTAGTCAAGTTACTTTTTTAATGATGGTACCTACAAAAACTTCTTTTTTTAAATAATTTTTTTTTTTTATCTTGATTTTAGTATAATCCTACATTAATACAGAAAGAAACGCTTATAAATAAAGTTTGTCGAAAAACTAAAAATAATATATTAAGAAGTAAAGATAACAAGCGAAAGAAAAATTAATGAATTTAACAAAAATAACGTGGTAAAATAAAACATTTAACTATTTTTTTCTTTTTTTAATTAAAATATAGTTAAAATTGTATATTCTATATTATACGTACATCGCCGTGCCTAACCTAACCATACCTATTATTATAAATTATGTACTGTATTTATAAAATAAAATATTATCGTAAGTTATCTGGCTAAATATATTATGCAATAGTCATTCGTTAATCGTTTTTTAATTAATTCAGCTCCACGTTTGTGGTATTACGTTTATACGATTTTGAATTTAATCGATTAGAGATAATTCCAAAACATGATTCATCGTATGTAAACTTTGAGTTCTAAATGAAAGAGGGATTAACGACTGCAGGTTATTATTACTCGCACGCTTTGTTTCATGTGAGACCAGCATCGAATCATAGGAGGTATGTATGATAATACAATCGCTGGATTAATCACGTTCTAGATAATGATATATTTTTTTCCGACAAAGATGATAATATGTAAATTTAGTTAGACACAAAATCTCAAAACCACCGTAAAGGTATTTGTTTTTATCCTCCCTCCTCTTGAGTCACTCACACACTAAAACCACTGACCAATAAAGTTATTTGCCAAAACCATCATCGAGGTCTTTCAATTTTTTTTTACCTAGACTTGCTGAGATATTGTAGTGACAGTACAACCAGGGATAGTGTATCCGCCTTTACCGTGTCACCAGTATAAATGGACAAATTATTTCGATCTCGACAACGTTTATGTAAATTTGCTTGAAAACACGGTTCCCCTTCTATATATACTTCCAGTCTAGATACACTTTTCACATGTGCATAAATCACTATTGAAAAGGGTAGTAAAAGTTTGAAAACACACACACACCCACACATATACATATATACAAATTTCCTGTTCAGAAATAAGAGAAATCGAATAAAATCAAACAAGAGATTTTTTTATACTCTTCTCCATCAGCTTTTCTCCATTTCCTGTCTAATACAATACGTCGCAATCAAGTGCCGTGAGTGATCGATCGATACACACGTATAAATATGTGTGTGTGTGTGTGTGTGCATCGAGAACCGGTGAATGAGAGAGAGTATAACGGTTAAGGACGGCTTTATGTGTATATATATAATGTACAATGAACGGCAGTAGTTCAGTGGTCCCCGTCGGTCATTAAATTTTCTCCGCTGCCTCTACCGAACAAACTGAGACAATAGGACTAAAAGCTCTTTGAGTGAGAGAGAAAGAGAGAGAGAGGAAGGGAGTGAAAGAGAGCAAAAGAGCTGACTTAAAACAATTACAAAGAGATTTGCTCTGCCGTATTAGCGTAGCAACTACATACGCCGCCGCCGCCCGTGTACGAGTCAATGCTAATACCCCTTTTGTACTGCTTCTCCATCGCCCCGCAATTCGACTGACGACGTCCTTATCAGGTGCGTACGCAAAATCCGATCCGATCAGTTTTCCCATTTCACGCTCAACAGATTATAATATGCGTGTATCTTCTAACGCAAGAGACTGAACAATGACGACTATATTATATACGTATAATAATATAATACTATACGGCCGGACAACGTGGAGTAATGACGTAAACGCTATAAATATACGTGTATATACGCAATATAGGGAGAAATTAAAATACTATGAGGTGGAATGGTAATTTGGGAAGGGGAATAAGGTCGAAATCCTTCAAAAGGACTCGAACGGATATTTTTCGTCGAAATTATACGATGATATTATTATGTGCAGCATTATATATGTTTGCGCGCGTACATAATTACCTACGGTTTTGTATACACCATCATAAACGCATGAATATATCATATACGTTTGTATAATATACTGTATATAGGTAATCTTGCAGTTAGTAGCTATGTATTAAAAATATATAAATATTAAGTATGAATCATAAACGATTAATTTTGAATATTGAGTGTCACTAAGTATAATATTTATATTCTCTATCATTGCGATGCTCATTAGACTTATTGCATTATACAATAATACTAGCTACACGAATTTTTTTAAACTATTTTTTGTATACTCGTATATATTTTAAAAACATTCAAGCTATACTATGAAAATATTATTTTGTGAAAATATAAAAATTAACTAAAATATCAGTGTACAAATTACAGTTAAATATATGCAATGTTAGACTAAAGTTTTTGTGTAAAAATTAATTTAATATTACATCACGTATAATTAATATAGATACATACAGTATTGTGATAGTGGAGAAAAAATTTATAATCTGGATAATTTTTACAATGCATACCGCATTTTATATTATGAAAAAAATTCCAAAAAAGAGTCGAAAAGAACGTTATATATATGTATATACCTAGTTAAATAAATAAACACTTTCGATCGTGACCTACACCCGATTGGGTGACGACGGCGATGGGTTCATTTTCCTGTGCAAACACGTCAAAGCTCAATTATTATATTGTACCTATCTATAAACACGCGCGTGCTATTTTCTGAAGCTGCAATACGCACCGGAATACTGATTCGGGATTTGACCGTTTAGAGCGGAGAGATTGAGATGGAAATGATTATGTATATATTACCGAGTTATGCTGGAGGTGAATATTCCGGAGTAGAAACAATTGTACACAAAATAAGTAACGTACACATACAGAGTGATTCATCAAGCACGATTTCCATCTTTACATTTAATAATACATTTATTCAAATTCTGATTTTTTTTAAATTTTTAAGCATGCTTTGAGACTGTATTTAAAAATTCTTGAGGTTTTTCCACTATATAATTAATAGTGTCATGTTACGATACAAACTTCTGATTTTTAATAATGACTGCTCATTTACTATAAATTATTTAGTGGTTAATTTCTAAGAGCATTTTGATGTACCTAACTAAAAATGTGTAAACTAGTAATTTTCAATTATTAAATTTGAATGGTTTTACGAAAGTATAAAATAGAATACTATTAATATGCTATGTAGGATTTATTACAGTTGGATTTTTTTAAATATTAATTAATATATAATATTACATTTTTAGAGTATAGAAAAGGTGTGGTAGAAGAGTCGTCATATGAAGTTCTTGGTTTTTATCCCTAAGAAATACAAAAACATTTCAATAATTCAATATTATCGTTGAGTAATTATATATTTGAAAATTTCGAAAAATCAATTTTTTAATAACTGCAGCATTATTGAAAAATATAAGGGGGTAAGAACATTTAGTGAATCACTCTGTATATCCATATATTATAAGCGCGTGTACATATTATATTTTGTTGTGTGTTTTGTTAATGTTATACGATGACGAGTACCATACTATATATTTTATATATATACATACGTATTCTAAGAGAGGAGGAGAGAGATCGAGAGATCTATTTCGGATGCAGACGAGCATTACATTTGCATGAACAAACAACGTGAGCGGGGTGGCGGGCCCGCGGCCATCAACTTGTTGATTAAACATTGGCCAATAGCATATATTTATATACATATATATATATATCTACATAGAGTGAGAGAGAGAGTGGCGTGATCTACGTACAGTGTATATATTATAATTTACGCATCTATATATATATATATATATATATATATATATGGCGGCCGTATATAACAGCAGTGCTTAAGCACTCGAGTTCCGATTGAAATCGCTACTATGTATATTATTATACACGCAATCCCTAAAGACTTGGGTGGCTGTTCAACGTGTTTCCATATAATACGACATGTATATATTAACATTGGCGGTAGCATTGAACGACCACCGTCCCTATTATTTTATCGAGTATATGCAAAGCGTTTATTGCCGGTCGAATGTTTATACGTGTGTATGTATATATTGTATAGGAGATACGTATTAAATTATCGCCGTGGTTGTTTTTTTATTATTATTATTATTACTATTATTGCTCCGCGAAAACGATCGAAAAAAACAAAACCACTCGGAAATATTGCACATTGTTTTCCGCACAGATTTTTCACTTTAGAAATCAACATTCAGCCGAGCTATCTATACTGTAGTCAGTATAGGTTATAGAATACTATTTTCGTATATTTAATTATTATTATTTTTTGATACATTTTTAGGAAAATTTTTTTTCACTCAAATATAACATTACAATTTAATATGTTATACGTTCATTGCATTTAATAAATTCAGCTTATATCCCTATAGAAACTTTGTACCATACATTCTATTTAAAAACACTTTAAGCCTATTAATGTATATTGTAAACTAATTCATTATAAAACTTATGGATTTAAAATGAATTAATAGGTATAAATTTGACGCATCTACATGATGCATAAATATTTGTATTATGATTTATGAACACGTATTATTTTTACTCCCCGAAATTATCTATTGTTGGTTATTAACTGATACATATTATATTATAAAAATATGTCCGAAAATAGCATTTCTAATCACAAAAGAAATATATTAGTTATAATTTAATATACGTAATATGTTATTTAAGTAGGCACATTGCATATATCAATTTGATAACAATAGTTTAAAATATGTTCAAATCTCATTAAAATAAAATAATATTAACGCTAGCTTAAAGAAATAAAAATTTAAAAAAAAAAAATGTTTTGAATATTTCATTTTAATGAATAACAAAAAGAGCTTACTCTGCAGCAATATAAAAAGTAGATGTCACGAAATCGTCAGTTGTCAAGAAGACTAAATGGCGGGTAGACATTGAAACGGACGTTAATAAAGACGTCCAGATAGAATTACTGTGTCATCGTTATATACTCGTTTACAGTTTGGATCAAGAAAAACTATATTTTTACAAAATAAAATACATAGCAAAAAATATGTTTTAAACGATTTTAAAAATTGAACAGCTGCGAGCAAAGTATATGTACTGCAGTGCGCATTATTATGCTATCGCAAACTAACACGCGTACATTATGTTATTATATAATATACCAAATGGCCCGACGGAAAGTCCTAAATTACAGACTTAAATATATTACAGATTTCATTTAATAACGCAATCATTTTAACTATATAAAATAACTACGAGATTTGTTTTTTTTATTATGTAGAAGTATTCCATTTCCAAGTAATATTATACAGGAATATTTTAAAACTTAACTAATAAATCTGTATAAGTTTATAGTATGTACACGGAAATTTGTTCACCATTCTCCAGTCGTTATGCTGGCCTAAAGTTTTAAAGTTTGAACTATAATAATATGTTATCTACAATGGTAAACGTATATGTTTCGATTAATATCTAAATGTATTTGTCAGAAGTATTTTCGATTTAAATTCAAAACTGTTATAATAATAATATATAGTACGACTCACCATGCAAAGGAGGTGACCAATTTTTTTTTTAATTATGCAATTATGAAAATCTAATTTTTAGAATTTTTATACATAGATACTTAAAGACTATAATGGGATTTTTTTTGTTTTGTTTTTCAAACAAGAACCCTCATTTTCTGCTATAAATTATTAAACGGATAATTTTTCTAAAAATTTTGACGTTTGAAATTGAAATTCGAAAAATTAATATTAAAATTATTTCATTTAGTGTACTTAAGCTGAATAATCCATTAAAAAATAGGTTTAAAAGATATGTGGAGTTTATTTTAGCAATTTATATTAGTCTATCAACAAATCAAGTTAATTTCAAGAATAAAAAAATATTTTCTTTAAGTAGGTATATTTAAAAATCACAATGCTAGGCGAATTACTCTGTATAATGTATAATATATTATTACGAAGAAAACTATTTGTCGATATAAATTTGGGGTTCAAGCTATGGCATTACAAGAAGGATGTGAGATATCAAAAAATGTGTATGTAAAATAAAATAAAATAAAATGTCAATGTCAAAAATATTCATAAAAGTTAAATAATAAAAAATCAAATTTACATCCTGTATTTGTAGTCAGTGAATCAGCAAGAATAACTACAAACAATAAGACACGGCACAAACACTATAAACGTAATAAGCCATTTAGCTGATTACAGTACCTAATTATTTAAATCAATATATATTTTTTTTGGTTGATTATGTATATAAAATAATACATTACATTTTTACTTAATCCCAAGCCTTTTCTATTTATAATCACAATAATTAATCAAGAGCGGAATACTTTTCTAAAAATGTTTATGTATTTATTACACTAAATATTGAATACCTAAGTATAATTTTTCTTTAAGAAAATACGTACATTATAAACTTCACTTGTCTACACTGTAAAATATGTTCATTAAAAAAGAAAATTATATTATCATTATCAATATTCGTTACACGCTTAGAAAAGTACCTACCTATTCTGCTTTCAATTATGAAATTAAAATACTATTTAGATTTTCACTATAGAATAATTAAAAATTGAAACGAAGAGCTCGTTATACGTACATAATTGTGCAATGGTTATAAAATAATGAAAACATTTTTATTTTAAAACACTGACAAATCGATTTCGAAAAATTAGTGTAGCCGCATTTAAATGGGTCGCCTCGTGTATATATATACATGAACAAAAATAACTTCCGACAAAAAGCTCCGACAGCAGACAATATTTCTTGTAGGGCATGATATTATTTTCCCATATACACAGGCACAGTGACACGCACACGCACACACACATGCGCGCGACCGCGTATATCGCACACTACGACTCGAATGTAAATGTATATACCACATATAGATATAATATTTTATTCGATGCCAAATGCGAGGAAAAGCGGTGTTGGTTGTGAAGCCGAAGGGTAGAAGGGTCGTCCGCTTTTATACGGACCTTTTTCTTGGCGCCCGGTCCGAATATCTGTCTGGCGCCAAACGTCCGCCGCTGTCGCCGTTGCCGCTGCCTCCGCCACTCGTCCGTTCCACGGCGTCTGTATTATTATACTCGAAGTAGCGCCTTTGCGCGAACGTATTTTTATGTACGAAAACGCGAAAATCGGGTCGACGTCTCTATACGCGGTATTCCCTCATCGGCGACCACCACACAATCGTTACGCGAATCTCGGCCTGCGACGAGACGGATATAATAACAATAATACGCAGTTCTCCGGAAAACTCGTCTGAATGCCATAACGCGCGATATAAATCCAGCTATAACGCTCGTACGTTCTGTACGGCGGTATAGGTGGTACATGTCGGTATAGCACAAAAGCTAAGTAAACTTGTTTCGGCGCACAACCGCTATACGACCTCGGTATGAACGAAGATTATGTGCTACCGTAATACAAGTTCCACACTAATCGTTCGTGTTCCTGAAAAAATGTATTTTGAATAAACTATCGTTTTAAGTATGCCAGCTCGGTGGACGTTTCGGTTTGTTTTACTGAAAAACGTCAACCATACGAGACGAAAAAACGATAATACAATTTATGAACACGTATATGCGCGTACACAGACTTCATAATGGGCACGTCAAATTCGATGAAAAATTGCAAAATAATGAATTAATACCGCCGTCTTTCATTGAGTAACGGATTACGACGAAACACAACAAATGCGCAGCGTGTTTCATTTTAGTTCGGTCGACTATAATAATAATTAATTACAGAGAAAAATTTAAGCGTCGCGATCGGATAATTCAGTGCTGTGTATATACAATATAGCAATTTCCTTGTTTATATGGCTTATGTAATAAATTAAGTAATATAGTACGTTTAATATATGTATAGCGTATATATGTGGCGTCGGAGAGGGTCCCGTTGATGTTATTGTCGTCATCAGTGCTTTGGATGTATTTTTTTTTTTAGGGTGCGTTCCAGTGGAGCGGCGACAACGGCGGCAGTCCATTAAACGCCTGTATCTCTTAATCAAAACTCCTCCTTCGGTGACAATGAGTTATAGCCCCGGCAGTGATGACTTGAATATTAAACGAAACCGGAGAATATTTGCGGATAACGAAGGGCAGAAAAAAATTATAATAATGCACTAAAACGATACACCCCCATCCTGTAACGTAGTCGTACGATTTCATAGTATTCTTTAAATCACAATGTGGCACCGAATTGTTTTTCGACCTACGACGACAACGACGCGCGATCAAATAAACTACCTATCTACACCGAAACGTGCAACCCCCTTAAATAATGATAACATTAAAAAAAGCTATAGCGGACACCGAACAGTCCGCTAAATCGTATAATTTAAATAGATTTAATTCATGTTTAAAATATAATATTATTTTATACATTAAAGGTATATGCGTAGTTTTACACAAAAGATATCTAAAATAAGGCTGCAACAATATTTGTTTTTAATATTATATAACCTTTTCTCGTCGTTGCGTACGACGCTCAGTAGTATTTTTGTAGTACTATACTATACTATAGGTATTAAAGGTAGTAGGCACACACTTCAGGATGAATAATACTCGTATATCGGCGTATCAGATAAAAATTATTGTAAATATTTGCAAATATCACTGCTTCAATAACAAAAATATATTAAATGATATTGTCGTTTCTATTTCATTTTTATCTCGTTCTAACCGAGTAAATAACATAATCGATATTTACTCAATCCGTATGAGTGAGTAAATACAAATAATGATCAAAAAAACAATCAATTCATATTTTCATATTCTTGTTTTCTAAGAATGGTTTTCGAGATATTAAACTTTGATGACTAATAATCATATCGGATTAATAAATAGATTTTTTCCCTATCTCTATTTATGTATCTACTTTTTAATTTATTATTAAACTTTTATTAAAACAGTACTGAAACAAAATGCAAATGTATTTGATTTTTTGAATATAATTATGTGTTTAAATTTCTTTGCCTGAAATACAACATTCTAAATTGTATTTCCAACAAATATTTTCTCATTTTAATGTTAAACTCTGGTCATTTATCGATCGATTGTGTTAAAGCTTATTACAAAGACAGTAAAATATGATTTAACGCCCGTTTAGTCAGAGTAATGTTTCGAAAAGAAAATATTTTGGCGATTGGCACGAACAAAGTTAAAAAAAAACACACACACTATACTAATAACTGAACTCTGTATTTATTATACAACTACCTACTTGAATTCTGAACTATAATTTAGAACCTAAATTGTAGGTTACCAAAAACTGAAGGTTTTATTCAATACACTCTATAGTCTTGATAAAAATACGAATAATTCGACAAAAATCATAAAAACTATTTCCTAAACTAGATATAAAAATCTAAATTGTTGGAATATTACAATAATTATTAGAATATGGTACTAAAATAATAACGACATAATTATGTCATCAAATCTTTGATATCTGTTCTCTTTATTAGTAGTATAACATCATATTGTGAACTCATGGAAGTTTATTGGCTTTTGTTAGTTTTAACCAATGGTGACGAAGAGAAGTGGTCAGAGGTTTGCAGCGTCGGGACAAAGGTTGCGTCAACTAAAAGGGTTTTCTTTCTGTTCTTTTCTTTTTCATTTTTTTATCCGTCCGCACTGCAGAAATCTATTTCACAGATTGTACCGATAAGTCGAGTATATAAGTATATATTATTAAACGGCGCAAAAGAGGGCTTGGAAAACAGCGACAGAAGCGGTGGTATCCTTCAGGAACGTTTAATTACTCGGAGCAACAGCGAAAATAAATGACAATGAAGACGATCGAATCCCCGTGAGTATACGCTCCATACAAACGACGGGTTCTAATACCGGGGATTTGCGTGTAACGGCGATTTATATTGTTTTTACTTTCAATACGAACACTTGGGTTCCACACTTATCGAGATTAACCTCGACAGTGCCGACAGCGTAGATATAAAACGCGTCGGTAGTCGTTTGTGTTTTTTTTTCGTATTCGAATCATTACGATAATCTCGAGCCGTTGTTCTCAAAAGATGTTCGACGCATTCGAATTCATTATAATATATATACACATTATACAAGGTATGAACCGTCGCGTTCTCCCGGTTTTCCAATACTCAGCTATCAGGGTAAAACGTTAAAACACGAAAGCCAGATTTAAAACTTTATTTTATTTAATCTAATTTCGCACGAATATTTTGTTACCGAAAATATTCATTTTTTTTTTTTTTTTTTACTCACGTACAGTTCATCATGGCAATACAATTACATCGGTGAATTGTAATTAAATTGTAGTTTATAAGTTATAACTAATAAAATAATATTATAATATTATATAGTTGTTTTAAAAAAAAATTTTTTAATTTTTCTAAATTAATAATATTTAAATTGATTACGTAACGTGCATCGTCTAGAGTTGTTTGTAGTAATTAAACATGTAAATATGTAATATTTTACTATATGCACACTTATAGATTTTTACTACGAACACATTTGAGTAAAACACATTTTGTGGCTTTTTATTTTCTCTGTAATATTGTTATTATTGTTATTATTGTTATACTGTACCCACGTCGATTTTTTTTGCAAGGTAGTTTGCAGACCACATATTATATATACTATGCCATTTGTGATTCGTGTACGACAACGATAGTTTTAAAATCCATTAAAATTATTAATCATTATTATTATCACGTGAATTGAAAAGCTAACCAATATGCACATTGCACATGTATGAGAAAAAGTATACGGTGTATAATAACGAATAGGACGGTGTGCCGGTTAAACGACGAAAAGCATCAAAAAATATTATTCGTGTTACAATAGTCATTAACTATATATAATTATATAGTGACAACAGTATTGCCGATATTAAATTATATTATTACAGAAATAATAAAAATAATTTTATAATAACTATTATTATTATTATTATTACTATGAATTATTATCAAACGGAGGTCGACACGTGGCCATTAGGTCGTATACCTATGTATAATATGGTACTATTATGTACAACGTGCAGACATCCAAAAAGGGAGAGTATTTACCTATACAACTGCACCGTAACTGCTATAAATATAATATAATATCGTATAATACTCTGCGCACCGCCCTACCACTGTACCTTTTGTACGGACGTTATCTCGAATTTCTAGATGAGTTAACACCCTATATTTTGCGGACCGATATTAAAAGTCTCCGCCGCCCGTAAAAGGTGTATAAGTGTATACATATACACAGAGGCACCTACGCTTATTTTTCGCACTGATTTGTACTTTTTTATATTCTCTTTCTCCTTTTACCGTCATATAAATTAAATGAAGTTTGTTGCCCGACAAAAGCGAGTTAAATTGTATTATACATGTACAATGTACATATATATTTCATTACGCGCGTTTCACATCGCATCTGTATTACCTATGTATATTGTTACGCTGCAGGTAAAAAAAACCTTCGAAACTTTTTCAACTATAAAGCGTTTGACGCGCATTTACACATACCTCCTATTGAACGCGTTCGACGTCCGTATAATTATAGACATAATGCAATGTGTATTGTTTATGACGTACCAATAGTTCATTACGCGTTCAATATATTATTATATATATTATTAATATTTCATAATTATTAAGAGTCTTAGACCTCAGTAGTACAGTGTAGGGCTGTTCGTAAAATTTCAATTAAAATTTTAAATCTTTAACCGAACACCAATCATCGGTGTATTAATCTCAACAAGCCAACAAACTGTGGTTTACGCCCGTACTATTTACAGCTAGCTGCTAGCTGTGACTTCTCAAGTGACATGAACAAATCCTAGCAAATACTAACAAATATACAATTAAATTTGGGTAAAATGAAGAGTAAGCACGTCATTGACTATTAATTAATCTGTATTTATTAATATACACTCCATAAATAATTTTATAAATTAACTATATACAATATACATACAAACATTTGACGCATTATTATATCATAATGTGAATGTAATAATTTAGACGAAACTACATAAGCGAATAGTCTGTTCAATGCGGCGCCTTAGATTCGATCGCCATTGTCTTAAACGGTGTTTTCCCGTTATTATTATTATTAATATATTATTTGATTTTTATGTCAACGTCAAATGGCATAAAAGTTATACAGAATGACACTAATGGCGTGGATATGAAAAGTTTGTCGAAACACTAATGGACGTCAGCTAAAAGCATCCACGGAAAAGCAATAAACATAATTGACGATAGTAAAGGGTTTTTTTTCATATTATATTAATGATTACGCGGTAGCGACGGGAAAGGATATCGTCGTTCGTCGCCACGAGTGTGTCGTGGTTAAATCGTGCGTGTTGTCACGCAAATGTACAATAAGTCCCATGGTGTGGTGCGATTATTTTCAGTAAAAACGTGTCAATTTTGAAAAAAAAAATAATAAAAGCTTAAAAACAACAATAACAAAAAATTCTTTTAGATATTATACAATGTAATTAATTTATCAAAGCTATATGTAAAAGCCATATTATATCCTACCATATTATGTCATGTATGTACATATATATGTATCATATACAGAATGAGTCATTAAGCATGCATACCGTTGTTTTTTTCTTCAATAATACAATTATACAAAATCAGATTTTGGAGCATTTAAATATACTAACTTAATGATCATATATTAAGATTCATAAGATTTTTCTTGCTACTTATAAAGAATGACCCGTCAGGATACAAACTTTTGTTTAATAAATGAGAATTTGTATAAATGGTCCAAGTACTCAAATCAATATTATATCAATTTTATATTTTTGTCGAACCATTTTTAAGATTATTTAGTAAAACATTTTCATAGCTGAGTAACTGTTAATTTGAATTTTTAATAAAGTACCTACATTAAAAATCAAAATTGTTCGAAAAATAATATTCACATGATAAATTACAGTAAAAAAGTGGATTCTTATTTGAAAATCAGACGTTTCTATCACCACAGAACACTCGTTTAATAGTAAAAATAATATCAAGGATTTTAAAATAAAGTTTTTAAGTGCTTTTAGAAATAACAAAAACAGAATTTGAATAAATATATATTATTAAAGGAAAAAAAATGAAAGTGTGCGTACTCGACAAATCACTCTGTGTAGCTATTGTCCAAATTCATCGTTTTTATTATAATTTATAATCTATTTTTTTTACCAACATCCGTGATAAATTATTAAAAAAATATCCATTATAAAAGATTGTTAAGTACCTAATCAATTTGCATATTATGTTTAATTTTTATCTTTAAACTGATATCACATTATTTTTATATTATTTGGTAAATTTAGAATAGAAGATATTGATAAAATAATTCTATTATCAGAAAAACGGATCATTATTTACATTACTACTGCTGTTACTTATATGCATATTATACATGTATACACACATAATTTAGGTACAAATATACCGTGCCGGACAAGATATAATATTTTTTACGGGGTTTTTATTTGTGATTAAATTCGAATTTAGAACAGAGAATATAGACGCGACTAAAGTAAAACCGATTAAAGTTAATGTGTTTAAACTATAACGTCTTTGTCGTCGTTTTCGTTGTCTAAAAGTAAGTGATACTGTCTTGAAAAGAAAAGGGACCGGCTCGGATTACAAAGATAAAAATAAAAGCTTTTTTCTAAATAATGTGTATATGTGCGATTGAGCCGTTTTTCTAGACGACTTTTGCATCACCGCAGCTATATAAATGACTGCCAAAGGACATTGCTTTGATAATATTACGGTCCGTATAATAAATATGAGTTTCTGAGAATATATACGTTTTATTGGATCGTTCATTAATACAATGAAAAAAAAACTGTTATTCTATAAACACGACACAGTAGTAATAATAAACGATTTTCTTGAGAAATAAATGGTGAAAAAATCTTATTTGGTTTTTCAACGCCAAATAATAAAACTCTATAAGAATTATAAGTAATGTATACAATAATCGTTTTCAAATACAACATAATATTATGTACATTTCAAAATTAAACGATAAAAAAATGTATATAAATGAAAACATTAGATAAGCAAAAAAAGCACAAATAGAAGCATATAATTAATTTTTTTAATCTTTTTGAATTTTAGATTAATTATATGATAAAAAATATTGATTTGAAAAAAAATTCAAATTTAGCTAAAAATAATTTACAGCATAAAAGATTGAAACAATAATGAACTTAAAAAGGGCCAATATATTGCATAATATTTATAGTCGTTTTTATAAAAACATAATTTCCTTATACCTATTGCATCATAATATAATGGAATTGGGTTTGTGCAGTGTCTGTGTGTGTGTTAGGGTCATAATAAATAGGGTGCAAGTGTGCATGGTATATTTATGAGGACAACATTATTTTATATGACATTCATTTTATTTTTATAAATGTCATTTAATAATTTTTGTTCAAATAAGTCGCCTTCTGGAATATTTTATTATATTTTGTGTAGAAATAATATTATTATCTCAATATATATATAAATATATTACTATAGATATACATTTTAATTATTGTAAAATGGGTATATTTATTATTATTAAATATTTATTGTTTAGTAGATAATTACATTTATTCAAAAACTTAACTTTCTTTTGTTAAAAAATAGTTAACCTAAAAAATTAAAGAACGTATATTATAGCTACAATATATATTAGAGCTATATTATAACTGCTTAAATAATATAACGCCATAAACTATTATAATAGATGTTTATACTTTCAAATTAAAGTAGATAAAAAAAAAAAATTATTCTATCATATCTTTTACTAATTATTTAGTACATTTCCAATAAACCAACAATATTTTACTGTGAAAACTATACCAAAAAATCAATCACACAGACGATTCTCAGTATTCGTGCGTGTTGATAACATAACTACTTGACTTTTGGGAGTTGGACAATCGTACATGAAATCCTCATTTTATTGCAATAAGCCTCAAGGGGAGAACATGGCTGCATTCCGCTGATAATGCAATTTTCCTTGGTAAACTGTTCCGGTGGATTATAGTGGAAATAAAATATGACTCTTTATAATACATAATCAATAAGCGTAACTTTTTAAAATTAAAATTGTTTTTTACGAATTACTTTAAAAATGTTGTTTATACCAAAAAGCTAATTTGTAATAAATTAGTATCTAAATATTTAATTAATTAAATTAAATATTAAATTTTTTATACAAATTTCATAGAATATTAAAGATGTAGTTAAAATGCTCAGTAGTAAAAAATTTTTCCTAAAAATGTATAAATATTCTATAAACACAATACGTTTTAATAAAAAAGTGGAAAAAATGTATAAAGTTTTAGAGGTATATCATTTTTTTAAATTTTAAATATCGTTTATTTAAACATAAACGTTTTTTTAATAGTTTTTAAAATAACTAATATGAATTAAACATTCATATTCTAAAAGAATTGTAATAAAACGCTAAGATCACAAAAAAATATATTACTTTTTTAAATGATAACTATTGATACTTCAATATAATTTTAACTTTTAAAATGATATCAATTTGTATTAATTTATATATATTTAGATTTATATTTTATTATTTTGTAACGATTTTTAATATTATTGCTTTTTATACCTAACAAGAATATATTTATAGTCTTTAGTTTATTACTGATAGATTATATTAATTATCATATATATAATTTTTCTAATTATATATTTATTTGATTTAGTCACAATGAATTCAAATTTTTAAAATTTCTAAAATTAAATGACACTTGGAGTACATTCAAATGAATTTAAGAATTCAGCCGAGATTATCTGATTTATAATTAAACTAAACTGAAAAGTAATACAATTTAAAAACCTACTATTTATTTTTCATAAACAGTTTTAAAATTATTCTCAAATACCAGCTATTTAGTAATTAACGTATTATAGTAATTAATTTGATCAATGTACAATATTATAGTTTACCATAAACTCACATTTTACATAAGATTATACTCGCAATATACGAAATTCTCATTACTTTTGCTATATTTTTTTGATAACTATTATTATTATTACATTTTAATCTGTATAACACTTTGAGATAAATACTTAAATTAAAAAAAAATTTAAACTAGAAAAGATTTTCGCCTTAAAACAACGATTCTCATTACCTACCCGTAAAAAATGTGTTTTATTATTCTCAAGTCTATGTTGCAAGTTTGTTATACCTAAAATAATTCAATTTCTAGGAACTTTCTCATACGATATTCATTACATTAGATTTCCTTATACCTATATTATACGCATCTGCGTTTTATTGCTAGCACGAAAACTTTCCGTTAATAAATATTTTAAACAATAAACTTACTTCTGAAATATTCGTAGAACTTTGTTCTTGACAATGGAAGCCCACTCTGGCAATGTTGGTGCCATAGTGATGTTTTCTGGGCTATGCTTTTTGTAGGTATTATGATGTTATCCATACTGCAACAATTTAATTTTCATAATAATTAAAACGGTTTGCTTACAATTTTTAATACACATACATTACATAAAATTCTATATACGTAAATATTGAAAAAAAATAACAGTTAAATTAATATTAATATATTAATACGTCTGATAAATAAGCATTTTAGTTAACTGTATAATTTATATATACATAACTGTGATAAAAAAAATTTAAAAAAGAAAACAGTAGGTACTATAAAAATTAACAATAAATCTATAAATAAAATAATATTTAATATCATAAAACATTGTATAATTTATATTAAAATTTAATTTAATAAATTATAATAAGAATGATTATTATAGTATTCTATGATTAAAATAATTTTAATAATGTAATATATCTACAATAATATAAATATTAATGCTGTAACTATTTTTTTTAATTGCTTATAATATAAGTTATTCTTATTTAACCATTATTATTTTGAAATTTTTTTTTCAAATAACAATGCACAATTTGAAATTAGATAATATACAATTTTCATAAAATGTAATTTTCATTTGACTTTAAATATATTTGAAACATACTTAATATCTTCAAATTTTATTTAATACAACAATTAATTAAGCACAAATTTACGATGATAATATTATTATCAAAATAATACAATGGTTCCTCCACTCCAATATTCCATTTATCTAAACTTAAAGTACTTAAAGATAAAAAATAATTAACCACTGTAGTTTAATAATATTGGATATTTTATACAACACAATTTTATGAAAATCTTCTGCTTATTATAAATATTATAATATAATTCTATTTTATGTTATCATATTTTTATAATTTAATGGTTTTAAATTAAATTTTTAACAATATTATTGTATTGATTTAAATAAGAACAAATATGGAAAAAATATTACCTAAATAGTAGAGATATTACTATAAATAATTATATTATATTGCCAAATAATATTATTATAATTTTAGAGTTTAAATTTATTAGTCAAGTTATTTATTTAAAATATTTAATTTAATACGATGTATTTTTATATTTAAATACTTTAATGGGAAAAATGATTTTCATTTAAAATAATGATTAATATTCAGTAAATATCAGACTTTCTAGTTGATATTTTTATTAATTAAAATATCATGTTCAAAACTAAATTTTGTACAATATCATAATAATTTCCTTTTAAAAGTGTAATTGAATGTAATTTTATATAAATTAAAATGTTAATATAGGTACCTTGTAGCTTTTATACTGATAAAAATAAAATATTTGACTGAGTATTTGATTATAATTTGATTCAAGTATTGGAAGCAAAAAGTATAAGTTATAAACAAATATATAAAACAAGCATTAAAACATTTTATGCAAGTTTATTAAAGTTTAAATACATTCAGTTTTTCACTAAATAAAGTTCTATGTACATTGGAAATATACCATCTTTTATGTCTGCATACAAATTTTATGAATCCCCCCAAAAAATAATCTCTTCCATTAAGATATTGACTGCATTTGACATAGATTCTATTCAAATAGTTATAATATTGTATACTATTCAGTGCTAAACAACTGAACAAACTTTAACAATATAATATAGCTGATTTTTAAAAACAAATGAATTATAACAAGAAAATAATATTTATATTAATCATTATTTTCAAAGAATAAATAAAATTAATTTTTATTAATTTTCTATGCATTATCTAATATCTATTACATAAAGATGCAACATAAATGTTGATATTTATTTACCATTTATGTTTTATAAAATATGCAGAAATTTATAATTTTATTATAGTAACTACATTAGTTAAAATGATGAATATTTTACTATTATAATTAAAATATGTGTAAAAAATAGTTTAATCACTCCATAATAATCATGTGTTGATATCAATTTAATTACTAATTCAATACTACGGGAAAAAAAAAAATAATACTACCATATTTTGGTATATATTTTTATAATATATTAAGTTACTATTTAAGTATAAGAAATCAATATTGCCTTTTTTTGATTTGAGGTGTTTTAACATAACAGTTCTCAATTGAATGAATGTACAAGTAAAATTTGTATTAGTAATAATTATATATTTTGAGTTGTAGTTTTAAATTTTATTTTATATTCATATAAAAATCAAAATTGTCACATTTATTTTATAAAATATTTGAATTGATATAAAACGAAATGTGGCAATTATGTTATTTATTGCAAAATTCCTAAAACTCAATTTTCTGATATCTAGTTGAAATTTAACAAAGTAGCTTAATATAAAAAATAATACCAGTAATCTTCGAGTAATCAAGTAATATGAACATATTATTGCAAAGTTTAAAAACTAAAGCTACACATTGATTGTATATTTGAGAATACCTAGATTCAATTTTTAATTGAATTTTCTCAAATTTTAGTTTTTTGAATTTTAGTAGTATTGTGAGATATATACATAAGCGTGTTTATAAATTACGTACTTATGAGTTATAAATATATATATATATATATATATATATATATATATTAGTCGTATATACGTATAGATAAAAATTAAATGTTTTATATTTTAAGCTAATATTTAAGACGATTAGCAGAATACAAATTTATAATGCATTATAACTTCTTGTAATGATTGTAACAAAACATAAAAATATACATTGATTTATATACAAAATATATTGTACATAAATAGATAAAATAATATGTCTAACCTTATATTTTAGAATTATGTCAACAAAATTATACATCCTATAATAATAAAATGCATATGTATGTGTGTGTTTGTGTAACTGTGTAAGTGATTTACAGTTAAGTCTATCGTATTCTTAGCTTTGAAATTTCGTATACAAATAACTTATACCCAAAAATATTTACTTCGAAGTCAATTTTTTAAATTTTACAATTTGAAGAGGGGTTTGCACAGGAAATAATTAAATAAAACGAATATTTTTTATTAATCTAAGGTTGCCATTAATCACATAAAATAAAATATTAGTTAAAATTGGACATATATTTAATTGAAACCGCTCTAATAACTGTATTAAAAATCGGTGCACATTTAACGGAGTTAAAAAAGGGGTAAAAAACCACGAGGAACGTTGTGAAGAATTAACTATGTACTGTATAATATAGTACCTAAGTGGTATACCTATACTATTGACCTTCTAAAAGGATATTATTCATCGTTGTTGTATCAATGTTTGTAATTAGTATAAAAATATAATATAATATTTTAATCAATAAGTTTAGATTTAATATGATGTAAATAATTTTGATATAGTTAAACAGATCATATTTTCAAAAAATATTTAAGTGTAAGCGCCTGCATAGTATATATAATATATATATATATTCGATCATATGTAAAACGTTTAATACAAATTTTGCGTTAATATCGTTTATATAAAAAATAGTATGCGTAAGTGCACTTTGTTGGGAGAAGTTTACTGAGAAAGGCTTAGTACCCCATCTTTCAAATAAACAATCATAGTTAATTTTAATTACCTTATATAATTTATTTTACAAAATAAAACGTAAATGATGTAATGTTATAAAGGTAATATATTCATTTATTTACTATTTAACTGGTTTTTAATTTAATACGAAGAGTATAATTTTATAATTAATTAAACATAATGCATTTATGTAACAAAATATAATGAATTAGTTCGGATAAGAAATATAGTGAGCCTTTACTACTATTTACAAAAGTTACTACGTAATAAATAATTATTACGTTACGTAATTCTGTAGAATTTTTCCAAACAAAAAAATTAAATTGAAAAAACTTTTGTAATTTCTTTCAAAAATAATTTCATTAAATATCTGATTTTTCTTTCAATTTCCTACCACATGGCATATTTCTTGTTATAACATTTGGAGGTCACCAGTTTATTCATCGGACTTCCCACACAACTGCTTATTGACACAACTATTTAATTCATAGAATATTACGTTTATAAAACCTTTCATGAATATATATTATTTCCTTTTAAAACTGTTATTGTTTTTATTATAATATAATATTAATATTATTTGTAATTGACAAAGGATAAAATTATATCCTTTGTTAATTACAAGAATAAATAAATAAATAAAATAATATACCATGTTACCGTTTTGAGTATAATTATCATGAAATGAAAAAAAAATTTAATTCATCAGAAAAATTTATTCTATTTAAGAATATCTATTTATTTATTAATAGGTAGATTCTTAGTATATATTATTTTAAAATTAAATTAAATTCTCAATGTTTTAGATTTGGACAACGCATATTTACGTGTGATGTATACCTATTGGTACTTAATTTAATTTAATTTTTTTAAATTATTTTTTGGGACCTTGTTCAAATTATACCTATTCTCTATTTTTACAAACGTTGGTTGTTGATTGACTCTAGATAAAAAATTAGAGAAATACCCGCAGGTATAACTTTTTTTCTAAGTAAGAATAGTAAAATAATTTCAATAAAATTTCAGTTGAGTAGGTATAACGAGTTAAGTAACTTAATTACTTTTTAAAAGACATATTGTGCCCAAAACTAGCTGACATTTACTTCTTAGTCGGTAGTGAATATTATAATGAATAATATTTATATTATAAATAAATAATTTACAACGGTTTGTATACTGACTGATTTCAGTGGTAAACTTTTTTTTTTTTTTTTGGATAATTTTTACAAGCTCTATTAAATATTAAATTAACAGGCATCTATGTATATAATGTTATTCCCCGGGTATAATCATATTATAAATCTAAAACTTTATCATATACCTAATAAGTACCTATACGTATAGCTGCAGGTTACGCGTGGAATACAATATACGTATGTTATATACCACGATACACGCATTAGAACGACTACATTTTCGGTATAATAATATTATCATATTGCAAAATACGTGTACGTACCATGTCTACGGCCCGGCAGCGACGACGGCGACGGCGACGGCGACGACGACGACGACGGCGGCGGCGACAGCGGAAAAGCGCGCGTATGCCCGTTCGATTGGTGAAACGTCGGCCGAGCGGCGGACAACCGGGCGGACGCGGAAAATCCCCGGGAAAGCCGATGAGCCGGGTCGGACGGGCGGTCTCGGCATTGCGCCGGCGCTCGTCTGGTGGCTCGCGGTTGGCAGGCGGACCGGGTGGTCGGCCAATGGCGCGGGCCAAAGTTCGCCCACGCTTGGAGGTGCCCCCGCGGCGGGAGTCGTCTACCCGCCAGGTCGTTGCGCCGCACGCACCTGACAGGTGCGCCGCGGAAAATGGCTACACTCGTCGGTGACTGGGATTGCGGGCGGGCGGCCGGGCTGGCTGGCTGGCTGCCAGGAAAAACGTAGTTCGTGCGGAAAACGGGTCGTGCCGCCGCCGATACATTTAGTTTTATTTTTCAAATAATTCCACTGAAAATATCGCATCCCATCGTGGCGTATACGATATACATATTATAATATAGTTATATGTAATGCAATAATAGTATTTAGTGTAGGTATAATGCGCAGCGGCAGACGAGTAGAAAATTCGGACCGGGTAAACTGTTTGAATGGCCCTCAAATTTGTTTTGTCCTGGATAAATTAAATGATTTTTTTTTCTTTAGGGATTTATACACGCCTATATTGAAAATTGTACAGAATATTATAATGCCCTTGAGTTAGTAATTTTACTAAACGAAATAACTCATATTTATCAACGCTTGATAAAAACAGAATAAATACCTATGTGGCTATGTATATCTAATATTGAATTAAAATAAGGTAGGTACACACTTACTACCTTCTACTAATAAATCACTTTTATCTTTAAACATGATAGTATAATGTCTTCAGCATTTTTTTCTACAATCATACAAACAAGAGTGCTGATAATTATCTATTATTATTATGAACAGCCCATTGCTCACTGTCAGCTATGGTAACCTAGTATTCAAATATTCAAATACAATTATTTATATTATGTGTTAGTTATACATTAAATATGGCGATTTTATGTGCATTTTAAAATAATATTCGATCGTTCAGTGGATTTTTTTTCAGCAATAAAATAAAATGATATGTATATTTGTGTAATAATTTCTATTTTTTAACTGTATTATGTATACAACTATTAGCTAGTATCAGGGATTCAATTTTTTTTGTATTATTACTATAGGTACAATATATATTATTTTAATAGTGACCAATAAATAATAAGTACTTACATAATTTTGGTATGCTAGTCTTTAGAAAAAAATTCATAGGGATTATAAAATATCTAAATCTTCCCAAATCCAATTTTTTGAATTTTAAAGTATATACTTATGTTAAAATTATATTTTTCAATACTGAGATTTTAACAATTAATATTATGATATTATACTATTCAATTATATACTGATCAAACATGTAAAAACGAATAGTGGAATAATAATTTGCAAAGTAGATGTATACTAGTTAGATTTTTATCATTTTTAAACAAATGCATTGTTTATACACAATATTCAATAATTTATAATAAATATTTAGAGTTAATAACTGGTTAAAGTTTAACCTTATATCAAACAAATATAGATCGAATTATTATGTAATTAGGTATACTAGATAGGTATATTTTGACTGTAAATGTATACCTATCTAGGTATATATCAGTATATAAAAATAATTCACTATAAATCAAAATATTTAAATTGATGAAAATAAAACTATCGGGAGAGAAAAATTTCAATGGTTAAAGATGCATCACGAGGATGGATCTTAAATTCGTATACTGTCATAATTTTTGCATGAACGATTTTACAATGACATTCGCTATGAAATCCTCTAACCATTACCCGTAAACGATACAGTATTATATAATACAACTGGCGTATAATATACATATAACTGGTATCTCCGTGGCTATATGGTGCTTGCGCAAAACGGTGTCTGTGCAACTGTGCTCTATATACATTATTGCCTATTCGTTGTCGTCTCCATGGAAAAAGCATCGATCTACAGTACTCAACCAGCGACACACATTGCCGTTTTACATAACATACATAATATTACATATTTACAAAATACAAAATATGACATATTATACACGTGTATATTTTGTAGGTACACATATGCACTTAATATTTAGCATACCAATAATATGCAAATTGGAATATACGCAATATTGTAGTAAGTATAGGTACTAAGGTACATGTATAAATATATGCTATAATGTATTGGTATGTAAAACGTATTTTTAAAATGAAATTAATTTATATTGGTATATGAAATAGAATAAATATATAAATTCAAAAAAACTGTAATATTCTACAAGGTGTGTTGCGTGATGTGTAAATATGTAATATACTACCTAATATCTAAGAACATACCTACATTATGTTGTTTGATAATCATATACTGAAAATATAGATTTAAAACAAAAAACAAAAAAAAACATTTCTTTATTTTAAAATAGAATTCTTTTTTCTCGTGATTTCAAAATCTTTAAACATTAAATAAGAAAGCCAAATTTATTTTTATAAATGGTAACAACTATATCTTAATAGATTCTGATAAAGCTTTTATTTTTGAAAATTTTGATGGTGAATAATTATCATTATTTACTAACTTATTACTTATGATCCTCTAAAAATTAGTAAATTCATTGATAGTTTAATTGAAATAATTAAAATAATTTTCATTTATTAAGCTGAATAACTTTTTGTAATTATTTTTTAATGCAATTCGATATATTTTTATACACTTTAATTGCTATCCTATGATCCACGCACACAAATGTATTCAATTTAGGGATACAATTTGCTGATTAATTTCGCCAATACAAATTAATAACAAACATAATTTATTACTTATAATTTTATAATTTTTTATAAAATTATTTATATGATTTTTTGTAAATATCTATAGTTACGACATTTTGTAATCCAATTTGAAAGCAATAAATTTCGTTTTTTTGTATTTATTTTTTCCTTTGTTCAATTTTTAATTATATGCAAAATGATTTACTAAAAAATATTAAGTCTTACCTTTATTTTTGATATTTTTGTAGTTAGTGCCTTTTCTAACAGACAAGACAGTAACCTAGAAAGAAAACATGTAAGTTTACAAGGAGGTCAACTACGGCAAAATATTTAATAAATATACCAGATAAATTTTTGTATAATACAAATAAATCATTCATTAATCACAATTAAAAATCTGACATTTTCTTAAAGAATTTTTTTTTTATCGTTATCATTTTTTAAAATTTTAATCCTCTTATAACATAACAACTTTTTTTAATTTCATATTCTGTGACAAAATATTATGTGAAGTATTTCAATATTTAAAAATTAAATTTTGGAGGAGTAGATAATTAGTAATAAAAATTTTAAGTTTTGGTGAGTGGAAAAATTGATTAATATTTTGTGAGATACCCCTAAACAATTTCACTAAGCTTATTAAAATTTTAACTACCTTTATCCTATATAGTTAACATAATTCATAAATTACCTGTCAAAAATTCGATTTTTTTTATGCAAACATTAGAGAAATTCAAAAAATATTCTGTTTTAAAATATAATACTATAATTGAAGTAAAAAAAAACCTTAAAAATTATAATGACAAAAAAATTTTAAATATTCTATAACCTATTTATCTATTAATATGCCATTTTTAAATAATTTTAAGTCATATGAAAAAAATATTTTAAAAACATTAATAGTTTTTAAATTTTTAAAAAAAATTTATGATTCATGATAAAATAATCATCTGGTATCACCTATATATGAATGAGGGGAAGCTGAACTGCTCCCCTAAACGGCCGGGGTAACCGGGTTTATAAAAAAACTTTACTTGGCATCCTTTACAAAAATCAATACAGAGTATAATATAGAAGCTCTTGTACATTTTTCCTCGCCCTCTTCCGAAAATGAAACAATTTATTATTGCACGGAAGTATAAAAAGATAATAATATTATATATTATATATTTATATGTGTATCACAAGTTACAATCATTTTGAATAAAATAAAATACATTTTCGTTTTAAAAAATAATAAATAATATTATCTAATAATAGATATTTTAATAACTACGAGTATACAGTTTTAGTTTGATTTTTTGTGAATCTTCGTTAAAACTTTTAATAAATAATTAATAAATAGTACACTAAAATATGTTTATTAAATTCTACAGATAAAGGTGAAGTTATTATTTTTGAGGGAGTAAGGCGCTTGGGTGTGCTTGAATATATAGTTTTAAAATCAATTACCCAGTTATTTGACATTTATGGTTATTTGAAAATCAGCCTGACAGTAATATAGTATTATATTATAATGAATACCTACTAAGTTATTTATCAGATTATTTGTTTTTATTTTATACTCATTCATAAACAAAATTTAAAACTTAAGAGGCTATCAGTATGATACACAATAGAAATCTAATAATAATAGTAATAATAAAAATAATAATAATGATTTATTATACAATATAGATAATGCATGTTAACGCTCCTCCATGGTAAATGTAATTAGTAAACTGTTTGAAAAAAATAATTAATATCGTTGAGTCGGTGTTTCCGACAATGAATTATGCTGAAAATGTATATAA
The DNA here is from genome assembly GCF_002803265.2 of Melanaphis sacchari. Classification (NCBI taxonomy): domain Eukaryota; kingdom Metazoa; phylum Arthropoda; class Insecta; order Hemiptera; family Aphididae; genus Melanaphis; species Melanaphis sacchari. The sequence goes on along the minus strand of NW_020271135.1, from coordinate 394,242 downwards.
ATGATTTGGACGAAATAAACTAACTTAATGGAGTTATCTAACTTTTTTTTATTTGTCCATTTTACTCAAATATTTCATACAGATCATTTTAAATCCAACTTCTGATGTTGCTTTATTATTAAAAACCCTATCCAAAAGAAGTTACACAATATATTAATTTAGGTTTCAAAAAAACATTACTTATTATAAAACTATACATAATGTACATAATATCTTTGTACACCAAAGATATACTATTATTTTAAACGTGCTATGTTTACTGGGCAGCTGTTCGTCACGTGCATCACTACCCACGGCTCTATGGTCTTCAACCGAAAAAACGGTAAAAAAAAAGCTAGCATTTATTATTTCTACCGACCATTTGCGATTTTCACTGTATTAGTGTCGTCATCATCTTTCTTATTGATGATAAACTGTAAGTATAAATATAAATTAATAATTAATATTTATTACCAATAAAAATTTTTATGAAATATTAAAACATGTCGCAATATCTAAATATTATTGAATAGTAAGTAGAAAATTATCGATTATGCGTTAATTTTGATTTCTTATAGTAATACAGTCTAAAAAGTAAAAACATGTTCTTAAACTTAAGCTTACGAATAGCTCGTGTGTGGTGTTAAGTTATAATAGTACCTATAGTCTTTTATTATATTAATAAAATTATACTAGTTTTAAAACTATAAAATATCTTTAATTATTATGAATTTATAAAATAACCGAACTGAGACTTTTTCTTTTTTTTACAAATTATTGTAAAAATTAAAGACAACATCCTAGATAATTGTAAATACAATTTCATAGTATGAATGGATAACATAAAAATAATTAAAGGTTGTGTCTGGATTGGTATATTATGACAATAAACAAAATAATAAACATTTTTTGGGTTCATAAAATTAATATGAGTAATATTACTCATATTATTGGTCAAACTTATTGGTATGTTGATCGTAGAAAAAGGAATGATTAGATCGCTAAAAAACTTTAAAGTTAACTGTAAAAAGTAAGATTGGAGAATCATATATTTGTACAATTAATACAAACAATTATAGTCTATATACACTGTATAGCGTGCTCAAACCTATTTTTAACTATAACAAATTTTGTGGTAAATCGTATGTAAATTTTTAAGTGAAATACACCCAATGTTTTTGTTAACATCATAGTTTTTAAACAAATCAATTCTGTATACTCAAATCTAGAAAAGTCGAACATTTTTTGTACAATATATTAAATAGTACATACGATATATAATAAACAATATACATGCACAATTTCAAAAATAATGCAGACTGATTATACAAGCCTATATTATTTTCCACTGTCATTAATAATTTTAGAATAATAAAAAAGTCTGGTGTTTCTAAAAAAAATTGATTCGACCTACCGTATAATCAATAGTAAAGTATAAAATATCCAAGGTAACAGATCATCTTTTGCACAAAATCGTTTTTCGTGTACGATGATATATCTTTGAATTCAATTTTTTTTTTGTATCCATTACAGTAACCTGTTTAACATCTACTTTACAACGGAATAATATCCACTTTCTCATATTTATAATTTTGAAATAATGGGATAATTATTTCCTAAACACTAACCAAAAAATTAACTTAAATCTCAATAGGTCATAAAGCACAAATGTCAGAACTTCCAATACGAATAACCACAAAAATACATACAATTTCATTTCAAGAGTCAAATATATGGGAGACCTGCAGGAATAAAAGTCTTCGCTGAAAATCGGTATTTTATAATAAGGTTACAATGTTACATATTAAAATCTTTTCTCATATTTTATATTTTATGTCAGTTTGTTAGAAAAACTACATATTAAATAGATAGCTGCATACAATTAAGTTTTATTTTTTCCGTTAATTGCTTTGAATTTTAGTTACTGTATACAATACAGTATAATCATAAAGCGATAAGTGTTCTTAAAATAATTTATGATTTGAAATGATTTATCATATAACGTTATGGTTATGATAATTATTAATAGTATAATATTTTTTTATACCGATTTCTCATATTCATTTCACATTTGTTACACTGCTTAAGTTAACTTAATTGTATATACTTCTTTAATATTAACATATAATTAACACAACACGAATCACTAAGATATTATAAAAATTAAAGCATATATTATTTTTAAGCTAAAATATATACTGCAGACTTATCCACAACAATTGATTTCACCTCATTAATTTGTAAATATTTTCATGTATACCTGAAAATGTTTGAAGGAACTCGTTAAAAATAAAAATGTGACACGTGAGGGGGGAGAAGGGCCATCTTATTTGAGATAAATGGTTTGATATAATAGCATCAAAGTCTGTGCATACTATTATAACTTTATTATTGGAATACAATAACTCAATCTATAGTATATAATGTAATAAAACGCCCTGAATTATGATAGTTAAACACAATACAAATAATATCTGAAAATATTTCTAGAAACACTGAGCAAGCGAAATAACTAATAAACATCTGTCATCCAAACCGTGTGACGATATGGACGATAAGAAAACAGATTACATGTTTCCAGTATACTTCGGAGACCGTTGTCACGTCGGTGACGAAATGTTGCGCTACCAATACTTGCAAGACTTGGACCGATCGGCTGGTGTGGCAGCGGTAACCGAGGTCCCAGTAACGCGGTGCAACGACCAGCAATGTTCGTACTACTGGACCACAGTCAACCCGCCGGCAGACGAATCGACCGGAATCGACAAAAAAGCAACAGAAAACGAACAACACGGCGGCAACACTTCGGCAGAACACACGGACCCGATGGACCCGCTGAACATAATGGCAGCCGTAATACCGTTCGAGCCCACGTGGTCTACTACCACGCGTGAAGAGCTGCAATGTTCGGCATGCGACGTCGACAATTGCATGTGCTCGCAGAGCTTCGACGTCTTACTGTCTACGTCGAGCGAGTCCACGAGAACGTCTGACGACACCGATCGTCTGAGCTCCAGTTCAAAGCCATCTTTGGACAGTTCGATCGAGATTCAGACCTTCGACGATGACGAAGAAATAGTAGAAGAGGAGTTAGGGTCTGCGGAGAAAAACGACGAGAGAGAGAGACGTTAAAATATCCGAATCGCAGATGAAAACGACAGTACCGGGGGTCACGTATACGTATAATAATACAATACGTAACCCATTGAGGTTTTTCATGTAAAATATAATGTTTGAGTTCTGAATGTAGTTTTTTGTGCTGCTCTTTGGGATTTTAAAATCATTTAATAGGGCTTTACAGCGTACTATAGTGCAACATACCTTCTTACAACATAACGCCCATCATCGTGGAATTTCCACGTAAATTATTATCGCTAACGGGTTCAAATGGTAAAAATAAACTTCAGTTATACTATGCATACACGTAATACTGCAAGCGTACTACTCGGACATCACCCGATTAATCTAAGTGTGCATTGTTATACGTATTGCTTTAGTGTAAATAAATAATACCAAACCATTATGGACATAATAATAATTATTAAGATGATTACATTTATGAATTAACCGTCGCGACGTCACCAAAGAGATTATGACAAATTAAGGATTTTTCGTTGAACAATACCGTATTTTGACCAAGAGCAATAAATAATTCTTTCCGTTAGCAGTAATGTAAAATGTTTTCGACGGTATTCTTTCTTACTGAGATTTTTTAAGTTGTATTTGTGAACGACAATGTGAAACAACAGTGATATTGAATTGAGTCCAGCTTATTATTTTAATATCTTTAAATAAAAATGTCATAACTGTCCATATAGCCGATGATATACAATTAGTTAATACTTAGTACTTACTTAATTATCAAATTATTACGAGTGAAAAATGAAGTGTATATTTAGATATTCACTCGTAAAATGATTACTTCTCCTCAAACAATTTTTAATATTTTGTTATTTTTCCAAAAATAATAAGATAAGTATGTACTTGGAATTTTAAATTTATTATTTTCAATACCTATCTACATTATGAAAAAAATTTCAATAAATTTTAACTCATTTTGATAAATTTTCAATTTATTTTAACATTTTTCTTTAACTATCGATAATAAATTATTCTTTAGGTAAAATGTACCTCTTCATTTGTAATTATTTTTAATATTTTTTTATTAATTGACTCTTTATATACTTATTATTACATTTAAAGAAAGGGATTCAACTCGAATAACTTAACTATATTGGTCGGACTCAACTCCGATAACCCAAAAGTATTTGCGGGACTCAATTAAATATTATTCGTGAAACAAAACGCAATGCTAATTTTAAAATTCCTGACAAGTGTAACAGCCGTAATGTTGCTATAACATTACTTTATTTAACAATAAATAATAATAATAATAATAATAATACAAATAATAGCATTGATGATAATAATAAATTTATTATATGGTTTGAAGTTTAAACATTTAATTTGATTTAAACTTATCATATGTTCCGTATTTTTTTATATATTTTATTTTTATAGTGTGTACCTACATCGAAATCCTTCGAATAATATTCTGCTTCAAAATAATATGAAATTAAAATTATATACCTATTCTCACTTAAAGAAGTAGAAAATTTAAAAATGATAACGGTAAAAAATAGTAAAAGTATCGTTTTTTTTTTTTAACAAAAATTTTGTTTTGTAATGAGTTAGAACTTAAAATTATTTAAAAGAAATAGGTACTTTCAAAAACATCGGAATTTCTAAAATAATAAGTAGTTAATACACATTAAATGTACCATCTCGTGCATAGGTGCGCATTTGAGTATCTTACAAGTGAATATTTTAAAATCGACTCAATACACTATCGCCTGCCAATCCACACCATACACCTAAGCTCTTATCAGCTAAACTAGGTTGGTACACAAAATAATATATGTATATATATAAGGAAGATTCGCTGACCGGACGCACGACGGTGTTTGGGAAAAGGACAAAGACCGTGTACATCATATAGGTACTATGTCTGTATGTGTGTGTATACATTATACAAAGTATATATTATATATTTACACAGTATATATTATAATAATGCGTCATTCACGTGTAGATTAAGTGCTCTCCGTTGCCGCCGAGTCAGCGGTATTGCAGTTCACTACTCCGCTGCCGAGGAGGAACATCGTGGGGTACTACGAGGTCGTTGTAGATATGATGTGAGGGGATGGATGAGTAAAGACTTTATTAAAAAACGCGGTCACGTGTGCTACAGTGTATGCGGCGGTGATGCTTGGGGTGTTGATGGAGGTGGTGGTATAGTGTGTGCGCATCCGCCACGAAGACAATAGCGGATAATAATTAAACGGCTTCTATACAAGAAAATCTATTCTTTTTTATCGCCCCTCTATTCGACCGTGATAAAATTATACGGTTAACGTAATGCCGAGTATTAGATATAAATGAATTAATCGTGTGTTTAAAGTGTTGCAGTGTGTTTGTACTCTGTAGTCTGTACGTAGTGTAGAATATACTTCAATACAGCATACAGGTAGTTGAATATAAAATGTGTTCAATCAGTGCCAAATTTGGTGGAAGGAGAGGGGGAGGGGGTTGTCATTAATGAAAAAAAGTTACATAACGTTCTACATAGATCAAGACAATACATTTTATATAATTTTTTATACACATTACTGCAATCGTGAAGTATAAAAGTCTACATTTAATAATAAAAAAATTATTTACGATGATTTTTAAGCATAATATTATTATATATTTCTTAAATTTCTGGACTTGATCACAATCTTTGTTAATGAAGTTATTTAATTATAAGGGCATTTAAAAAAAAAAAATGAAAACAATACTCCGAAAATTATTAATGGAATTTTTCAATTATTGGCGATTAGATGCAAGAATTGTACATTCATACTGCAATATTGAATTATGTTTTATGGCGTATTATTTGCCGTTAATTTATTTTCGGTAAACGAATGAGATTTGTGATTGATTTAATTAGAGTCTGATATTGTAAAGCAGTATGGGTGTGTAAACTATATGAACTACGGTCTATATGGCTCACGTCACACGTACGCATCGTGTTTTATGAAAGTCGAGAAGTAATAAAAGTAATTCAATTCATAATGGTTCATTGATAGGAAAAAGTAACTATTTTCAAAAATAGTACGTTACGCGACATTAGCTTTTTCTAAAATCGTCAATATAGTTGATTAATATCGATTAATCAATAAAAAAAACTTTTATAAAACGTTCATAACCACAAAAGAATCCAACATTTATAAATCAATCGTATAAACATTATAAACCGCCAACAATCTAATGGACGTTTTACCTAAAGCAAAGCGAGTTGTATTTTTTGTGGCACTTTTAAAAATATTAAACTTTCAAATAATATATTTAACTGGTATCTCAAATAATTTAAATATTATGAAAGCAATCCAGACTTATTGACACTAAAAATATTAAAAATACGCAATTTATTACTGAAATATGCAGCTAAAATTACTTTTGTCTTTAAAAACCCATAATGCATTCAAAAAAAAAATAAAAATAAAAATGTATTCAAACAATATATGAAATAAAAATTTAAAAATAAATAATAGCTTAGGTACCAAATTAATAATTATTTATAAATTATTAATTGCTGAACGAAACTTATATCTTTCAGATATGTATTGATTAATATAATGATATGACTATTATTTTTTACTTTAGGCAAAATAAAACACAATAAAACGACGTAGTAAACAAAAAATGTATGTAAAAAAATAGGTAATTCGTTGCTCTCTCAACACGGATACAACACAATTGCGTCCGGCTTACCTTTTTCCATATAAAAAAAAAAACGCAACACGATTGTGCCCAACCAATTAGCACGATCGAGCACGTTCTACGACTGTGTACGGGCCTCAAGTCACTCAAGCCATTGCATACAAAGAAAATAATCCATTATGCTTATTGTACATTTTTTATTGAACAAATTATATAAATTCTAGATTAAAAATATAAATAAAAAAAAAGTGTACGGGTTTTTTATTTTTTGTACAATAAAGAATATATAATACCTAGTGTCATTAAGTTTATAATTATTCGACTTTCGATAACAATGTTTTTTATTCATCGACATAATAACTTTTTAAGTAAAGATATTTTAATTTGGGAAATATTTTTTTCCAAAAATATTATCCAAACATACTATCTGCTAACAATATGATATTTATAATAACAATAATAAGACTTTAGTAGGTAGTTCGTAGTTAATATTATAAATTAATTACTATTGTTGTCACTATTGTTATTAGTTATTACTGCTTTATTACTTACCTATCATTATCATGTTATAAAAGTCAAAAAATTAATGTTTTTTTTTTTTTTTTTAACCATAGATGTAGATAGCCCTATAGACTAAGAATGTCTTATTATAATAAATTTAAATAAAAAAAAAAAATAAAAATTATTATAAATTACTGTTGTATATTTTTTGTATGTTGGCTACAAATACAGTAGGTATAAAACGAAAACTATTTATTTATATTTTATATTATAATTTATAATACATTTTAATAAAATATGCTGGCTGAATAACGTTAGATATTCATTTTATTTTAATAAATATAAAAAATCAATAAACTGTTTGTTTTTTATTGTTGTTTCAATTAAGTTCAAATACATTTCTTTAATATACCTACATCAGTTTTTATTTTCATAGATAATATATATGTTTTTTTTAATTACAGTTCTTATTTACAATTTTTAAAAGTTGTCTGCAATTATTTTTAACTTTCTTTGTTTATTTTTGTTCTTTTAATTTCAAATATAAATCATGACACCGTTTTAGCTTCATAGATGCATACATCATCAATGAATATCGTTTTCAATTATCGACGCAACGGTTCCTATATGTCAAAACACAAATCCGAAATAATTTTAGTAGTATGTACCTACTTCAACGTTACATCATAACAGTTGAATGTACACTATAGAAAAGTTATTGTGGGTCCACGCGACGGAAAGAGATTACTTTTATAAAAGTTTAAACACAGCTAAGTTAAACTAGGAACTTAATCCAAGTAAGATAATTTTATGTTTAAGTAAAGGTATATTGACTTGTTCAATTATTTTTAGTATTTATTATAGTTGTAAAGTAGGTAAGATATTATTTATAAGCTTTACACGTATTTAATAAATTTACGGATAGAAGATCACCTGTGATTGTGCCACAATCGTTATTGTGGGTGCTGTGGCAGATAATAATTCAGTGACTAAAGAATTATGACAATTTAATAGATTTTAATAAAAATTGTTCGTAACGCATTATCCCCGTATTATTATTTATTCATAGCCCGTATCTATAATATTATTATTTTATTTAACTTTCGTCCTTTTACGCGCATCGCCACTCACCACTTCATCATCCAAAATTTCGAATATCGTCGGCCGGCAATACACCTGTTTTTTTCGATATTTGAAAAAATTATGCAATATAGTGCTGAATTTCGTAACACAGAGCAAATCGTATTTTTATTTTTAGGCTTCTTTATTAGTGATATAAATTATATTATATTATTGGTACATAAATTTAGTTCTTGTATATATATATATATATATTTTTTGTTATTTTAACGCATTCATATTAATATTAATTGTGCAAAACGCCACAAAATGTATTATATTTTTATAAAGTGTACCTGATTATTATTTTCGTATTTGTAAAGTAATTATTATTATTATTATTATTATTATTATTATTATTATTATTATTATTATTATTATT